>NW_016813794.1:103050-119493 GCF_001698545.2 Rhinopithecus bieti | reverse complement strand
GGGTCACATACGTTAAGGGGCAAAAAGCAGAGGAAAGATCACATGCTTCTGAGGAAACAGGACAAGGACAAAATCAGAACTCCTGATAAGGGTCTATGTTCAGCAGTACACATATTGTCTGGATAAACATCTTAACAGAAAACAGGGTTTGAGAGCAGAGAACTGGTCTGACCTCAAATTTACCAGGGCTGGGGTTTCCCAATCCTAGTAAGCCTGAGGGTACTGCAGGAGACCAGAGCATAGCTCAGCCCTTATCTCAACCACATAGGACAGACACTCCCAGAGCGTCCGTTTATAGACCTCCCCCCAGGAATGCAATTCTTCTCCTAGGGTCTTAATATTAATATTCCTTGCTAGGAAAAGGAATTTTAGTGATATCTCTCCTACTTGCACGTCCGTTTATGGGCTCTCTGCAAGAAGAAAAATATGGCTCTTTTTGCCTGACCCCACAGGCAGTCAGACCTTATGGTTGTCTTCCCTGTTCCCTAAAATCGCTGTTATTCTGTTCTTTTTCAAGGTGCACTGACTTCATGTTGTTCAAACACACATGTTTTACAATCAATTTGTATAGTTAACGCAATCATCTCAGTGGTCCTGAGGTGACGTACATCCTCACCTTATGAAGATAACAGGATTAAGAGATTAAAATAAAGACAGGTGTAAGAAATTATGAAAGTATTATTTGGGAAGTGATAAATGTCCATGAAATCTTCACAATTTATGTTCCTCTGCCGTGGCTCCAGCTGGTCCCTCTGTTCGGGGTCCCTGACTTCTTGCAACATGTGATAGTTCCTAAAAAATCTACCATTGTCTCAGTTACTTCTCTTGTGTCAACCAGAGTCATGAAGACTGAAAATCCAAGCAAAAAAGTTTATTGGTGGTTTTAGAATTGAATTCAAGGAACACAGATTCCAGAGGCATCTGAAATCATGTCCTAACTATTTAATTAATATGTCCTAAGAGATATATGAGGTCTTTTAAAGAGAAAGGTGGGAGAGGGTTATCAAACAATTCATTAGTTAGAATAAGGGTTTCTAGGCAGAAATCCTTGATTCAGAGGTTTGAAAAAAATTCAGTCATCAGCATAGCATAGTCTTTTCACAAGTGGCAGCAGTTTCATCTGCAGCATCAGCAAGTACATTCTATAGTCAAGCAGTTGCAGAATGACATTCAGGAACAAAATGGTGTTGCTCTGGTCAGCTCCCATTAGCCTTCCATACACACTTGTCTTCATGGTACCTGTACCCTTGACCTCCTTTTTTTTTTTTTTGAGACGGAGTCTCGCTCTGTCACCCGGGCTGGAGTGCAGTGGCCGGATCTCAGCTCACTGCAAGCTCCGCCTCCTGGGTTTACGCCATTCTCCTGCATCAGCCTCCGGAGTAGCTGGGACTACAGGTGCCCGCCACCTCGCCCGGCTAGTTTTTTGTATTTTTTAGTAGAGACGGGGTTTCACTGTGTTAGCCAGGATGGTCTCGATCTCCTGACCTCGTGATCCGCCCGTCTCGGCCTCCCAAAGTGCTGCGATTACAGGCTTGAGCCACTGCGCCTGGCCTGACCTCCATGTTTTCAAAAGGTTTAAAACTTTTTGGTCAAGACTCACAATAAGAAATATATGTTACATTGTGACTCTAGTACACAAACCACACTTAGGTGTAACAATATAATGTGTAGTACATTTTGGTCTTTTCTATGTAATTGTATTCTATTTAGTCTTATTTTATTGAAAAAATATTGATCACAGTCTGCTAAACTGATTTTGTAATCCATTCATGGATAATGACCAGTAGTTAAAAATCACTCTTCTCATCTATACTGTTCTTTTTTCAACTGCTATATTTTCATATTTAATATTTCCAATTCACCTTTTTATGGTTTCTTATTGTTTTATCTTATTAATCGTTTGTTATTTCTTTTAGCATAATATTATGCTTATTAACATCTTTGGCCTCTCTGTTTTAATTCCTCTGCTCCTGATGGAATCAGTAATCTTTGTTTTTCTTTTGAAATAGTGGTGCTCTCTAGGTGTCTTGTTTTGGCCTGTGAGCATATCTCTGTATACTCTCTGGTAGTGGTAAGAGTAAAGGAGGCAAGACCCAAGTCTATTTCAGCCCTATTGAGCTGACATAGGAGGTGGAGGCCTGGAGAGGGTCTGGAGTGATGAGCTGCAAGGCAGAGAGCCCCAAGCACCAGAAAAAGATAATCACTCTTCCTTCTGCTAAACAGCCCCTCAGATTAGGGCTTAACCTTCAGCCCCTGATTTTTAAAGGTTATTAAATAGCAGAGTAGATAATTTCCTTCAATACTACTCCTGTGTTATCTTTTGTATTTTTGCTATTTGTGTTTCAAAAACTGAAAATGATAGTTAGTAGTTTCTACACTACTTACATTTAAATATTGTCTTTGGATTTGCAGCCATCACCACTCTGCAGCCATCACCATCTAGTCTGCAGAGACTAGAACTGCCAGTTGCTGTTGAGGGTGAGCGGTAACTATCCGGGCTGGTGGGATGGTGGCAAAATAATTTACCAAGACAGTTGTTGGTAACGAAAGGCAGATTTATTAGATAAAATGTGAAAATACATTGCAAGGGAGCAACGTGCAGAACCAGCAAGAGAGGACCCAACTGCCAGGAGACAAAGGCTTGTTGGAGATTTTATAGAATGGAACTTGGGCTGATTGACAATTCCGAGGTAGCAGTGAGCTAACTTGCATCCTTCTGTCAGCCGAGGTGTTTGATGATAAATCGAAGTGTTTGGTGGTAAGCAGGAAGTTTGTGAGTTATGTACGTTGTCTGTGCAGGAAGGCTATGTGTTCTGGACCATAAAGGCAGACCCATAGCTTATCTGCTTCCTCTTTTTTTTTTTTTTTTTTTAAGACATAGTCTCGCTCTGTCGCCCAGGTTGGAGTGCAGTGGCGCAATCTCTGCTCACTGCAAGCTCCGTCTCCCAGGTTCACGCCATTCTCCTGCCTCCCGAGTAGCTGGGACTACAGGTGCCCACCACCCTGCCCGGCTAATTTTTTTTTTGTATTTTTAGTAGAGACGGGGTTTCATTGTGTTAGCCAGGATGATCTCGATCTCCTGACCTTGTGATCCACCTGCCTCGGCCTCCCAAAGTGTTGGGATTACAGGCGTGAGCCATCACACCCAGCCTCTCTTTTTGTTTATATGTTCTGGACCATGAAGAAAGGCAGACCAGTAGTTTATTTGTTTTCCCCTGGTCCTGCCAGCCTGACTCCCTTTCCCTAATTAGGACTCCACAGTAGCCCTGACTTCACTTCACCTTCTGCCTAAAGCCTAAAGTCATCGAAAGGAAGCAAGCTGTGATGACAGCACTCCAGCATGTGTTTTTCTGTGGGTTTTGTTTGTTTCTTTTTTTTTTTTTTTTTTGAGACGGAGTCTGGCTCTGCTGCCCAGGCTGGAGTGCAGTGGCCGGCTCTCAGCTCACTGCAAGCTCCGCCTCCCGGGTTCACGCATTCTCCTGTCTCAGCCTCCCAGTAGCTGGGAAACTACAGGAAGCCCCGCCTCGTCGCCCGGCTAGTTTTTTGTATTTTTTTTAGTCAGAGACGGGGGTTTCACCGGTATTAGCCAGGGATGGTCTCCGATCTCCTGACTCATGACTCCCGCCCGTCCCTCGGCCTCCCAAATGTGCTGGGATTACAGGCTTGAGCCCAACGCGCCCGGCCTGTTTGTTTCTTTTTGAGACAGGGCTACTCTATCACCCAGGGTAGAGTGCAGTGGCATAATCATGGTCTCACCACAGCCTCAACCTCCTGGGCTCAGGGTGACCCTCCCACCTCAGCCTCCTGAGTAGCTAGGACTACAGGCACCCGCTCCACCCACCCACCCAGCTAATTTTTGTATTTTTTGTAGAGACAGGGTTTTACCATGTGCCTAGGCTGGTCTTGAATCCGGGGCTCAGCAATCCGCCCACCTTGGCCTCCCAAAGATCCGAGGATTATAAGTGGTGAGCCACTGTGCCCAGCCTGCATGCTAGAGCATGTGACCAACCCTGTGACTTCACATTGGAATTGCACTTCAATGTGTCTTTAACGTTTCTTCTGCATTAACCTGATATACCTTTATTATAATGAATTTATTTTCTTCATGTTAGCTTGCATTTGAACATAGATATCTTAGTGGTATAGTTTGCTTGGCTCTGTGGAAGTAGAATAATATCTCTGGGTTCTTATTGTTGATGGTTCTGTTAAAGTATGTAATGTTATATGTGACTCGTAAGATGAACCCATTATGACACTGTGGAAAAATGGTGATTTTCTTCAACTTTTCCACCATCCACATTTCTTTGTATCCCTTTCAGCTTATACCTCAGTGACGTAGGTTTTTGTTTGCACGGCAATCCTTTACTATTTTTTAAACCCTAATTTTAGCTGAAGTTAAAAAGGAGGGGTGAAGAAGGTGAATGAAATAGAAAAATAAGACATGATTTTTCTGGTTACTCTCCCTCTAGACCTCCATTCTTAACAAGAGTCCCCTGCATATGACATTATCTCAAAAAGCCAGATACAGCATTCTGTTACAAAGTTACACACATCTTTGGGAATGGCTGTTTTTGAAGTATTTTTGTAAATCTTTTTTGTACTTCTGGAGGGAGAAGGCCTTTTTAAACATGATACCAAAGTTGGAAACCAAGAAAAAAAGATGGATGGTTGATTACTTAAAATACCAGACTTCCTTATGGCAAGAAGAAAAAAAAAAGAAACAAAGTCAAAAACTTGGAAAATATTTACAATATGTATGAAAATCTAGGGGCTTTTTTATACTTGACAATATAAAGAATCCCTCCAAACCAATAAGAAAAAACAAAACAACCAAATAAAAAACCAAAAGAATCAGGAACTACTCAGAGGAAAAAATACAAATCTCCAATAACATATCAAAGGATATTTAACCTTACTAGTCATCAAAGTGACAGTTTGCCTTTCAGTTTGGCAGAGACTTGAAAAAAATCCCCAAACCCAATGTTAGCAATAGTGTGGAGAAACTGTCACTTTTATCTCCTGCTAGTGAGAGTGTAAATTGATTTAAAAAAAACTTTTAGAAGGACAGTTTGGCATTAACTATTAAAAATTCTAAAGATTTGCTTATTATTAACTCAACAATTTACTTCCTGTAGAAATCTCAGGGAAATAATAGAAAAGTACACAAGTATATTCATTATAATATAATTTATGATAATAAGCATAGTTATGTATAGCATATATTATAAGCAAGACACCTTTATTTCTCACAACATATCCTGTTATAATAATAAGGCTAGTAAAGCACAGAGAGAAAACTGAGCTTGATCGCAATCATAGGGTTCCAACTTGGACAGTCTGCCTGCAAAGCACATGTTCTTAATCATGGCACAACATTGCCTACCTAAAACCACCTAAATGTTCAGCTCAAGTGTTTGCCAGTGTAGGATGCATTTAATAAGTTATGGTACTTGCAGAAAATGGAATAATATACAACTACAATCTATAGATTTTATAAAAAGTACTCATCTTATATGTGATCTGATCCTGTTGTTCTTCAAAGGGTTTTTTAAACTCAAAAAACATCAAAATGAATATGTACAGCCATAAAACCATGTCCTTTACAGCAGCATGGATGCAGCTGGAAGCCATTATCCTAAGTGAATTAATGCAGACACGGAAAACCAAATACCGCATGTTCTCACTTATAAGTGGGAGCTAATCATTGGTTGCACACAGACATAAAGATGGGAAAAATACACACTGGGGACTTCAAAAGGGAGGAAGGAGGAGGGGAAGCAAGGGTTGAAAAACTACCTGTCAAGTACTATGTTCACTATTTGGGTGATGGGTTCAGTTGAAGCCTAAACTTCAGCATCACACAGTATATCCCTGTAACAAACCTGCATGTGTACCCCCGATCTACATTTTTAAAAAACTAATATAATTTTATCTCTGGGTATTGGTATTATGGGTAATTTTAGTTATAGAGGTCAAAAGTTTAGGCTTTGGAATTAAAAGGACCTGGGTTCCAATCCCAGCTCTGCTCCTTTGGCTATGTTCTTTATGTTGGCTGCTTAAGCTCTCAGGGTCTTAATTCCCATTGGTAAAATGGCAATGACCAATCCCTTGGGGGGTGGGGGTTGAGAGAGAGAGAGAATATTAAATAACAATGTAGGCCAGGCACTGTGGCTCACGCCTGTAATCCCAGCACTTTGGGAGGCCAAGGTGGGTGGATCACCTGAAGTTAGGAGTTCGAGACCAGCCTGACCAACATGGAGAAACTCCAGCTCTACTAAAAAATACAAAATTAGCCGGGTGTGGTGGTGCATGCCTGTAATCCCAGCTACTGGGAGGCTGAGGCAGGAGAATCACTTGAACCCCAGAGGCGGAGGTTGCAGTGAGCCGAGATCATGCCATTGCACTCCAGCCTGGGCAACAAGAGTAAAACTCCATCTCAAAAAATAAATAAAATAAAATAAAAAATAACATAATGTATATGACAGTACCTTTCCTGGTAAGCATCTAATAAATAGAAATCATTATTCTTATAATTTATTATAATTTTTCTAAATTGAATGCTTTACAATAATAATACATTATTTTATTTTCAGAAAGGTAAAGCCATTTCTATTTTGGAAAAAAAGAACAGAAAAATACTCCCAGGAAAGAGCTCAGAATGCTTAGGAATTAATCTATTATTTGTCAACCTCAAGAAAACACCCAGTAATACTGGGGTATTAGCTCCCAAAAATAATGATATAGAAGGTAAATGTTCTAGATAAGCAATACTAGTGCTCTGTAAGCACTTGGTATACAACTGATTAAAGACTCATACTTCCTAAGCACAGAGGCACATAAGGAGAGTCTCTAATGCTAGCAACTACCAGAAGATTATTACTCACTGCCACATTGGTTAAGCTTCTCAGGTCTACGGATCCTTTCCCTGAATTAGCCATCTCAACAGTACTTTGTGTCCCAAGAAGGACTTTGCTGGCACTGAAAGCTGCACCTCCCGCTGGAAGTAGATATGGTTTTCCCCTGCTTGATGTGTCTGTCTCCACATGGATATGCTTCTGTATTCTTTGCTGTATTTTACATCAGCCACTTGTCTGTTATGACCACCAAAACACTGAATATGGAATATTTATATTTATAGAAAGAAAGAATTTTTTCAAAATCACTTATTTGTTACAGATTTTACATCCTGAAGTCCAAACTCTAGACCTACGGAGCTGCGATATATCAGATGCTGCTCTTCTGCACTTGTCTAACTGTAGAAAACTGAAGAAATTAAATTTAAATTCTTCAAAAGGGAACCGAGTTTCTGTAACTTCAGAAGGTATATTTATTAACACTGTGTAGATTACTATTCACTATCTGGTAAAACTGTGGAGTAAGGGAGAAAATACGTCAAAAGAGAGTATGAAGAAGTCAAATAAATACAAATTATGTTTATTAGTAAAAACACTCAGACTAAGAAAATAATCCAAGTTAGAATTCTTGCTTATAAAGCAGTGCTCAAAGTTAAGAAAGACAGTGGGTAAGTCACTACCTCGTATTTTAAACATATTTAAAATAAACATGGGCCAGGCTAGGTGGCTTATGCCAGTAATCCCAGCACTTTTTTAGCTGGGAGGCCAGCAGACTGCTTGAGCCGAGGAGTCTGATACCAGCCTGGCCAGCATGGTGAACTGTCACCCACCCCCACCTCGTCTCTACAAAAAATACAAAAGTTAGCCAGGCATGGTGGTGCACCCTGTAGTCCCAGCTACTTAGGAGGCTAAGGCAGGAGAATCCCTTGAGCCTGGGAGGTAGAGGTTGCAATGAGCTGAGATTGCATCACTACTTCAGCCTGGGTGACACGGAAACTCTGTCTCAAAGAAAGAAAAAATAGGCTGGGCATGTTGGCTCCCGCCTGTAATCCCAGCAATTTGGGAGGCTTAGGCGGGCGGATCATGAGGTCAGGAGGTCAAGACCATTCTGGCTAACACAGTGAAACCCCATCTCTACTAAAAAATACAAAAAATTAGCCAGGCATAGTGACATGTGCCTGTAGTCCCAGCTACTTGGTAGGCTGAGGCAGGAGAATTGCTTGAACCTGGAAGGTAGAGGTTGCAGTGAGCCAAGATTGTGCCACTGCACTCCAGCCTGGGCAACAGAGCAAGACTCCATCTCAAAAAAAATAAAATTAAAATTAAAACTAAAAAAAAAAAAATGGATACATATGTCTGTATTTTAAATATTTTGCCTGGTATAGTGGAACAAGAAATGACCAGTTCATATTTTGTTAAGGCTTTTTTGATGCCATATTACATAAGAATTAATCATCAGAGTAAAGTTACCAGGTATTCTCCTATCAGTTTGTGTAATGCATAGTTTTTAATAGCTAGACAAACTGCATTGTTCAGTGTCACTATTACATGAATTAGTGAATCTTTACCTTTTTCCCCCCATAGATCTCTTTTTTTCAATATTTGGTTTGCATTAATATTTATTTATATTTATTTATTTAAGACCGTGTCTTGCTCTGTCACCCAAGCTGGAATGCAGTGGCACAATCTTGGCTCACTGTAGCCTCAACCTACCAGGTTCAAGCGATCCTCCCACCTCAGCCTCCCAAGTAGCTGGGACCGCAGGTGTGCACCACTAACCCCTGCTAATTTTTTATTTTTAGTAGAGTCAAGGTCTCACTATGTTGCCCAGGCTTTTCTTTTTTTTTTTTTCAATATAAGAAAGAGGGACTTTTTTGGCCTACTTAGGTTTCTGGAAAATTCTGTGGGTAGTTGAGTATATTTTGCAGTCATCTTGGTTAGCAAGTTAGGATATTCATAATATTGCAAAGAAGCATAAGTTTTAAAATGTTTACATAAAAACTCACTAAAAAGAACTTCTTCAATAAAACCACATTTCTCTACACTCACACCACACTTCTGACAGCAAATGTGTTGGGTTTTTTCACACCAAAAAATTCTGTAACTCTCTGGACACCATCTGGGTGCCCTACAATTTAATTCAATTCTGACACTATCTACCTGGAGTTAGCATCAGATCCCACAAGTTAAGGGCTCAGTCACACAAGACTATCCCCACTTCAGATACCAATTGCAAGACCAGGCCTCTGGTACACATGACTGACCAACTATACATGGAGGGTTTCCATGACCTCCTTCTCCATTCGATAATTTGTCAGAATGGCTCACAAAACTCAGGGAATCACTTTTGTTACATTTACCAGTTTATTCTAAAAGATTATAAAGGACACTGATGAACAGCAAGATGAAGAATACATAGGGTGAGGTCTGGAAGCGCAGGAGCCTCTGTCCCCGTGGACTTGGGATACATTGCCCTCCCAGCATGTGGATGCATTCACCAACACGAAAGCTCATCAAGTCTCCTTGTTCAAGAGGTTTTTTGTTTGTTTTTTCTTCTTCCTTTTTTTTCCTTTTCTTTTCTTTTTCTTTTTCTTTTTATTTTTTTGAGACAGAGTCTCACTCTGTCGCCCAGGCTTGAGTGTAGTGGTGCCATCTCAGCTCACTGCATCCTCCACCTCTGGATTCAAGAGATTCTCCTGCCTCAGCCTCTGGAGTAGCTGGGATTACAGGCGTGTAACACCACGCCTAGCTAATTTTTGTATTTTTAGTAGAGACGAGGTTTCACCATGTTGGCCAGCCTGCTCTCAAACTCCTGAGCTCAAGTAATCTGCCCGCCTCGGCCTCCCAAAGTGCTGGGATTACAGGCATGAGCCACTGCCCCTGGCCAAGAATTTTTCTTTTTTTTTTTTTTTGAGAGGGAGTCTTGCTCTGTCACCCAGGCTGGAGTGCAGTGGTGCAATCTCGGCTCACTGCAACCTCCACCTCCTGGGTTCAAGCGATTCTCCTGTCTCAGCCTCCTGAGTAGCTGGGATTACAGGCGTGTACCACCATGCCCAGCTAATTTTTGTATTTTTAGTAGGGACAGGGTTTCACCATGTTGATCAGGCTGGTCTTGAACTCCTGACATTGTGATCTGCCTGCCTCGACCTCCCAAAGTGCTGGGATTACAGGCATGAACCACCATGCCCATCCCAAGAGTTTTTATAGAGCTTAATCCCCATCCCCTATTCCCTGCTGTCCCTGACCTCACCTCGCCAAAGGTCTGTGGACTGAACTGAATGTTCTAACCTTCTAATCACTTGATTTTTCTGGAGATAGGCCCCAACCTTAGGCTAAGGGTCCTGTGCTGTCACCTCATTAGCCTAAACTCAGGTGTGATCAAAAGGTACACCTTATTATGACTAACAAAAGGTACCCTATCACTCAGGAAATTCCAAAGATTTTTGGAGCTCTATGTCAGGGACAGAGAACAAAGGTCAAATATAGTTCTTATTGTATCACAACTTCCATGCTGGACACTGGTAAATAAAATAACTGGTCTTAAGAAAAAAAAAAAGTTCTTTCTTAAGATATGGAAAACAGTAGGAATGACCTACCCATGATTTTACCATCTTCCCTTCTGTGTGTTTTGCCCACAAAGGTATCCCTTTTTTTTTTTTTTTGAGACGGAGTCTCGCTCTGTCGCCCAGGCTGGAGTGCAGTGGCCCGATCTCTGCCTCCCAGGTTCACGCCATTCTCCTGCCTCAGCCTCCCGAGTAGCTGGGATTACAGGCACCCACCCACCACCTTATCCGGCTAATTTTTTTTGTATTTTTAGTAGAGACGGGGTTTCACCATGTTAGCCAGATGGTCGCGATCTCCTGACCTTGTGATCCACCCGCCTCAGCCTCCCAAAGTGCTGGGATTACAGGCTTGAGCCACCATGCTCGGCCCCATAAAGGTATCTTTTAACAGTGCTACCATGTTTGTTTATGACCAAAGGGCCCAGAATCCCCAAAGTACTCTTCTATTTATCTGCACCCATCTCCAGTGTACAGTTATATCAGCTTAACTGGATTTAAAGACTTCTCTTTTTTGACCCTCAGAAAAATGTAAGATTGGTCCAGGCTAACAGAAGGAGCATGGTGGTAGAAAATAAATTCACTTTTGGCCAGGCACGGTGGCTCAAGCCTGTAATCCCAGCACTTTGGGAGGCTGAGGCGGGCGGATCACGAGGTCAGGAGATCGAGACCATCCTGGCTAACACGGTGAAACCCCGTCTCTACTAAAAAAATACAAAAAACTAGCCGGGCGAGGTGGCGGGCGCCTGTAGTCCCAGCTACTCGGGAGGCTGAGGCAGGAGAATGGCGTAAACCCTGGAGGCGGAGTTTGCAGTGAGCTGAGATCCGGCCACTGCGCTCCAGCCTGGGTGACAGAGCCAGACTCCTTCTCAAAAAAAAAAAAAAAAAAAAAAAAAAAAAAAATTCACTTTTGAGAACAGAGTCAAAGTGGAGCGAGAGCGAATACATAGGCATAGCTATAAATGTCTAACTGTAAGCATGAAGACCATGACTGAAACCATTTGTGCAGATTAACTTTTGGTTTCCCTCCAAAGTCCACAAGAAAATTAACTTGATTACTTGAAAATTTTTGTTCTAACCAAAAGGAGAATCACCTACTATTTAACTATCTAATTGGGTTCTGAATGACTTTTGGCTATTTCCTAAAAGCAATTTAACCTGTCGACAATAAAGCCTTGCCATTAATTGCTGATACTACAGACTGTGTAGAAAATTCCTGAAACATTCCAAGAGAGTTCTGAATAATGACAGCATCACTGGAAAATCAGTATATCCTCACAGGTGGACTACTTTGAAAAGGGCTAACATTGAATTGGTGATTGCTAAAATGAAAATCAGTCACACTTCTCATGTCTGCATATACATACATATAGCTCATTGATACATAATTATATTTTCCCCCAGGAATAAAAGCTGTGGCTTCATCTTGTTCATACCTGCATGAAGCTTCTTTGAAAAGATGCTGCAATCTCACTGATGAAGGAGTCGTTGCTCTTGCACTCAATTGCCAGCTGCTAAAGATCATCGATTTAGGTGGCTGCTTAAGTATTACTGATGTGTCCTTACATGCATTAGGAAAAAACTGCCCATTTTTGCAGTGTGTTGACTTTTCAGCTACTCAGGTAAATGACATATAGGCTTCAAACATATAGACTATGTGTTTACCAAATGTATTTTCATGACTAATGAGAACATACAACAATTAGTTCATTTTGTTTTTGTTGAAACTATTGACCACTTCATGCTTTTAGTGGTTAAGTAATTGCAATATATTTTGGCATATTCCTCTCAATTAAGTAACAAGGGTGGAAGTTATATATGGCTAAAACACATGTTTGATGAATGGGAGGCAATAAGACTATATCTAAATAATGAATACATTTTAGAAAATTCTACTTCCATTGTCTGGATTCATGGAGTGTGTTTCTTTTTCCCTTTGCTTAGGTATCTGACAGTGGTGTGATTGCACTTGTTAGTGGACCTTGTGCCAAGAAATTAGAGGTAATTTTAAAATAACTATAAAGATGGTGGTGATTAAATGTTTATATTCTCAGAAATTATTTTTAAAACCTAGCAGAGAACCAATGCTTTATCAATTAAGTATTTTAGGGACTTTGTTGGTGGGGTTGTATCTCTTTATTGCCAGAGTAAATAAAACTGTTAAGTTAGGAAATAAAATAAAGGTGCTTTAAAATAAAACTCATTTTACTTCCAATAAAAGGCTTTATTTCCCAGAAGTTTTAGCTGCTAACAGATTTAAGAATCATCTTCTTTTGGATGAAGATTATGAATGTTTATCAGTGTAAAGTGATATTATTTATAATAGGATTTCAGGTCTTAATGATATTTCTACCAGGAGTACTAATTATCTTGACATCCTGTCATCCTATTTTTCTTGATAGCCACATTGTACGATCATTTTAAAAAAAATCTTTTTTTTTTTTTGAGACAGAGTCTCGCACTGTTGCCCAGGCTGGAGTGTAGTGGCACGGTCTCGGCTCACGGCAACTTCTACCTCCCAAGTTCAAGCAGTTCTTGTGCCTCAGCCCCTCAAGCAGCTGGGATTATAGACGTGTACCACCAACTAATTTTTGTATTTTTAGTAGAGATGGGGTTTTACCATGTTGGCCAGGCTGGTCTCAAACTCCAGACCTCAGGTGATCAGACCACCTTGGCCACCCAAAGTGCTGGGATTACAGGAGTGAGCCACCGCACCCGGCCTAAAAAAGCTCTTAAATTTGTGTTCATCCTTTGAATTGAATCATTAATACACTTGTAACCTATTTCTAAATATATTAAGAAGCCTTTTATTCCAGGATTTTGGTTTTCGCCTTCCCCAGTTGACAAGTGGTACAGTATAACTGTGCTGTTTAACAGTAAGCTACATCAAATTCTTTTTGGAAGTAAGCAGCTATAAATGAATTATAAAAATATTAGTAAAATAACTATTTTAATAGGGTACAGTGGTGCATGCGTGTAGTCCCAGCTACTCAGGGAGGCTGAGGCAGGAGGATCTCTTGAACCCAAGAGTTGGAGTCCAGCCTGGCAACATAGTGAGACCTTATATCTTAAATAATTGAAATACTTTTTTCATTTTAATATTTATTTTATTTATTTGTTTATTTATTTATTTATTTATGTTGAGATGGAGTCTTGCTCTGTCGCCCAGGCTGGAGTGCAGTGGTGTGATCTCAGCTCACTGCAATCTCTATGTCCCAAGTTCAAGTGATTCTCCAGCTTCTGTCTCGTAAGTAGCTGGGACTACAGGCATGTGCTAACCACATCCAGCTAATTTTTATATTTTTTAATTAGAGACAGGGTTTTGCCATGTTAACCAAGCTGGTCTCAGACTTCTGACCTCAAGTAATACACCCCGCCTCGGCCTCCCAAAGTGCTAGGATTATAGGTGTGAGCCACCATGCCCGACCATAAATACATTTTTTTAAAAAGCCAACTATTGTAATGGAATGACAATGCCATGTTTTTGCCAAAATATTTATCCTTGAGTTATTGCCCAAAGAGATTCTTTTTTGTGATCTTACATATCTGGGTATGACAGCATATATATTTTTTAAATATTTTATTAAGAACCATGTTAGGCTGGGCATGGTGACTTATGCCTGTAATCCCAGCACTTTGGGAGGCCGAGACAGGTGGATCACCTGAAGTCAGGAGTTCAAGACCAGCCTGGCCAACATGGAAAACCTCATCTCTACTAAAATACAAAATTAGCTGGGCATGGTGGCAGGTACCTGTAATCCCAGCTACTTGGGAGGCTGAGGCAGGAGAATCGCTTGAACCTGGGAGGTGGGAGGTTTCAGTCAGCCGAGATTGCACCATTGCACTCCAGCCTGGGCAACAGGAGTGAAACTCCATCTTGAAAAGAAAAAAAAAAGAAAGAAAGAAATTACCATATTATTATTATACCAAGTTTTGAATTCCAAGTTGCATCCTAAATGCAGGAGCAGTAATTTTTGGTATTTTAAGTGCAAACATTTGTCGAGCACTTACTGTTATGCCAGGCTGTATACTAACTGCATTATATTCACTAGGTTATGTAATGCTTACAACATTATCCTGTAATTACTATAATTCTAAATAAAGTTCTCAGTTAACTTGGTTTATCACCTTCAAATAAAACCACCAAGAAATTAGTTGTTATGCATGATAGTAAACATACTGACAAACTTACCTCAGCATTATAAAATTAAGAGCCCCAACCTAAGCAGAATGAGAACAAAATGCAATAACCAGTAAGTGTTGGTGACTGTAGTGCCATATCATTACATTTTTTATTTTTTCAGTTTTCCAAAGATTATTCCAAAGTGCCAAAACATTTTAATGGAAATTTATTAGAAATTTATTAGAATTTAATGCCTTCCTTAAACAAAGTAGAGTGAATATACTTTTAAAAAAATTGTTTTGTTTTGTTTTGTTTTGTTTTGTTGAGACAGGGTCTTGTTATGTTGCCCATGCTGGTCTCAAACTCCTGGCCTCAGTGATCCCCCTGTCTTGACCTCCTAAAGTGCTGGATCACTACAGGTATGAGCCACATGCTTGGCCTGAGTGAATATACTTTAACCTTTGGTTTATAGCATCCTCTGACTCAAACTGAAGGACAAACTTAAATTTTGTTTTTTGAGACAGGGTCTTGTTCTGTCATCCAGGGTGGAGTACACAGGCCCGATCATGGCTTATGGCAGCCTTGACTGCCCTGACTCAAGCAGTCCTCCCACCTCAGCTTCCTGAATAGCTGGAGCTACATGTGTGTGCCACCACTCCTGGCTACTTTTTTATTTTTTGTAGAGCCGGGTCTTGCCATGTTGCCCAGGATGATCTCAAACTCCTGGACTCAAGCAGTTCTCCTGCCTTGGCTTCCCAAAGTGCTGGAATTACAGGTATAAGCCACCATGTCTGGCCTAAATTTTTTTTTCTTTTTTTTTTTGAGACAGAGTTTCGCTTTTGTGGCCCAGGCTGGAGTGCAATGGTGTAATCTCAGCTCACTGCAACCTCCGCCTCCCAGGTTCAAGCAATTCTCCTGCCTCAGCCTCCCAAGTAGCTAGGATTACAGGCAGCTGCCACCACATCCAGCTAATTTTTGTATTTTTAGTAGAGCCAGGGTTTCACCATGTTGGCCAAACACTTGATTTCAGGTGATCCACCCTCCTTGGCCTTCCAAAGTACTGGCATTACAGATGTGAGCCACTGCACCCAGCCCTAACTTTTTTTTTTTCAACTGACTACTCTCATAGGTAATGCAGAGGCCTACCTGTCATCACATTTTAATCTGTTGCTTTTAATTTGTTCTATTCTGGGAAATTAAATTATTAATGTTGCTAAATTATTTATAATTTGGAAATCAATTTGATTAAAGGTCTAAGGACCTTTCCTAAAGATTGACAAGAAGCCAAATGCGGTAGCTCACTTCTGTAATTTCAGCACTTTGGGAGGCCAAGGCAAGTGGATCCCTTGAGTCCAGGAGTTCATGAACACCCGGGGCAACATAGTGAAACCTTCTCCCTATGAAAAATACAGGTTGGGCATGGTGGCTCACGTCTGTATTCCCAGCACTTTGGGAGGCCAAGGCGGGTGGATCACCTGAGGTTGGGAGTTTGAGACCAGCCTGACCAACATGGAGAAACCCTGTCTCTACTAAAAATACAAAATTAGCCAGGTGTGGTAGTGCAGGCCTGTAATCCCAACTACTCGAGAGGCTGAGGCAGGAGAATCGCTTGAACCCAGGAGGCAGAGGTTGTGGTGAGCTGAGATCACACCATTGCACTTCAGCCTGGGCAACAAGAGCAAAACTCCATCTAAAAAAAAAAAAGAGAGGGGCAGAGCAAGATGGCCAAATAGGAACAGCTCCAGTCTCCAACTCCCAGCGCGAGTGACACAGAAGACCGGTGATTTCTGCATTTTCAACTGAGGTACTGGGGTCATCTCACTGGGGAGTGCCGGACAATTGGTGCTGGTCAGCTACTGCAGCCCGACCAGTGAGAGCTGAAGCAGGGCGAGGCATTGCCTCACCT
>NW_016813794.1:85971-100980 GCF_001698545.2 Rhinopithecus bieti | reverse complement strand
GATGGGTGCTGACGAGTTGATGGGTGCAGCACACCAACATGGCACAAGTATACATATGTAACAAACTTGCACGTTATGCACATGTACCCTAGAACTTAAAGTATAATTAAAAGAAAAGAAAAATACAAAAATTGGCCAGACATGGTGGCTCACGCCTGTAATCCCAGCCCTTTGGGAGGCCGAGGCAGGTGAATCACGTAAGGTCAGGAGTTCGGAGACGTGCCTGACCAACATGGAGAAACCCCGTCTCTACTGAAAATACAAAATTAGCTGGGTGTGGTGGTGCATGCTACTCAGAAGGCTAAGGCTTGAACCTGGGAGGTGGAGGTTGCAGTGAGCTGAGATCATGCCATTGTACTCAGCCTGGGCAACAAAAGCGAAACTCCATCTAAAAACAAAAAAAAAAAATTAGCCAGAGGTAGTGGTGCATGCCCGTACTCCCAGCCACTCGGGAGGCTGGGGTGGGGAGATCAATTGAACTTGGGAGGTTGAGGCTACAGTGAACCGTGTTTGTAGCACTGCACTCCAGCTTGGGGAACAGAGTGAGACGTTGTCTCAAAAAAATTAAAAAATTATAATATTAAAGAAAAAAAAGATCGACAAGCTCAGTACAAACTTACGTTACAACATTTAGCAAATATCATGATCGTTTCTGAAATCTCTGTTGATCATTGTGTTCCTCATTTTGTTTATTTTATCCTCAGCTTTTAATACAATTCCAGATATGTGGTAGTACCTCAATAAATGTTATCACATTTTGGCCTTATATTACAGTCATTTCATAAGTTTTCTATAAAATCCTTATAATTAAAATTTAATTTGCAGTATAAAATTTCATTTATTAATAAATATTTATTAAGCATTTACTGTTCTAGATCCTGGCATATCAGAGAACAGACTGTCCATATAATGTAACATACTTTACTTGTTTTTTATTGTTGGTAATTCAGATTGTTTCTGGTTTTTAACTATTATAAATAATTATATATTGGGACAATCACTTTTCCTTCCATTGCTATAATGAACTCCCCAAAATGGAACAAATGGATTAATAGGTATGAATACTTTTTTAACAGTCCTAAATTGTTTTCCATAAAAGTTATGCTATGAGTATGCAATTTCAGTAAGACCCTAATCTGCCAGAATTATTTTCTTTTTTTAATGCCTTCATTTAATTGTGTTGTTGTTGTTGTTGAGACAGAGTTACACTTTGTCACTTAGGCTGGTATGCAGTGATCTCGACTCACTGCAACCTCCACCTCCCAGGTTCAAGCGAGTCTTCTGCCTCAGCTTCCCAAGTAACTGGGACTACAGGTGCAGACCACCACACCCAGCTAATTTTTGTATTTTTAGTAGAGATGGGGTTTCACTGTGTTGGCCACGCTGGTCTTGAACTCCTGACCTCAGGTGATCTGCCCACCTTGGCCTTCCAAACTGCTGGATTTGTTCTTTTTCTAAAATAATGTTACAGCTGGGTGCAGTAGCTCACGCCTGTAATCACAACACTTTGAGAGGTGAGGCGGGTGGATCACTTGAGGTCAGAATTTGAGGCCAGCCTGACCAACGTGGTGAAATCTTGTCTCTACTAAAAATACAAAAATTAGCCAGGCGTGGTCGCACACACCTGTAATCGCAGCTACTCGGGAGGCTGAGGCAGAAGAATCACTTGAACCCTGGAAGTGGAGGTTGCAATGAGCCAAGACTGCTCCATTGCACTCCAGTGTGGGCAATAAGAATGATACTCTGTCTCAAAAAAAAAAAAAATAAAGTAAAATAAAATAAAATAATGTTACATCTAAAGCCATGCTCAATTATTCTCCCTTTCTGCCTTCAGAGGTAACCACTATCCTAAATAGGATTATGTATCTCTCCTTGCATGTTTGGATACCTTTTCTTTTTTTCCTTCCTATGGACTCTGCTCAGACAGGAATGGATACTTTTTCTATTATGTATAAATCCATAAATACGATATAGCCTTGTTTTATATGTTTTCAAATTTTACATAATAGCTTCATAATATATGTCCCTTTACAATTTATGTTATTCAAAATTATGTTTTCTGAAATTTTTCAGGTGTAATTGAGGTATAATTTACATACAAGAAAATTCATTCATTTTATGTGCATAGTTGGATAAATTTTGGTAGTTGTTATACAGCCATATAACCACCACCACAATTGATATATAGAACATTTTCATCACCCTAAAAAGTTGTCTGTTTTCTCTGTGGTTTTATTTTGTTTTTTTGTCTCTAGTCCTTTGTACTTGATCCTCTTCTGTGACCCTCTCTTAGGCAGCCACTGATTTACTTTGTCATTGTTTTGACTTTTCTATAATTGTATATAAATTCAACTTTATATAAATATAATTTTATGTAAATGGAATTCTGCAGAATATGATATAGTATTTTGGTTTTTCTTTATTTTACTTCCTTCACTTAGCATAGTGTTTGTGAGATTGATCCGTGTTGTTGCATATGTTATTATTTCATTTCTTTTTTTTTTTTTTTTCCGAGATGGAGTCTCGCTCTGTTGCCCAGGCTGGAGTGCAGTGGCACGATCTCCGCTCACTGCAACCTCCATCTCCCAGGTTCAAATGATTCTCCTGCCTCAGCCTCCCGAGTAGCTGGGAATACAGGTACGTGCCACCACACCCAGCTATTTTTTTTGTATTTTTAGTAGAGACGGGGGGTTTCACCATGTAAGCCAGGATGGTCTCGATCTCCTGACCTCGTGATCCACCCACCTCGGCCTCCCAAAGTGCTAGGAGTACAGGGGTGAGCCACCGCACTCAGCCCCTTCTTATTGCTGAGTAGTATTCCATAGTATGGATATGCCATAATTTATTTATAATTTTACCATGTGATGCAAAGATAAATAGCTGGAATTTAATTAAACTTAAAAGAGCTTTTGCATAGCAAAAGGAACAGTCAGCAGAGTAAACAGATAACCCACAGAGCGGGAGAAAAATCTTCACAATCTATACATCTGACAAAGGACTAATATCCAGAATCTAGAACAAACTCAAATTAGCAAGAAAAAAGCAAACAGTCCCATCAAACAGTGGGCTAAGAACATGAATAGACAATTCTCAAAAGAAGATATACAGGGCCGGGCGCGGTGGCTCAAGCCTGTAATCCCAGCACTTTGGGAGGCTGAGACGGCGGATCACGAGGTCAGGAGATCGAGACCATCCTGGCTAACACGGTGAAACCCCGTCTCTACTAAAAAAAAAAATACAAAAAACTAGCCGGGCAAGGTGGCGGGCGCCTGTAGTCCCAGCTACTCGGGAGGCTGAGGCAGGAGAATGGCGTGAACCCGGGAGGCGGAGCTTGCAGTGAGCTGAGATCCGGCCACTGCACTCCAGCCTGGGCCACAGAGCAAGACTCCGTCTCAAAAAAAAAAAAAAAAAAAAAAAAAAAATATACAAATGGCCAACAAACATAAAAAATGCTCAACATCACTAATGATTGGGGAAATACAAATCAAAACCACAATGCAATACCACCTCACTCCTGTAAGAATGGCCATAATCAAAAAAATCAAAAAATAATAGATGTTGGTGTGCATGCAGTGAACAGGGAACACTTCTACACTGCTGATGGAAATGTAAACTAGCACAACCACTATCGAAAACAGTGTGGAGATTCCTTAAATAACTAAAAGTAGAAGTACCATTTGATCCAGCAATCCCACTACTGAGTGTCTACCCAGAGAAACAGAAGTCATTATACGAAAAAGATACTTGCACACACATGTTTATAGCAGCATAATTTGCAATGGCAAAAATGTGCGACCAACCCAAATGCCCATCAATCAACGAGTGGATACAGAAACTGTGGTAAATGTATGCAATGGAATACTACTCAGCCATAAAAACGAATGAATAAATGGCATTCACAGCAACCTGGATGGGATTGGAGACTATTCTTCTAAGTGAATTAACTCAGGAATGGAAAACCAAACATCATATGTTCTCACTCATAAGTAGGAGACAAACTGTGATGATGCAAAGGCATAAGAAGGACACAATGGACTTTGGGGACTCAGGGTGAAGGGTGGGAAGGAGGTGAGGGGTAAAAGACTAAAAATCGGGTTCTGTGTATATAAATGGCCAACAAACATAAAAAATGCTCAACATCACTAATGATTGGGGAAATACAAATCAAAACCACAATGCAATACCACCTCACTCCTGTAAGAATGGCCATAATCAAAAAAATCAAAAAATAATAGATGTTGGTGTGCATGCAGTGAACAGGGAACACTTCTACACTGCTGATGGAAATGTAAACTAGCACAACCACTATCGAAAACAGTGTGGAGATTCCTTAAATAACTAAAAGTAGAAGTACCATTTGATCCAGCAATCCCACTACTGAGTGTCTACCCAGAGAAACAGAAGTCATTATACGAAAAGATACTTGCACACACATGTTTATAGCAGCATAATTTGCAATGGCAAAATGTGCGACCAACCCAAATGCCCATCAATCAACGAGTGGATACAGAAACTGTGGTAAATGTATGCAATGGAATACTACTCAGCCATAAAACGAATGAATAAATGGCATTCACAGCAACCTGGATGGGATTGGAGACTATTCTTCTAAGTGAATTAACTCAGGAATGGAAAACCAAACATCATATGTTCTCACTCATAAGTAGGAGACAAACTGTGATGATGCAAAGGCATAAGAAGGACACAATGGACTTTGGGGACTCAGGGGGAAGGGTGGGAAGGAGGTGAGGGGTAAAAGACTAAAAATCGGGTTCTGTGTATACTGCTTGGTTGATGAGTGCACCAAAATCTCACAAATGACCACTAAAGAACTTATGTAACCAAATACCACCTGTTCCCCAAAAACCTACGGAAATTTTTAAAAAATTAAAAAATAATTTTATCATTTGATGGACATTTGGGTTGTTGCCAATTTTGGACTGTTAGGAATACTGCTACAGACATTTGCATGCAAACCTCTGTGAAGACATATGTTTTCATTTTTCTTGGGTAAATGCCTATGAGTGAAATTGCTGGGTCATATAGCAAATACATGTTTTTTTAAATACAGTATCTTTATAAGATACTACCATACTGTTTGCCAGAGGGTCTGAACTAACATGTTTGAGATTTATGTCTATTAATACAAGTAGATATTTTTCATTTTAGCTGTTTTCCCTTATTCTATTTATAAAGCATTGATTTTCCTGTTCTCCACTTTTTTTACCATTACAAGTAATACTACAAAAGGCGTATTTATAAATTGTTTCCTTGTGCACATGTAGAAGAGATTCTCTGTAATATATATCAACAATTGGAATTGCTGGGTTCTGGGGCATACTCATCTTCAGCTTTAATAGATATTACACATTACTTTATAAAATGTTTGGGGCCGGGCGCGGTGGCTGAAGCCTGTAATCCCAGCACTTTGGGAGGCCGAGACGGGCGGATCACGAGGTCAGGAGATCGAGACCATCCTGGCTAACATGGTGAAACCCTGTCTCTACTAAAAAATACAAAAACTAGGTGGGCAAGGTGGCGGGCGTCTCTGGTCCCAGCTACTTGGGAGGCTGAGGCAGGAGAATGGCGTAAACCCAGGAGGCAGAGCTTGCAGTGAGCTGAGATCCGGCCACTGCACTCCAGCCTGGGCGACAGAGCGAGACTCCGTCTCAAAAAAATAAAATAAAATAAAATGGTTGGGCATTTAACTTTTTAAGCTGCTCTGTCCAAATTACTTCAGACTTACATTCGTCTTTTCTATACACTTTTCTTGCAAGTAGATACCTGGTTCTTTTGTATCAGAATGTTTCTCAGAATTGTTCATACTGTTGTTATAGATCTTTGTCTTCATTTGACTTTATTTTCTTTCTTTTTGCATAGGAGATTCATATGGGACATTGTGTAAATCTGACTGATGGGGCTGTAGAAGCTATCCTTACTTACTGTCCTCAGATACGTATATTACTCTTCCATGGATGCCCCTTGATAACAGGTTAGTGCGTTAGATTGCTTGGGTTCAAATCCTGGCTTCATCTTTTACTAACTGTGTGACCTTGAGTACATTACTTAACCCATTTCATTATTCAGTTTCCTCATCTGTAAAACAGGCATAATGAGAGTACCTACCTCATAGGTACTATGTCATGATTATCTGACAATTCTTTTTTTTTATTATTTTTTATTTTTTGGGAGACGGAGTCTCGCTCTGTCACCCAAGCTGGAGTGCAGTGGCGCATTCTCAGCTCACTGCAACCTCCACCTCCTGGGTTCAAGCAATTCTCCTGCCTTAGCCTCCTAAGTAGCTGGGACTACAGGCACATGCCACCACGCCAGGCTAAGTTTTTTTGTGTTTTTAGCAGAGATGGGATTTCCCCATGTTGCCCACACTGGTCTCGAACTCCTGAGCTCAGGCAATCCACCTGCCTCGGCCTCCCAGAGTGCTAGGATTATAGACGTGAGCTGCTATGCCCAGCCTCTGACAACTCTTTATATGATGGCCTTGCACATAGTAAGAGCTCAATAAATGTTAGTCATGATAATGATAAATGAAGGTGGTGGCCAGTGCTCAATAAATGTTAGCTATGAAGAGGATTATGATGGCAGCAGTGGTTGTGTTCATGATATTGAACATGATGCTTTATGTAAACAATAAGAAAATTTCAAGTTTGTATTACATCTATCAAATACACTAAATGACTTGTTAACTATTATCAAACCGCAGATATCAGGATCAGAATAGCTGGGCGCGGTGGCTCATGCCTATAACCCCAGTACTTTGGGAGGCCAAGGCGGGTGGATCACCTGAGGCCGGGAGTTTGAGACCAGCCTGACTAACATGAAGATACCCCATCTCTACTAAAAATACAAAATTAGCCAGGCCTAGTGGTATGCACCTGTAATCCCAGCTACTCAGGAGATTGAAGCAGGAGAATCGCTTGAACTTGGGAGGTGGAGGTTGCAGTGAGCTGAGATCGCACCACTGCACTCCAGCCTGGGCAACAAGAGTGAAACTCCGTCTCAAACAAACAAAAAAGGTCAGAATAATTTGGACTCTTAGACTCTTCACTGGAGGAGAACAAAATAGCAATAGCCTATTTTGCCTGTATAAGAGCCATGGTATATATCCTCCTACCCTAGAAACCGTGGCACCCTTTCATATTACCCCTATAATAGGTCCCACACTGTAATATATACTGGATCTAACTTGTAAATCAGTAGGTATGCCCAGTTCTTCCAGCTTATTTCTCTTATTACAGTGTAAACAATTATTCTTTTTTTTTTTTTTTTTTTGAGACAGTCTTGCGCTGTCGCCCAGGCTGGAGTGCAGTGGTGCAGTCTTGGCTCACTGCAACCTCTGCCTTCCAGGTTCAAGTGATTCTCCTGCCACAGCCTCCCAAGTAGCTAGGACTACAGGCGCACGTCACCACATCCAAGTGATTTTTATATTTTTAGTAGAGATGGGGTTTCACCATATTGGCCAGGCCAGGCTCCTGACCTCATGATCCACCCGCTTCAGCCTCCCAAAGTGCTGGGATCACAGGCGTGAGCCACCATGCCCAGCCAGTCTAAACAATTATTCTGTAGGTTAAGTTATTATCCTGGAAGTTCCTTTGACAACTTCTCTTTTATTTTTAGGAAGTCCCTTTGACAACTTCTTACTTTTATTTTTAGGTTTCCAGCCTTGGTTAAGGCTGTAACCATAGATTGTATCTGGGTATCAGTAACATCTGTAGTGAAGATTAGATCTTACTTTATGCAAAGACATTTCTTAAGAAACTGGAGCCAGCAAGGACACTGGTGGCTGGGTGCGGTGGCTTATAACTGTAATCCCAGCACTGTGGGAGGCTAAGGTGGGTAGATCACTTGAGCCTGGGACGTCGAGGCTGCAGTGAGCCATGATCACCCCACTGCACTCCAGTCTGGGTAACAGAGTGAGACCCTGTGTCAAAAAAAGAAAGAAAGAAAAAAGAAAACAAGAAACTGTTAACTGGGGTTAGCTCCATGGAAAGTTGTAAAGGAACAAGAGTAGGAAAAAAATGTCATTGTATACCCTTTTATATCTTTTGAATTTTATATCATGTGGATTATTTTTAAGCTATTAAAAATTAATTGGTTGGGCATGGTGGCTGTTACCACACAGATGATCCCTGACTTAAAATGATCAATTTACAGTTTTTTGACTTTACAGTGGTGCAAAAGCCATATGCATTCAGTAGAAGCCATACTTCAAGAACCTAGGCAACCATTTTTTTCACTTTCAGTATAATATTCAATAGATTACATGAGATAGTCAACACTTTATTAAAAAATAGGCTTTGTGTCAGGTAATTGTGCCCACCTGTAGGCTAATTTAAGTGTTCTGAGCATGTAGGCTAGGCTAAGCTATATTGTTCAGTAAGTTAGGTATATTGAACGCATTTTCGACTTTGTGTATTTTCGACTTATAATGAGTTTATCAGGGTATAACCCCATCATAAATTGAGAAGCATCTGTAGAGAGAAGCAACAAATACTAATTTTCTTTTTTCTTTTTTTGAGGCAGAATCTCACTCTGTCACCCAGGCTGGAGTGCAGTGGCACGATCTTGGCTCACTGCAACCTCCACCTCCTGGATTCAAGTGCTTCTCCTGCCTCAGCCTCCCAAGTAGCTGGGATTACAGGCTTGCACCACCCTGCCCAGCTAATTTTTGTATTTTTAATAGAGACAGGGTTTCACCATGTTGGCCAGGCTGGTCTTGAACTCCTGACCTCAGGTGATCCACCTGCCTCAGTCTCCCAAAGTGCTGGGATTACAGGCGTGAATCACCATCCCCAGCCTAAATACCAGTTTTCAAGTCTGGAAAATATACTGCAGTGGTTAATCAGATTTTCAAACCAAGGAGTCTTTTGAGATAAATTATGTCATTATAGAGATCACTAGTAACCAAAGATATGTTAACAGATGATGGATTTAAGATAAATGCCTAGTTGGTTTGATTCCAGACACCAGGAAAGCTTAATTACACTAAATGATTAATGAGTGCAATGAGCTTAATCACACTAAATGATTACAATGAGCTGAGATCGAGTCATTGCACTCCAGCTTGGGCAACAAGAGTGAAACTCCATTTCCAAAAACAAAAAACAAAAAACAAATGTGGTTGAGCATCTTTTTTTTCTTTCTTTTTTTTGAGACTGAGTCTCGCTCTCCTGCCCAGGCTGGAGTACAGTGGTGCAATTTCGACTCACTGCAACCTCTGCCTCCCAGGTTCAAGTGATTCTTCTGCCTCAGCCCCCTAAGGCAATCCCAAGTAGCTGGGATTACAGATGCCCACCATCATGCCCGGCTAATTTTTGTATTTTTAGTAGAAATCATGTTTCACCATGTTGGCCAGGCTGTTCTCCAACTCCTGACTTCAGGTGATCCGCCCACCTTGGCCTCCCAAAGTGCTGGGATTACAAGCGTGAGTCACCGTGCCCAGCTGGTTGAGCGTGCTATAGTGGAAATAATTTGAAGTCATGGTATTAACTAAATTTTCATTAAAGAGCAGGGGAAGAATGATCCTTCAATGGACAGCTTTGGAGGGACCAAGGGAGACAAAAGTAGAGTTGCTGTTAATGTTGTACCTTAAGAGCAATCCTTGTTCAACATACAAATTAAAATACCATTATAAGCCAGGCACAGTGGCTCACCCCTGTAATCCTAACACTTTGGGAGGCTAAGGTGGGTGGATCACTTGAGGTCAGGAGTTCAAGACCAGCCTGGCCAAAATGGTGAAACCCTGTGTCTACTAAAAATACAAAAATTAGCTGGGTGTGATGCTGGGTGCATGTAATCCCAGCTACTTGGGAGGCTGAGGTAGGAGAATCGCTTGAACCTGGAAGGCAGAGGTTGCAGTAAGCCAAGATCATCTTACTGCATTCCAGCCTGGCAACAGAGTGGGACTCCATCTCAAAAATATAGAGAGAGAGAGAAAACAAAATTTATAAAAATCTAAAAGATACATGATATAAATGTAACTCACTAAAGAAGCATCTTAGATTTTGTATTCCCCGTATATTTCAGAGCAATTCTATTGGTTTTACCTTCATATTTTTATGTTGGTGATGAGAAAACACTTTACCATTTGTAGGTTTCAGTAATTGAAATAATACTTTCTGGTAGTATTTTTCAAATATACCCCAGGACCCATTTACGTTCTTAAAAATTATTGAGGATCCCAGGCAGGGTGCAGTGGCTCACGCCTGTAATCCCAGCACTTTGGGAGGCCGAGGTGGGCGGATCACGAGGTCAGGAGATCGAGACCATCCTGGCTAACCGGTGAAACCCTGTCTCTACTAAAAATACAAAAAAATTAGCCGGGCATGGTAGCGGGCATCTGTAGTCCCAGCCACTTGGGAGGCTGAGGCAGGAGAATGGCGTGAACTTGGGAGCCGGAGCTTGCAGTGAGCTGAGATCGCGCCACTGCACTCCAGCCTGGGTGACAGAGGGAGACTCCGTTTCAAAAAAAAAAAAATCATTGAGGATCCCAAAGAGTTTTTGTTTATGTATATTTGTTAAATTAAAATTTGTGTTAAAACAGATAAAGTTTTAATAGACATTCATTTTTTTAAAATCATAAATCTGTTACCTAGAAAACAGATATATTTTCATTCAGATCATCACTTTTCAGATCATTGTGGATACTCTTCTTTGATACCCCAAAACTCAGCAAGTGGTAATTTCTTATGGGTTGTTGCAATGTGGAAGTTGAAAACATATCAATGAACTTTTCATACATTTGTGTTATGATCCACTAATCTGTTTTGAATTTTAAGTTGATCTTTACCAATGCATGATTTTGTAACATCATGCACTGGCAGTCTGGAAAATATTGGTTCTCCGAGTTATACAGATCTTTTAAATATTGACACATTTTATTATCCAAAACAAAAATCAATTGTTAATATCATGACTGATGTCATTAGAAAGGTCCTGGATAGCTTTCAAGATCACAGTGGCAGCTATGAGGCTTCCAAAATTCACTTGAAAGCCAAAGCTTTATCACTGACAACCATTTCTGTCNCGAGGTGGGCAGATCATGAGGTCAGGAGATCAAGACCATCCTGGCTAACAGAGTGAAACCCCATCTCTACTAAAAATACAAAAAAGTTAGCCAGGTGTGGTGGTGGGCACCTGTAGTCCCAACTACTCAAGAAGCTGAGGCAGGAGAATGGCGTGAACCCTGGAGGCAGAGCTAGGAGTGAGCCGAGATCGAGCCACTGCACTCCAGCCTGGGCAACAGAGCGAGACTCCATCTCAAAAAAAAAAAAAAAAGAAATGACAGCCTCATTTCTTCTATTTTCATGAAATAGTCTGTCAAGTACTCAAATAAGAATAACCTTACACTGTAGTCATTGTATTAGTCCATTTTCTCCCTGCTGATACAGACATACCCAAGACTGGGTAACTTATAAAGAAAAAGAGGTTGAATGGTCTCACAGTTCCATGTGGCTGGGGAAGCCTCACAATCATGGCTGAAGGCGAAAGGCACATCTTACATGGCAGCAGGCAAGAGAGAATGAGAGCCAAGAGAAAGGGGTTTCCCCTTTTAAAACCGTCAGATCTCATGAGACTTACTTATTATCACAAGAACAGCACAGGAAAGACTTGCCCCCATGATTCAATTACCTCCCACTGGGTCCCTCTCATGACACATGAGAATTGTGGGAGCTACAATTCAAGATGAGATTTGGGTGGTGACACAGCAAACCGTATCAGTCATTCTTTTAAAAAGTAAAAATGGTGTTCCACGAAAAAAGTAACTAGTTCAGTTCACAACCCTGAAAGGGCCTCAGACTATAGAATATGCAGACTATACTTTGGGAACCACTGCTTTATGGTAAAGAAAAATTATCAGTCACCTTCAGCATTTGCAACAAACATAGCATATCATTTTCTGGCCAGGTACGGTAGCTCATGCCTGTAGTCCCGCACTTTGGGAGGCCAAGGCAGTCAGATCACTTGAGATTAGGAATTTGAGACCAGCCTGGCCAATATGGTGAAACCCTGTCTCTACTAAAAATACAGAAATTAGCTGGGCATGGTGGCGCATGCCTGTAATCCCAGCTACTCTGGTGGCTAAGGCAGGAGGATCACTTGAGCCTGGGAGGCAGAGGTTGCAGTTAGCCAAGATGGTGCCACTGCACTCCAGCCTGAGTGACAGGGTGAGACTTTGTCTCAAAAAAAAAAAAAAAAATAGCATACCCCTTTCAAATCACTTCTTATATTTTTGTGTGGTTGCCAGAAGTAGTAGAAGTAGACATTGAAATGGCAGGAGTTCAAAATATTTGGAATAGAATAAAAATATTTTTGACCTGGAAGATCACAGTTGGCAAATGCTGGACTAGGTGATACTGTTACATAAATGATCTAAAAATGACCTTTGGGGCCCCATGTTGTTTACTTCTTCACAGCAACCAGAACTGTTAGCTCAAAAGCCCATCAGCACCAAATCAAATTTTTACACATCCAATTGTTTATAGCCTACATAACCAAATTATTAGCCATCTAGAGCCCACCTGCTTTAGATACCCTGCAAACTACACTCAACATCTACAATCCATAGATAAAAACCCCAGGCCATAAAAGACCCCAACCCACTGCTGCCCTTTGGAGCTCTCTAACCTAGAGACCTCCCAGTCTTGCTGCTAAACAACATCATGACACATACACCCTCTTTAGTCCTCCAGTAATGCTCTTACCCTGCTCCTTCTGGGTAGTGGCCACCCTATATACTGTTGTTGCCTTTGGAAGCTCTCATGCTGTGAGGAACTTCCTGGCATACAAACCTGTCAAAGCGCTGTCCAAAAAGAGCTTGTTGTGTCCCACTGCCACCTTGTGGTCACATCTTTTTCTTTGTTCTGCCCTGAAATCCTTCAGATTCACTACAGTTACATGGTATGCCATAACATAAAACAAAAAGTGTTTATATGTCCAAAAAGTTTGTGAAGTGCAGCATGCCACTATTATGAGTGTTAATTTGTCAAAGACTCTGAGAAATACTATACCTAAGAAACTGTTTAACTTTATGTGTCCAAGCATTTCCAAATTTCTAGCACAGAACACTTTTTTGATTAACCTAGCCAACCTATTGTTATTTTTCTGATCCCTGATTTCACAGAATAGGAAAGTGAGATATTGAAATGTTATTTGTGGCAGGGTGCGGTGGCTCATGCCTGTAATCCCAGCACTTTGGGAGGCCAAGGTGGGTGGATCGCTTGAATGCAGGAGTTTGACACCAGCCTGGGCCACATAGCCAAACCCTGCTTCTATAAAAATTTTTATTTAATTAGCTGGGCATGGTGGTGCACGCCTATAGTCCCAGCTACTCGGGAGGCTGAGGTGGGAGGATCACTTGAGGCCCCAGGAGTTTGAAACCAGCCTGCACAACATTAACTGAGACTCGCTGTCTAATAAAATAATAATAGTGCTAAGACTAGAACCAAAATCTTAAGATATAGTAAAACAAGCACTGATCCCATCCCCACCATCTCTCCAGAACATCGAATAAATCACTTAACTCTTATGGATCTCGACTTTACCTTGTGCATAATAGCCAATTATCATAACATTGAGAGATCTAATATTAGTAATAATGCAAGAGCCCGGGTGTGGTGGCTCACGCCTGTAATCCTAGAACTTTGCGAGGCCGAGGCAGGTGGATCACTTGAGGTCAGGACTATGATATCAGCCTAACCAACATGGTGAAACCCTATCTCTACTAAAAATACAAAAATTAGCCAGGCGTGATGGTGTATGCCTGTAATTCCAGCTACTCGGGTGGGTGAGGCAGGAGAATTGCTTGAATTCGGGAAGCAGAGGTTTGCAGTGAGCCAAGATCATGCCACTATACTGCAGCCTGAGCAACAAAAGCAAAACTCCGTCTCAAATAAAATAAAATAAAATAAAAATAATAATGCAAGACTTCATACAATGTATTCAACCTTGAGTCATCACATCAAAAAAAATAAAATTTTAAATAGTTCATATAAAATGGCTTTTATTAATAAAACTTTCTTTAAAGAGAAAAAAGTTGAAGAAATTTTAACTACGCAGATATTTCTAGTCTTCCCACTTAACCATCAGTACCCCTAAATCTTCTATGATATATTTTGCTAACATCATTGAATGGAAGTAAAGTGGGCTAACATGTTCACCTTATATTTGATTTTAATTTCTTCTTTTCCAAGGAATATAAATGCTGGTTGTGTTTGTGGGGTTTTTTGTTTGATACATGGAAGCCCTTTCTTCTTTCATGGCACCTTATATAACATGATTCCTCTTATATATTCATATGATTGCTCCCATATGAGTATTTAAGACAATAAAATTTATATTCTATAGAAAGTATTTACTATACTTGCATATGCATGTGCAATTATCTTGTTATCCTCAAAGCAACGTGACTCCCAAATTAGCACTGCTCACTGTAATTTCCCATCAGATCTCCTGAATTAACCTATTTTCTCAACTATGTCTCTAAGTATTTATAAAATTTCTTAACCTTGGTCAGACTAAAACATAACTTCACATTATGAATTAGGACTTGAAACTGTTATAAGTACTCTGAGTCGGCTTCTGCTGAAGAGATAAAAACTAAGCTGCTATTAGAAATATGAAAATTATAGTTTTGGCTGGGTGTAGTGGCTCATGCCTGTAATCCTAGCACTGTGGGGGGGGCGAGGCAGGTGGATCACCTGAGTTCGGGAATTTGAGACCAGTCTGGCCAACATGGTGAAACCCCACCTCTACTAAAAATACAGAAATTAGCCAGGCGTGGTGACAGGCGTCTCTAATCCCAGCTACTCGGGAGGCTGAGACAGAAGAATCACTTGAACCCAGGAGGTGGAGGTTGCAGTGAGCCAAGATCATGCCACTACACTCCAGCCTGGGCAACAAAGAGCAAAACTCCATCTCAAAAAAAAAAAAAGAAAAATATAGTTTTATAGTTGTTATAACAGCATGAAAATAATTTTTAAACTTACTAAA
>NW_016813794.1:54596-84532 GCF_001698545.2 Rhinopithecus bieti | reverse complement strand
AAAAAAAAAAAAAAAAAAAGATTAGCCACAAAGAGCCAAAACAGTATTTAAAATTTTTATTTATTTATTTATTTATTTATAAATAGAGACAGCGTTTCACCATGTTGGTCAGACTGGTCTCGAATTCTTGGGCTCAAGCGATCCACCCACCTTGGCCTCCCAAAGTGCTGGGATTACAGGCGTGAGCTGCCATGCCCAGCCAAAACAGTATTTTAAGACCCAAGTGATTTGCGTCAGGGTTTCCCTTTAATTAAAGCTGATTCCTTGCTTAAAGGATAACTCATTTTTTACTTCATATTTTTCTTAATTCTATATTATTCTGTTTCCTTGTTACTCATTCATTCCATTCATTACTAATCCTGCATGACATGTTGATTTTTGCCAGATCACTGTAATGAAACACTGGGACTTTGATCATTATTTGTAAAAATGTGTTCAGCCGTACTTTTTTCACTATTCTATAAAAATGTCTAAATTACATTTTCCTTGAACATTTGAAAAAAATACTTTGTTAAAAGTCTATATTTCTCGGCCGGGCACGGTGGCTCACGCCTGTAATCCCAGCACTTTGGGAGGCCGAGGCGGGCAGATCACAAGGTCAGGAGTTTGAGACCAGCCTGGCCAATATAGTGAAACCCCATCTCTCCTAAAATACAAAATTGGCCGGGCGTGGTGGCGGGCGCCTGTAGTCCCAGCTACTTGGGAGGCTGAGGCAGGAGAATCACTTGAATCCAGGAGATGGAAGTTGCAGTGAGCTGAGATGGCACCATTGCACCCCAGCCTGGGTGACAGAGCGAGACTCCATCTCAACAACAACAACAAAAAAGTTTGTATTTCCCATAGTTTCTTCTTCTTCTTGGTGTTCCAAGTGCTCCTACCATGAATCTTTCAAAAAATACTCTCCATCTATATTGTCATAGATTTTTACAGAGGTGGTCAACAGTTCCTTAGAGGTTGGGAGGCAGAACGCTATACCTTTCCTCACCCATCATAAGGATCAAGGCTGACAGTCCTATAAGAAAAGTGAGGTTAATAAGAGAAAGGCGTAACAGGTTTATTTGGTCAAAGATTTATAGGAGACTTCAGAAATGAAGAGCCAAACACCCAGGGAAAACTGCTTGTTTTTATGCTTATGAAGCATGGACAGCCATGTAGAGATGTGACTGGAGAAGAGAATGAGCTAATAGTAACAGAGTGGAGAAACCCAGCAAGGCCTGTTTGTTCAGATTCTTCTTGGCCTTTCTGTGTGACATTCCTTCTTCCAGGGCATAGGGCGGGGTCCACTCTGGAATGAGGGCCTTATGATCTCCTATCCGACAAGGGTACATCAGAGAATTTCTTTATGGCCAGCTCCTGGGCAGAAAGGCTGGGGAAGTTTAGAGTAATATTTGTAGGTTTTATGTCTTCCTTTGGGGAAAAGAATTATAGTTTCTGTGACCCACCTTGGGGAACAGGTATCCTGGTTTCTGTGACTCACTTGGGGAGAATGAAGGGTAAGAGATAGGAGGGCAGGAGAAGGTCAGAGACCTTGGTTCTGAGGCGGATTCTAAGGCCTTCCAATGTCCTTCAGTTCAAAGTACTCAGCATGCCAAAGTGCCATACTTTGGGGAACCCTTTTCTGAGCCCCAACAAGGTCATCTATACAACTCCTTCATTTTAAAGATAAGGAACAGAGATACAATTGATTTAAGTGGCTTGCCCCACAACTTAGAAATAGTTGATAGAACTGGAAGTAAAACCTAAGTCATCTGAACCACAATCTATAATTCCTTCCTGAGCCTCTAGTGTAAAGTGGCTTAACTGTTACTAGGATAGGGAAACAAATAGGAAGGTGACATCAAGCATCAGTCGTGTGATTAGCATAAATGACCCGTTAGCTCTTTTTCAGTCTGGAGAGTATGTGTTTCTTTTTTCTTTTCTTTTTTTTTTTTTTTTTTTTTTTTTTTTTTTTTTTTTTTTTTTTTTGAGACAGAGTCTCAGTCACCTAGGCTGGAGTGCAGTGGTGCAATCTTGGCTCACTGCAAGCTCCGCCTCCCAGGTTCACGCCATTCTCCTGCCTCAGCCTCCTGAGTATCTGGGACTACAGGCACCCACCACTATGCCCAGCTAATTTTTTTGTAGTAAAGACAGGTTTCACCATGTTAGCCAGGATGGTCTTGATCTCCTGACCTCGTGATCTGCCCGTCTCGGCCTCCCAAAGTGCTAGGATTATAGGCATGAACCACCACGCCTAGCCAAGAGGGTATGTGTTTCTATAAAATGTTCTGCCAAGGGATTATGAAATACTTAGCGACCCCATAGTTTTTCCCTGTAGCATAATGAAGGCATTGAATATTCTTATTTAAACCCACAGTCCTAAATACTCTGTCTTCATAGGAAGAAGCTGCCTAAGGAGACTAATATAATACTGCCATCTGGCATCAAAAATTTTAAATTACATAAAAACATTCCCTGCTTACTATTGGAGGGAAAAGCATCTTCCTATAATGTGCAGTAGTGAACTCCCACAGAAGAGTGACAAATGTAGACAGAAGACAAATATTTATATATAACGTTTGATAACTAACATATTCACAACTTGGAAAAATGCCAAAATTATTGTAGATACACCAGCTAAAATGAACTTGGGAAGTGTTGGCTGGGTGCGGTGGCTCACACTTGTAATCCCAGCACTTTGGGAGGCCAAGGCGGGCAGATCACAAGGTCAAGAGATCGAAACCATCCTGGCCAACATGGTGAAACTCTGTCTCTAAAAATACAAAAATTAGCTGGGCATGGTGGCACGCACTTGTAGTCCCAGCTACTTGGGAGACTGAGGCAGGAGAATCGCTTGAACCCGGGAGGCAGAGGTTGCAGTGAGCCGAGAACATGCCACTGCACTCCAGCCTGGCGACAGAGTGAGACTCCGTCTCAAAAAACAAGAAAGAAATTGGGAAGTGTTAAGTCTCTAATTTTGTTCTTTTTCAAAATTCTATTGACTGTTCTGGGTCCCTCCAATTCTCATACAAATATTAGAATCATCTTATCAATTTCTTGTTGTTGTTGTTGTTGTTGTTGTTGTTGTTGTTGTTGTTGAGACAGGGTCTCTGTCACCCAGGCTGGAGTGCAGTGATGCCATCTCAGCTCACTGCAGCCTTGACCACCAGGGTTCAAGCAATTCTCCCACCTTAGTTCTCCAAGTAGCTGGGACAACAGGTGCACACTACCACTTCTGGCTAATTTTTGTATTTTTAATAGAGACGGGGTTTCACCATGTTGCCCAGGCTGGTCTTAAATTCCAGCCTGGAGTTTAAGCTCCAGCCTTGAGCTCAAGCGATCCACCTGCCTTGGCTCCCAAAGTGCTGAGATTACAGGTATTAGCCACCCTGCCAGGCCCCATCTTACTGATTTCTGCAAACAATAAAAAGCCAGCTTGTATTTTGATATGAATTTCACTGAATCTGTAGGTAATTTGGGAAATATTGCTATCTTAATAATAATAAGTCTTTTGGTCTGGATTTTTTTATTTAGATCTTTAATTTCTTTCAATAATGGCCTATAGTTTTCAGAGTATAAGTTTTCACTTTCATTCGATTTATTCCTAAGTATTCTATTATTTTGATGGCAACATAAATGGAATTACTTTCTAGTTCATTTTGGATTATTCATTGTTGGTATATAGAAATACATTTGATTTTTATATATTGTTCTTGTACCTTGCTGAACTCATTTATTCTGTTTTTTTAGTGAATTCCTTGGGATATTGTATACACAATATAACATCATCTACAAATAGTTTTAGTTCTTCCTTCCAACCTGAATGCCTTTTCTTTTTCTTGCCTAATTTCCATGGCTAGAACCTCTGATACAATGTTGGATAGAAATGGCAAGAGTGGACATCCTGGTGGGGCACGGTGGCTCACGCCTGTAATCCCAGCACTTTGGGAGGCCAAGGCGGGTGGATCAGGTCTCAAACTGCTGAGGTCAGGAGTTGAGACCAGCCTGGCCAGCATGGTGAAACCCCGTCTCCACTAAAAGTACAAAAAATTAACTGGGCATGGTTGAGGGCGCCTGTAATCCCAGCTACTCGGAAGGCTGAGGCAAGAGAATCACTTGAACCTGGGAGCCAGAGGTTGCAGTGAACCAAGATCACATCATTGAACTCCAGCCTGGGCAACAAGAATGAGACTGTCTCAAAAACAAAAGAGTGGATATCCTTGTCTTGATCCTAGGGAGAAAACATTTAATTTTTCACTATTAGCTATAGGTTTTTCTTGTTTGTTTTTGAGACAGGGTCTTGCTCTGTTGCTCAGGCTGGAGTGCAGTGACATGAACACACTCACTGCAACCTCTGTCTCCCAGGCTCAAGCAGATCTCCTACCTCAGCCTCCTGAGTAATTGGGACTACAGGCATGTGCCAGCACACTCAGCTAATTTTTAAATTTCTTTTGCAGAGACAGGGTCTCACTATATTTCCCAGGCTGGTCTTGAACTCCTGGGCTCAAGTGATCCTCCCACCTTGGCCTCCCAAAATGCTGGGATTACAGGCATAAGCCACTGCACCCTGCCAGCTATGGGTTTTTCACAGATGCCCTTTATCAGGTTGAGGAAGTCATCTTCTATTCCTAGTTGGTTGAATGAGCATTGGTTTTTGTCAACTGGTGTTTTGTTTTGTTTTGTTTTTTGAGACTGAGTCTTGCTCTGTTGTCCAAGCTGGAGTGCAGTGGCAGCATCTCAGCTCACTGCAACCTCTGCCTCCTGGATTCAAGCGATTCCCCTGCCTCGGCCTCCTGAGTAGCTGGGATTACAGACACCCACCACCATGCCTGGCTAATTTATTTTTTGTATTTTTAGTAGAGACGGGGTTTTCCCATCTTAGCCAGGCTGGTCTTGAACTCCTGAGCTCAGGTGATCAGCCTCCCGAAGTGCTGGGATTCCAGGCGTGAGCCACCGCACCCAGCCAAATGGTGTTTGTCTGTTGAGATGATCATGTGGTTTTAGTTCTTCGTTCTATTAGAATGGTGTAGGTGGTAAGCTGAATAATGCTCTCACCCACCCAATGATATCCATGTTCTAATGCCCAAAATGTGAGTATGTTATGTTACATAAAGTTGCCAATGGAATTAAAAGTTGCTAATCAGTTGATTTTTAAGTAGGGAGATCATCCTGGATTATCTATGTAGGCCCAATATAATCATAAGGGTCCTTAAAAGTAGAAGGACAGAGAAGGACCATAGAGATGGCAGCTTGAGAAGGACTGTGCCCAATGATGCCCACTTTTTTTTTTTTTTGAGACAGAGTCTCACTCTGTCACCTAGGCTGGAGTACAATGGCGTGGTCTCGGCTCACTGCAACCTCCGCCTCCCTAGTTCAAGTGATTCTTCCACCCCAGCCTCCCGAGTAGCTGGGACTACAGGCGCGTGCCAGGATGCTTTGCTAATTTTTTTTATTTTTAGTAGAGATGGGGTTCACTATGTTGGCCAGGCTGGTCTCGAACTCCTGACCTCATGATATGCCTGCCTCAGCCTCCTAAAGTGCTGGGATTACAGGCATGAGCCACCGCACCCAGCCCAATGTTGTTCACTTTAAATAAGCAGGAAGGAATGCAAGGAATGTGGTAGTTTCTAGAAGCTAGAAAAGTAAAGGAAGTAGATTCTCCTGTAGAGCCTCCAAAAAAAAAGATAAAACTTGCCTCTAAAAAGTAATGCAGACCTGCCCACACCTGATTTTAGCCCAGTGAGACCCATTTTGGAATTCTGACCTTCAAAACTGTACAATAACAAATTTGTTGCTTTAAGCCACTAAGTTTGTGGTAATTTGTTACAGCAACAATAGGACATTAACACAGTATATCATACTCATTGATTTTCAGATGTTAAACTAACCTTGCGTTCCTATGATAAATCTCAGTTGGTCATGGTATGTAATCCTTCTAGTGGCTGGATTTGGTGTGCTGGTGTTTTGTTGAGCATTTTTTAGTCTATATTAATAAAAGATCCTTGTCTGCGGTTTTCTTTTTATGTGATGTCTTTGTCTGGCTTTGGTATCAGGGTAACACTGGCCTCACAGAAAGAGTTGGAAAGTGTTTCCCCCCTCTTCTGTAGCCACCCAGCTTTGTCATGGTTGCCATTTATATGGTATGTTTTTCCATTCTTTTACTTTCAACATAATTTGAACCTATCTTTGATTTAGATTTCCTCTACAATAACCAATACTATTTTTATGACCATGAATAAAACTGCATTTATCTTACTAGCTACTTTTTTAAAAAATGGAATTGTAAACCTTTGTTTTCCCAATGATAGTAACTTTTCATTTCTATACACTCTCTGGTTCTCTTACTGGCAATAAACCTTGGTATTTTTGCTTAATTTTGTTTAACTTAAAATAAAATTTTGTCACTGTATATGTTAGGCCCATCTTTTTTTTTTTCCTACTGGTCTGTGAAATCTGTCTAGGAACCACCAAATTACAGGATTTCCAAGACTGGGTTAGAGATAGGTTGTATATAAAACATAAGTTGTAGCTATGGAAACAAGTCTGTTAAACTTATGAGTAATATTTAAACTAACAAAATTTTATCAGTATTTTTGCTTTAATTCAGATTTTTTAAAGACATCCTAAAACTAGGATGGAAACCGTATCAAAATCACGACTGTACATTGTGAAAAACTGAAAACATCTAAATGTCCAATAATATAGATCGGTTAAATTACAGTGTATTTATATAATGGTTATCTATTTAAAATCATATTTTATAATAGTATTATACAGACATGGAAAAATGTTCAACTACAGGTCAACTTGTCACGTTCTGGTGACTACTACCTCCTCTAACCCTTTGGGTGTGTTGCAGCTTCCCAAGGTGGTTTATTGGCTTTCTTTAATCCTACTTTTTTGGTAAATATTCCCTTAATTAAATGGTGTTCAGTCACTCCACTTTAGTGAATCATCTATTTCCAGCTAAGATCCTGAAAAAAGTTATTAACCATTAACACAGGTTAATGGTGAAATTACACCATTACTCTGGTTGGTGGAATTATGATGAAATTACACAGAAAACAACAAATGCCTGTTTTTTTTTTTTAAACAAGTAATACTGTGATAGGTGCACCTAATAATAGTAAGGGCCACCATTAATTATTAGCAAGTTAGTTGTATACTGTGCTTTATTTATTTTTTTTTTTGAGAGGGAGTCTCGCTCTGTCGCCCGGCCTGGAGTGCAGTGGCCCGATCTCAGCTCACTGCAAGCTCCGCCTCCCGGGTTTATGCCATTCTCCTGCCTCAGCCTCCCGAGTAGCTGGGACTACAGGCGCCCGCCACCTCGCCCGGCTAGCTTTTGTATTTTTTAGTAGAGACGGGGTTTCACCGTGTTAGCCAGGATGGTCTCGATCTCCTGACCTCGTGATTCGCCCGTCTCGGCCTCCCAAAGTGCTGGGATTACAGGCTTGAGCCACCGCGCCTGGCCTATACTGTGCTTTATAGATCACCTCCTTTAATCCTTTAAATAACTGTGTATTAACATCATCTCCAGTTAGACATGAGGAAACATTAAACGTTTATTATTGTCAATTAATATATTGTCATTGTTTTCTTTTATAGATCATTCACGAGAAGTGTTGGAGCAATTAGTAGGCCCAAACAAACTAAAGCAAGTGACATGGACTGTTTATTGATGCTTTTTTGAAGATGATCAATGCTAGGAAAGCTTATCAAAACTACTTTCCCAAGAAACCATCTATAGAGATTTGCATTCTATTTAATGTTAACACTATTAATTATTTTATTGTCTTAAGTTATAACTCTCAGAGAATTAGCTAAGTCTTGGTATATACACGGTTTGTGCTTTACTCTTAAACATCTTAATAGTGCTATTATTTTATATCTGTTGGATGAGTCATTATTTTTGAAATGATAATCTTAGCATGAACTCTGATCTATGGTGTTGGATTTTGTGTTTAAAATTAACTGTTTTCCCTTGAGATTTCCTTCTCCTATGTAGGTATCTGAGCTATTGTTATAAGCTTACCTGTAAGTATAAACCTTGGGAGAATCTAAGTAAACATATTTCTAGGCCGGGCGCGGTGGCTCAAGCCTGTCCAGCCACTTTGGGAGGCCGAGACGGGCCCCGGATCACGAGGTCAGGAGATCGAGACATCCGGCTAACACGGTGAAACCTCACCTCTATTAAAAATACAAAAAAAAAACTAGCCCGGCGAGGTGGCGGGCCGCCCTGTAAATCCAGATACTCGGGAGGCTGAGGCGGAGAATGGCGTAAACCCGGGAGGCGGAAGCTTGCAGTGAGCTGAAGAATCCGGCCACTGCACTCCAGCCCCGGCGACAGAGTGAGACTCCGCCTCAAAAAAAAAAAAAACACATATTTCTAAAAGCATAGTTACCTTCCTATTTTCTGGCTCTTACCTTCCTGAAGTATTTAAATACCCATTTGCCAAAAGCAGACCTGAACATCAAGCCTGTTAATTCTTAAAAGAATTTAGGTATTTGTTTCACTGAAATGAAGTGACTTACTAGCCATTCAGCGTATTAGTATTACAGAGGCTCTTGCCCAGCCTCTTAGTTCATTGATTTTTATGGCTACTCTTCCCAATTACATTTTATTCATCTGTAAGCTTTCCTTCCTTAGCAAAATTGCATTCAAAATGTGTAAAATGAGTAAATACAGAGTATCACTACAGAGATTTGTATCCTCAGGTTCTATTGATTTCACATTGTGAAATAAACAGCAAAGGTCTTAGTTTTCAAGTGAAAACTTTTTGGTAATCACAAAATTACCTGACACATACCATGCTTAAACCAACCCCCAAATTTAGCATATTCATTTTGCCATGAGCCTGTCTTGAGATTTTCTTAAAAGATTTCTTATTTTGCCTCTGATGTAGTGAAAAATGGGGTAAGTATGCTAACTTTCTTGTGTATGTTGGGGGGTACTTATTCAGCTCCATTTCTTGTCCTTACTATTGCTTTATAAATGTGGTATGTTTATAGTGTGGCTATATATGTTGCCACTGCAAAGGTGGCATATATGTATATATGTGCAAAAAGGGTAAGGCCTGTTCTATGAAATTTTTCTAAAGATGAATTCAATAAAATTTAATACTGAATATTTAACCAAGTCAATCGTATTTTCCCCTTTTTGCAGAAACCAGTTTCAATCTAAGTTGTGAGCTTCTTTGGGTCTATGAAGGATTTATCTTCCTAAAACAGTTTGCAGTTTTATTTTCCTCCTTTTTTATGTTGCTAGTTGTATTAATTATTTCTCACCACTCTGTTTAAAATATCTGTACCCCATCTAGTACCCAGTATTCCCTATCACCCTTACCTCTTTTTCTCTTTACTACCTATCACCATCTGATGCCTGTTTTACTTTTCATTTGTTCATTATGTCTCCCTACTCTAGAATACAAATTTTGTAAGGACAAAATATTTATCTTTTTTTTTCATTGCTGTATCCCTATATCCCCAGTGCCTAGAACAGTGCCTGGTATATAATAAGCACTCAAATATTCATTGAATAAGTAAATATGGAAAGAAATAAAGGAGGAAAGAAAGAAACACCCAGTAATACCCAGCCTGGCCAATGTAGCAAGACTCCGTGTCTACAAAAAATACAAAATAAAAAAAACTAGCCAGGCATCATGGTGGTGCATGCCTGCAGTCCTAGCTACTAAGGAGGCTGAAGTGGGAGGATTACCTGAGCCTGGAAAGTCGAGGCTGCAGTGAGCATGGTCACATCGCGGAACTCCAGCCTGGATGAGAGAGCAAGACCCTGTCTAAAAACAAAACAAAACAAAAAACTCAACAACAACAACAAAAATTTCCAGTCTCTAGTCTGATTTATATGTTCTAATATAAAGAGATTGGAAGTCATCATTCCCATCCTCACAATAAGAATAAAGCTGAATAAACTGAAAACTCAACAACACTTAGATCCATTATAGAATTAAGGTTAAAGAGAAAATGCCTCACAAATTAGAAATGCAAATACAAAGAACCACAGCTTACAGGGAGCAGAAGCCTTTTGCTGGAGCCAGTACCAGTAGGAACATTTATGCTATAATTCCTGAGTTGCTGGAGGCTCCATGTGGATGGACTTAAGCATCAAAAGCTCCAGCCTGGTGCAGTGGCTCACACTGGTAATCCCAGCACTTTGGGAGGCTGAGGCGGATGGATCACCTCAGGTCAGGAGTTCGAGACCAGCCTGGCCAACATGGTGAAGCTCTGTCTTTACTAAAAATATAAAAATTAGCTGGGCATGGTGGCACATGCCTGTAATCCCAGCTGGGCGTGGTGATGCATGCCTCTAATCCCAGCTACTTGGGAGGCTGAGGCAGGAGAATCACTTTAACCCAGGAGGCAGAGGTTGCAGTGAGCCAAGATCATGCCATTGCACTCCAGCCTGGGCGATAAGAGTGAGACTCTGTCTCAAAAAAAAAAAAAAAAAAAAAAAAAAATCAAAAGCTCCAGGAATCTGTCCATAACCGTTATCTCACCAGGTGTGGCAACGCTGCCATCACTCTGAACCTACACTGCTTCTGGGAGCTGCCTAATTCACAGATTGTTCTTTGCTCAATTAAACTTTGTTAAATTAAAACAAACCAACTCAAGGGGGCCCACTCCTAGGGGAGACACCACACTTTCATAGTTTTACCTCCAGGATACCTACCAGGTTCTCAGGGTGAGGATCAGAGAAAAATCCTTTCTTCTCGTACGAGGATGGGGAAAGTAACCATTTTGAAATATGCCCAACCATGCAATTCCAGCTCTCAAGGGAAACTATTTTACCAGAGCCTAGCTGACCTGGGGGAAAGGAAGTACCCAGCTACAGCCTCCTCTAGCCTTCCTGTCTCACCAAAGGGACAAAAGAAAAGCTGAAAGCACTTGTGAAGGTTACAGCAGGAGCACAGGCTGACTTAACTGACTGAGACTTAATCACAGAACTATAGAACATACATTCTCCCATACTTCATCACATCATTTAGCCTACTGTATAATAACAGGGAATTACAGGTGAAAAAAACTGCAAGCTTCAGACTCTATGTAAGAAGGAATCTCTAGGGAAACTCAAAGATAACAGGGGAGACAACAGCAAGGACACTAGAGGAAAATTTAGCCTGTAATAGCTACACTACAGCAAACAATAGCCCTACCCAGATTTTAAAACCTCATGCTACCTTAGTTTACCTGCTTATTTATCCAATACATCATGTCTAGCTATCAACAAAAAATTACAAATCATGCTAAAAGACAAAACAGTCTGGAAGGACAAGCATCAAAACCAGACTCAGATATGGTAGACATTTTAGAATTATCAGATCATAAATTTAAAATAACTGATTAACATGCAAAAGGCTCTAATGCGAAAAGCATACAACATGCAAGAATGATGGGTGACATAAGCAGAGCTAGATGCTATAAGAAAAAATCAAAAGGAAGTGATAGAAATAAAAAACATGTCAGGCTGGTGTGGTGGCTCACACCTGTAATTCTAGCACTTTGGGAGGCCAAGGCGGGTGGATCACCTGAAGTCAGGAGTTTGAGACTGGCCTGGCCAACATGGCAAAACCCAGTCTCGACTAAAAATACAAAAATGACCCAGGCATGGTGGTGCATACCTAAAATCCCAGCTACTCCAGAGGCTGAGACAGGACAATCGCTTGAATGTGGGAGGTGGAGGCTACAGTGAGCTGAGATATGCGCCACTGCACTCCAGCCTGGGCAACAGAGCGAGACTCTATCTCAAAAAAAAAAAAAAAAAGCCCAGAGTTCAAGGCTGCAGTGCCCAATGATTAAGCCTCTGAATAGCCACTGCATTCCAGCCTGGGAGCAGAGACTCTGTCTCTAAAAAAAGAAAATACATATATATTCTTCTATGTTTTGTTTTGTTTGTTTAATTAAAAGTTACATCACAGTTGTTCTCAACTACAGAAACAGATCCGGCTACAATGTTTAATTCCTCTGCATTACTTAAATTAAATGCTGCCACCAGTGAGTATGGCATTGTATAATCATATTTTTTCAGTGGTTAAAATAGAAAAAAAATGCAGATAGAGATGTGTATAATTGGCATGCATAGAAATACAGAACCAGTTACATGACAAAAGTAAGCAAAACTCTAAACCTTCATATTTTAAAAACAAGATTTGCCATTTAACAAGAATTACATTCATTAAACTGAAGAGTATCTCCTATAGAGAAAACTTTTAGAGTCAGATCCAAATATTACTATATTCATACTTGGAAGCACTTCGACAACTCAAGGCTGAAAATCCCACACTGTGCTTGTTGTCAGTCCACTGTTTTCCTGCCTAGTAGGCTCCAAAAGTGAATATTCTACCACTTTGTGCAGGTGATGCTGAATGCTGTGTCCACTGAACTGGGGCCGCCCAGAGTCACCAATCAGTACTCGAGTTCTATAGGTCCAGAAGCACTTCTTCAGCCACTGATGAAGACTGTCTGCAAGGTTTTCGTCATAAAACATATCGCCAAGAACAACAAGGTCCCACTTATCTTGTTCCAAATTCAAAATGTTTTGGATTAAAATAGGAAAAGGATTCAGTCGGTTCAATTCACAATTTAGTGTAATAGCCATTCCTGCAACTTAAAAAAAAAAAAAAAAGCACAAAATGAATTGGTATATGCTAGGCTGTTATAATTCCCTGTTGATTAAATAATTTAGAAGATCTGCTAACAATATGTTTTTCTTCCTTTTTGTTGAAAGTTGTTGTTTAAAGAAGTCTAAAGGTTATCTCAATATAAGCTATACCACAATTTCCAAATACATGACTGGATATCCTGAAAACAAAACAAACAATTCAAAACACCTAGAAATGCTGGGAATTTTAGGAATATTTGCTGATTTCATTAACCAAAATATTTTGGTTTTTTACTGTGAACAGGGAAACAAGCCTTGGGCTTGATTGAGCATGGCAATAAATTAGAACTGAGACCCCTTGGCTGGGCGCAATGGCTCACACCTGTAATCCCAGCACTTTGAGAGGCCAAGGCAGGCGGATCACCTGAGGTCAGGAGTTTGAGACCAGCCTGGCTAACATGGTGAAACCCTGTCTCTAATAAAAATACAAAAATTAGCTGGACATGGTGGTGCATGCCTGTAGTCCCAGCTACTCGGGAGGCTGAGGCAGGAGAATCACTTGAACCCAGGAGGTGGAGGTCGCAGTGAGCCAAGACCATGCCACTGCACCGCAGCCTGGGCAACAGAGTGAGGCTCCGTATCCAAAAAAAAACAAAAGAACTGAGACTCCTTTATAAAATAAAGGTTTTCAAGGACTATATTCTCAGTGAAAGGGTAGACCAGAAGAAAATCAGATCAAATAAAAACTTACTTGTCTCAGCCTGTGTTCTAATGGAATAAAAATCACCCTCAAAGACAGGCCAACACTCACTCGGGTTTGGGGTCAAATATACACTATTTACTTATTTCAGGCAATTCCTAACCCATAAATTAACATAAGTGCTCCCTCCAGGATGTCTGGCAGACACAAATCCTCCTGGGAAAAATGTACCATCTACTCCGACCTCAGGGGATTCCTACAGATAATGTCCCAGTGCACACAGATTCACAATGTCTGATCACAAAATGCATACGACGACAAGCTACCACACTGAGCATGTGTACATACTTATTCTAGAGAAGAAAAAAAAGATGAGCCTTAAATATTTTAAAATATGAATCCTTACTAGGGTCTATGTCATTGGCCAAGATCCTTGATGCCCCGCTCATCTTAGCAGCAATAGCTGTTGCTCCACAACCACTCCCAAGATCTAATACAGATTTTCCTCGGACAACATCAGGATTATCCAAAAGATACCTAAATTAAAAAGAAAGGAGAAACATATCTCAGAGAGATGAGGAAAAATAAGTGTTGGGAACAGGCCCCCCAAAATCTGGCCAAAACTGGCCCCAAAACTGGCCATAAACAAAATCTCTGCAGCACTGTGACATGTTCATGATGGCTATAACGCCCACACTGGAAGGTTGTGGGTTTACCGGAATGAGGGCAAGGAACACCTGGCCCACCCAGGGCAGAAAACCACTTAAAAGCTTTCTTAAACCAAAACAATAGCATGAGTGATCTGTGCCTCAAGGACATACTCCTGCTGCAGACAGCCCAACCCATCCCTTTATTTCAGACCATCCCTTCATTTCCCATAAGGGATACTTTTAGTTAATCTAATATCTACAGAAACAATGCTAATGACTGGCTTGCTGTTAATAAATACATGGGTAAATCTCTGTTCGGGGCTCTCAGCTCTGAAGGCTGTGAGACCCCTGATTTCCCACTTCACACCTCTATATTTCTGTGTGTGTGTCTTTAATTCCTCTAGCGCCACTGGGTTAGGGTCTCCCCAACCCAGCTGGTCTCGGCAAATAAGAGGTATCCAAAAAAAGAAAAGGAAAAGAAAGAAAATACATGTCCTTAGGTTGACTGGACAAAAGAAACAGTGAAACGTAGCAGAAGAACTTGGTCCAACCTTGGCAAGTTTGGTCTGACTAGAGTGACACAAAAAGTCCATCTCCAGAGCTGGGCAGAGGTGGCAGAAGAAAGGACCTAGTCATTTGGTCTTCAGCAGGCATGAAGCACAGTACCACACAACTGACTAATCATGCTATTCAAGTCAATTTTTTTCAAAAAAAAGGTATAGATTGGGCACGGCGGCTCATGCCTGTAATCCCAGCCCTTTGGGAGACCACGGCAGGCAGATTACTTGAGGGCAGGAATTCGAGACCAACCTGGCCAACATGGCAAAATCTCATCTCTACTAAAAATCCAAAAATTAGCTCGGCATGGTGGTGTGTGCCTATAGTCCCAGCTACTCAGGAGGTTGAGGCAGGAGAATCACTTGAACCCAGGAGGTGGAGGTTGCAGTGAGCTGAGATTATGCCACTGTGCTCCAGCCTGGGCGACAGAGCAAGACTCTATCTCAAAATTAAAAAAAAAAAAAAAAAAAATACAAAAATTAGCGAGGGGTGGTGGCGGGTGCCTGTAATCTCAGCTACTCAGGAGGCTGAGGCAGAATTGCTTGAACCAGGGAAGCAGAGTTTGCAGTGAGCCAAGATTGCACCACTGCACCCCAGCCCGGGTGACACAGTGAGACTGTTTAATCATCCTGGCTAACACGGTGAAACCCCGTCTCTACCAAAAATGCAAAATAATTAGCCAGACGTGGTGGTGGGTGCCTGTAGTCCAGCTACTTGGGAGGCTGAGGCAGGAGAATGGCATGAACCCAGGAGGCAGAGCTCACAGTGAGCCAAGATGGCACCACTGCACTCCAGCCTGGATGACAGAGCGAAACTCTGTCTCAAAAAAAAAAAAAAAAAAGAAAAAAAAGTCTCTAGACCCACAAAACTCATTATGTCAAAAGGAAAGTTAAGCCTGGAGGCCAAGTTAGGGAACACTCTCCTTTCCTCATGCATAGATAGCTGTTACTTCCCAACCTTGTGTCAAAGCGCTATACATTAGCCAGACCCCTACAAAAGGAAAAGGTCTCAGGGACCTCCAGATGACTGCCCTCACAAATTGCTCATAAATTCTTTGCAGACCCCTAAACCTTTCGAGATGTATCTCCTCCCATAAACAAAAACATATCAACTCTAACTTTAGTCTGCTACCTAAGTCTAACTCCTTGTCCACAAAACTAAAGTGTTAAATTTCATACAATGTCCATTACAAGCTTATCTTCCTGGGTACAGAATAAAAACAGGGTAAGGCTAGGTGCAGTGGCTCACACCTGTAATCTCAACACTTTGGGAGGCTGAAGTGGGGAGGATCACTTGGGCCCAAGAGTTCGAGACCAGCCTGAGCAACATAATGAGACCCCGTCTCTACAAACAGTACAAAAATTAGTTGCTTATGGTGCCACATGCCTGTGGTCACAACTACTTGGGAGGCTGAGATGGGAGGATCACTTGTGCCCAGGAGGTCAAGGCTGTAGTGAGCAAAGATTGCACCACGGCACTCTGGCCTGGGTGACAAAGTGAGACCCTGTCTCAAGAAAAAAAACAGGATGAGAGCAATCATTCCTTCACCTACCCTGAGACATCTACGTAATTAACTCTTCCTTACTCCCTATTTTCGAATGTTCACCTTATGTAGAGCATAGATTTACTGGGCACTGACTAAAATCTCACAAGGATGTAATCATTTGCCTCACTGCCTAACCCACTGTTTCTACATGCCTTTTCCTCTTTAAAGAAATGTATAGCCAGGCACAGTGGCTCATGCCTGTAATCCCAGCTACTCGGGAGGCTGAGGCAGGAGAATTGCTTGAACCCAGGAGGCAGAGGTTGCAGTGAGTAGAGATCAAGCCATTGCACTCCAGCCTGGGTGACAGAGCGAGACTCCGTCTCAAAAAAAGAGAAAGAAAGAAAGAAAAGAAATGGGCCGGGCGCGGTGGCTCAAGCCTGTAATTCCCAGCACTTTGGGAGGCCGAGACGGGCGGATCACGAGGTCAGGAGATCGAGACCATCCTGGCTAACACGTGAAACCCCGTCCTCTACTAAAAACTACAAAAAACTAGCCAGGGCAAGGTGGCGGCGCCTGTAGTCCCCCAGCTACTCGGGAGGCTGAGGCAGAGAATGGTGTGGAACCCGGAAGGCGAGCTTGCAGTGAGCTGAGACCGGCCACAGCACTCCAGACTGGGTGACAGAGCGAGACTCCGTCTCAAAAAAAAAAAAAGAAAAGAAAGAAATGTATAAATGTCCAGGCGAGGTGGCTCACGCCTGTAATCCCAGCACTTTAGGAGGCCGAGGTGGGTGGATCACCTGAAGTCAGGAGTTTAAAACCAGCCTGGCCAACATGGTGAAACCCCGTCTCTACTAAAAATACAAAATACAAAATTAGCCAGGTGTGGTGATGCATGCCTGTAATTCCAGCAACTCGGGAGGCTGAGGTGGGAGAATCGTTTGAACCTGGGAGGGGGAAGGCTGCAGTCTGCCAAGATTGTGCCATTGCATTCCAGCCTGGGCAACAAAAGCAAAACTCCATCTCAAACAACAGAAAAAAAGAAAGAAAGAAAGAAATGTATAAATACTGTGCCTCCTAAAAACCTCTTAGAAGAGCACAGGCCACAAACTTCTCTGTGACTTGTATTTCTCTTGGGCTTAACAAACCTTGGCTGGTTGAGACTCATGCCTCAGTCTCTCATTTGGGCTGACAAAGTATTGAATACTTAGTACGTTCCAGAAACTACCAAGCACCAGGAATTAAGACTGACAAAATACTGCTAAAACAAAGACTAAAATTAAGTAAACTCAATCCAAGAGTCACTGTCTCCTCTAGACTAAATCATAGAGTGACTTTCCTGCTGCCTGAATTGTAGTACAATGACCTCTCTGGTAAAACCCAAAGTCCAGTTCAGCCAAGGAATTTGGACTAGAGCTAAACAGTTACCAAACAAGTGAAGATGGATGGGGAAACACTGAAATAACAAATTTCAGCTGACTCTTGATCTTAGGATTGGAGTAATAAGGAACAGTGGGTACTACTGAGGCAGGAGAATGGCAGAGGAATTCAGGGGTGAAGGGGACCCATTGGACATAGGCTAGCTGAAGCAATACCAAAAGCAAAACATACAAGATAGCAGAAACGGGACATATGAAATAAGAGAGTAAGCACTAATAGATAAGGGAGTAAGCAATGAGTTGGAACATGCAAGATAAGGAAAATAAGTTGAAAGGGCTTGCAGTAGCAATTTGGTTACAAGAAATAAAAGATAAGCAATTTTGTCGGGAAAGATAAAATACTGTTAAGAAAGGATGCACAATTAGCTTATGAGAAATAAAGTGCGGTTTAGGCACAATGAGGGAAAGGCAAGGATGAGCAATTCACTTCTGAAAAATAAAGTAAGGTTAAGCAAGTGAGGAAAAAGCATATAAAAGGCCATGAAATGTAACAAACCAGGGCTGATACCACTCACGGGTCAGCCTGATCCACTGCTGATCGCATTGTGCTTAACAAACTGTTTGCTGCTTTGCTACTTGTATGTGTGTCACATCCAATTCTTTGTTCATGGCACCAAGAACCTGGGACTTGACAACATCTACCAGTAAAACTATGGCAAAGTAGAGGTATACATGCCCTGTCTAAATAGCTGCTACCGCCAGGCACGGTGGCTCATGCCTGTAATCCCAGCACTTTGGGAGGCCAAGGCCGGCGGATCACTTGAGGTCAGGAGTTCAAGACCAGCCTGGCCAACATGGTGAAACCCTGTCTCTAATAAAAATACAAAATTAGGTCAGGCGCGTTGGTTCACGCCTGTAATCCCAACACTTTGGGAGGCCGAGGAGGGTGGATCACAAGGTCAGGAGTTCAAAACCAGCCTGATCAACATGGTAAAACCCTGTCTCTACTAAAAATACAAAAATTAGCCTGGCATGGTGGCACGAGCCTGTAGTCCCAGCTACTTGAGAGGCCGAGGCAGGAGAATCACTTCAACCCGGGAGGCGGAGGTTGCAATGAGCCGAGATCACACCACTGCACTCCAGCCCGGATGACAGAGCGACACTCCGTCTCAAAAAAAAAAAAAAAAAAAAATTATCCAGTGGGTGCCTATAATCCCAGTTACAAGGCAGGAGGATCACTTGAACCTGGGAGGTGTAGGTTGTAGTAGGCTGAGAGTGCACCATTGCACTGCAACCTGGACAACAGAGTGAGACTCCATCTCTAAATAAATAAATAGGCTGGGTGCAGTAGCTCACACCTGTAATCCCAGCACTTTGGGAAGCTGAGGTCAGGAATTTGAGATCAGCCTGGCCAACATGGTGAAACCCCGTCTCCACTAAAAATACTAAAAGTAGCCAGGTGTGGTGGATGGCACCTGTAATCCCAGCTACTCGGGAGACTGAGGCAGAAGAATTGCTTGAACCTGGAGTGGTTCAAGTGGAGGCTGCAGTGAGCTGAGATCACGCCATTGCACTCCAGCCTGGATGACGAGAACAAAACTCCAACTCTAAGTAAGTAAATAACTAGCTGCTACCCATCTTCAGCTCACCGTTGCCACACAGAATCCCTGTTTACCAGGTATCCTTGCTTTTCAAAGCAAATCGATTTTTACATGAAATCTCGCCAGTTTTAAATATCAGCAAATAATTTTTTTGAAGTTTATAAGTCCAGGTCAAACAAAACACACCTATGGGTCACCAATTTATGACATCTAACTCAGTCTCTTAAAGAAGATGATTTTATTTCAAGTTGATAGTCACTTTAATAGACATCACTTAAGATGTCAGCATTCTAAAACTATGATATAACTAAATAAAGCTTGAAAATCTAGCAACACAACGATCAGAACATTGGCATTATTTTGTACCAGCTGGAAAGCTTTCCAGTCCTTGGAATTTCCAACCAAAAGCTCTATGTTTGCATTTACACACTTTACTTAAAACTACATATAACACTAATTATGTAGGCTAGACCATTCCTGTGAAACAGAAGTCCTTATCACCTTTTTTGTTTCACAGCTTTAGAACCACAGGGCATAAACAGATGAAATCATTTACCAATCCTACAACAAAGACTAGATCAAAATGCAAAAAGCTCTTGCCTTTATTTCATCAGCTGTGTTTCAATAAGAAGTATAGTGTGGCTATGTGAGAAAATGCCCTAAGACCTCTGCAATATGGAGAGTTAGAAGATGGGGAGGGGGGATTAAAACGCAGATTCAAGTCCTAAATTTTCAACAAGCCTCTAGAGAAGAGGGATTTTTTCCTCACTCTATCGCCATGTTGGCCAGGCTTGTCTTGACCTCCTGACCTCAAGTGATTCGCCGGCCTCGGCCTCCCAAAGTGCTGAGATTACAGGCATGAGCCACTGAGACTTTTATTCTCTCTTTTAAAAATAGATACAGGGTCTCACTCTATTACCCAGGCTGGAGTGCAATGGTGCAATCACAGCTCACTGTAACCTAGAAATCCTGGGTTCATGTGATCCTCCCACCTCAGCCTCCTGAGTTGCTAAGATTACAGGCACAAGATACCACACCTGGCTAATTTTAAAAAACTTTTTTTTTGTAGAGACCTAGGCTGGTCTCGAACTCTTGACCTCAAGCTGTCCTCCTGCACTGGCTTCCTAAAGCACTGGGATTACAGGCACTGCACCCAATAGAAGAGGGAATCTTTGAGCACCCCACTCACTCACAGCTCCTGTTTTATGGGAAAAGAAGCAACTCTGGAAGGAATGTGAGGTTTATGGAGCGACATTCACTGAATTAAAGGAGAGCTGAAGGACTGGGTATTTAGCTTCCATCTAAAAACTCTGCAATGGTCATGCGCTATGAACCATGAACCTCCTAACAGATGAGATTTCTGGATCACTTATAGCTATCCAGGGTCCTGACAGCTGACTCTAGGATTTCTCTTGGGGAGACAGCTACTTGGGAAAATAGCTTGATAAGCTTGGGTTACAAGGGAAAATTATGCAACAAGGCAACCAAAAAATATGGCTAACCTAAGGTCAGGCTCAGAGGCCCACGTCTGTAATACCAGGACTTGGGGAGGTTGAGGACGCCAGGAGTTTAAGACCAGCCTGGACAACATAACAAGATCCTGTCTCTACCAAAAAAAAAAGAAAGAAAGAAAGAAGAAAAAACAAGAAGACTTTTGAGTTTTGCTAGTTTCTGTTTTGTTTTGTTTTTAAAGACAGGCCAGGCGGGAGTGCAATGGCAGGATCACAGCTTACTATACAGTCTCACCCTCCCAAAGTACGGAGACTACAGGCATGAGCCACCACGCCCAGACTTGCTGTGGTTTTTTGTAGAGGCTGGAGTTGGAGGGGACTGAAAAGAGCAAAGATCTGTACCACCTTAAAAGTTTCAATAGGGTAATACCTAGACAGGGCTTGGCCTCCTGGCCAGTAGATTGCCCAGTAAGGATCACTGTGGGGCCACAGGTCAGCTCTCTCCCACCAGAATTTGCATCTGGGGGTCAAAAGCCGCAACTGGATTTCAGGGGTGAGGCTACCACTGCTGGTGACTTCAGTGTTCTCCTCCAGGAAAGCCTTTATCTTAGGATCCAAAAAGCTTCCAGCTCCCCTCCAGGGACACCGGCCACAGGGAAACAAGAGAAGACCACTGCTTCGCATAGCCTGCAAGAGGAGACCACAGCGATTCCTGGGTGCTTTCCAACCTAGACTCAAAGCCATCAGGCCTTTCCCCAAACACAGGTTCTATCAATGTTCTGTTGATAATGGCCGCTTCTCAAGGAGAATGAACAAGGGTGTGTCTCCCAACTTGATCTCAACTGGAACCTCTGAGTCTCTGGGGGGGAAAAAAAGTAATACTGAGAATTCCAAAGAAGAACAACATTTCCAGATCCTATTACATAATAAGAAAATATTGGCCGGGGGCGGTGGCTCACGCCTATAATCCCAGCACTTTGGGAGGCCAAGGTGGGAGGATCACCTGAGGTCAGGAGTTCAAGACCAGCCTGGTCATCATGGTGAAACCCTGTCTCTACTAAAAATACAAAAAATTAGCCAGGCATGGTGGCGGGTGCCTGTAATTCCACTACTTGAGAATTGCTTGAACCTGTGAGGCAGAGGTTGCAGTAAGCTGAGATCGCACCATTATACTTCAGCCTGGGCAACAAGAGCAAAACTCCGTCTCAAAGAAAAAAAAAAGAAAATATTACAGTGTAAGCTCTGTATCTGATGACTCACATGTGCAAGTTCATTTCAGATGAAAGCTTTAGTGCATCAATTGGGAAAATCCAATCTTTTTAAATGATACCTTTTCACAAGAGAATCCTTTTAGTAATTTAACACAACAAATACACAAGCATTTGATTTTGAAAGAATCCTCAAGAAAATGCCTCTTACAGGAAATCAGGCATCCCTCAGTATCCTCAAGGTATTGGTTCCAGTATCCCTTGCTTCCAGGGTACCACAGAAGATACTCAAGTCCCTTATATAAAATGGCATATTTGCATATAAACTAAGCATATGCTGTGGTATACTAGGCATATGCTGTGGTATACTTTAAATCATCTCTGGATGACTCATAATAATACAACGTAAATGCTATGTAAATAGTTACACTATATTTTTGTGTTATTTTTATTGCTGTAATTTTACATTGCTATATTGTTATATTGTGGGCCAACTGTACAACTTCTTTCAGAAATTTAACAAAGTAGGCATGCTTGGTAACTGTGAACAAAATAACAGAAGTCTTCTGTCTTCAGGAAGCTTATTATTCCAGTGGTGGGATAAAGTAGTTAACAGGGCAAACACAGTTTTTGCCTTCATGAAGTCTAGCCAAGAGCTGGGGGGTTAATGAATTTATAATTGTCTGTGGGCAGAGATATATTAATACAAATTATATTGACTACTCGATTTCACTAAAGATTGTCATATCAGAAGACAATGCAATCAAGACTCAGGTTTTTTCCTTTAAAAATACTGTATTGATTTAATTGTAATAAAAGAACATCAACTCCTAGATCTCTTTCTGTAAAAGCATCTGATGGTTCGATTTTACCAAGCCTAAACCGAAAAGATTTGCTCCAATAGAAAAACACCTGTGCAACTGATCACAAAGACGTTTTATAGATATATATACATACACACACACACACACACGCTGATAAGAATAAATGAGAATGAGGAACAACAACTTAAACACAACTTATGCACCCAGTTGTTTGGAGACCTCGGATCTCTTCTGCATAAATGTTTTAAATGGTCTTAAATCCACTAAAGTATTTAGATTAGGGATCAAAAATCCAAATCCCTACAAGGGGCTGGACATCATAAATGAGTGATGCAGGCTAGCTGTAAAATAACAGAGGGGCTGTGGCAAGCTGGAGACTGTTTTCAAACAGTTCAAAAGGGCCAGGCAGGAACATGCTGCCAGACCCCTCCGATTTCTCAAAATCATCGAAAAAAATCTAGATATTGACACATTAGCTTCCACTTTTTTTGTTGTTGTTGAGACAGAGTCTCTGTCGCCCAGGCTGGAGTGCAGTGGTGCGATCTCGGCTCACTGCAACCTCCGACTCCCACGTTCAAGCGATTCTCCTATCTCAGCCTCCCGAGTCCTGGGATTACGGGCGCGTGCCACCATGCCCGGCTAATTTTTGTATTTTGTGTGTGTGTGTGTAGAGGCGAGGTTTCGCCATGTTGGCCAGACTGGTCTGGAACTCCTGACCTCAAGCGATCCGCCTGCCTCCGCCTCCCAAAGTGCTGGGATTACAGGCGCGAGCCACCACGCCCGGCCAGCTTCTGCTTTTAAACAACAGCAACTCATTCAAATATCAAAACTCAGGGCAGCCCAAAATGCATGTCAGGTCATACATAGCCTGTGAACTCAGCGTAGATTCCAGTGGGTATTAGTTACCCCACATCAGTGTCCTGGGATCGCAGAGGTCTCTCAGGGCCTGGTCTCCCATTAGACTAATTTTGTTAAGCAGTACTAGGCTGTCACTTGAATCACACAATGCAGCCTAAAGTTTAAAGGTAACGCAGAGCAAATAGAGATTATTTGGGATTTGGACCCCATGTCCTTTAGACCGGCGCTTCCCTCTCTCGTCCCAGCACCGATGAGGCATGGGTTATGACGTACGTGACTGTGGCGGCCACTGGGTATTTCTCTTAATGAGAAGGAGAGCTGACGGGATCAAAAGGGTTACGTTCCAGAAACTGTAGACGACTGCGTCATTTTCCTCCAGAGGCGGGGTGGAGTCGATCTTAAAGGGGCAGGCAGCGTCCTCCCGGTCTCCTTACCTAGCTTTGCTGACACCGCCCTCGGAAGTAAAGCACAGGGCTCGCCTGTCACTCACCCTGGCGACTCTTCCTGCGCATGCCTTACATTTTCTGGGTCCCGCTACCAAAACTCAGCCAAGCGCGAGCTGCTGGCTGTGGCCGGGATGTGGGCGGGACGGACGGCGGGCCCTCGCGGCCCCGCCCTTTTTCCCAGCAGCGCTTTCTTTCGCCTTCACTTTCTTAAAGGGCCAGAAGCGCGAAACCAAAGGGCGCCCTGACCTCGCCTGGAAAATAAGAGAACGTTAAATCTGTGTGCAATGTTTGTAGAATTTTGATTTCTAAAATTTCATTCTGAAACTATGTATCCAACACCTACTATGTACCAGTCGCACTTCCAGGCACGGGACATAGAGTGGTGAGCAAAATAGACCCAGTATATTTTTTTTAAAAAAGACACCGTGTAAGGCCTTTGTGCTGCCTACATTCAACTGCGATTAAATCATAATGATGTCCTTTCTTTTCTAACAATTCATAAATTCACTATCAATTTATTTGCAGCCTATATCACTCGAGTCTGGATCTACATATATCCACCTTTCAACTGGACCCACATCCCACTGGACCCTCAACTCAACACTCAAAGTTAACTCAGCATCTCACCTGACAACAATTAAAACCTGCTCTGGGGGGAAAATGGTCCAAAACTAAGAAACAGGAAAATTGTGTTTCTGCATCTTAGTTTGCAGTTTGAGAAATACACTGGCACCTGCCTGTTCAAAATTAGAATTTGTCGCTGGGGTTCTCTGCTCCTGCCATGGGTGTAACAGCTTTCTGTCTTTCCATGTAAACTGGAATCTTTAGTAACTACTACAAGGAAAGGACACTTTGTGCTTCCAGTCAACAGCCCCAGATGCAGCCTTATCATTTCTTTCTTAGTTGAATGGCGTACTTGCTATATTCTTGTTGATAAGCTACACACCTTGCATTTCACAGTATTCTGCCATAGATTTCCTATGTAATAACTGATATAATGTGTTTATGACCTGCATTCATCCATTTATGAGCTGCTTTTTTTCTTAATTAGTTGCTGATGTAAACTCGTTTTCTCAAGTATAATAACTTTTCATTACCACACTCTCCGATTCTCCTGCAAATAGTGAACCTTGATCCATGTTCAAGGTCAATTTGTATAAGAAATATTGTTTTTAACCAGCTTCTGTGTTCTATCCCAATTAGTAGTTTGAACATCCCAGTCACTGCCCAAGAAACCAGAATGAACAGGCTGACCTAACATTTCTACAAAAAAGAGTTCCTGGTAAAAAGTTTGGTAGCCATCACTGAAGATGCATTTAATAATGTTTGGATAACTCATTCAAAACTTGCAACTTGGTTGAAGGGACTGCAACATGCCTTTCCTGTTCCATAATGGTTTTAAAACTGGTCCAGTTCTTTCTGTCCCTCCTGCCATTGCCTTAGTTTGGCATTAGTTTGGCATTATAATGGCTTGCCTGGGTTCCTATAACTTGTCTTTCTCTAATTCTGCCTTCCTTAAGACTATTTTTTTTTTTTTTTTTTTTTTTTGAGATGGAGTCTTGCTCTGTCGCCCAGGCTGGAGTGATCTCGGCTCACTGCAACCTCCGCCTCCTGGGTTCAAGCCATTCTCCTGCCTCAGCATCCCCACTAGCTGGGATTATAGGCGTGCACCACCACGCCTTGCTAATTTTTGTATTTTTAGTAGAGATGGGGTTTCACCATGTTGGTCAGGCTGGTGTCGAACTTTTGACCTAGTGATCCGCCCACCTCTGCCTCCCAAAGTCCTGGGATTACAGGTGTGAACCACCGTGACTGGCCAAGACTATTCTTTATATTGCAGCTTAAATGATTTTTTTTGCTGAAGCTTAGATTCCATAGTCTAGAAAAGGCCTACCCTTCCCAGATAAAGCATGAAAAACAGGGACATAGGGATTTTCTTTTCTGTTGTTTAGTGTTGATGCGCTGTAATTTCTTAATAGAAAGGACCGATTTTAACAAAATTGACCCACATACATCCAAGCAGACTTGTGAACTGATAACAATTTGAGCTCTTGTCTATCCTCATGATTTTTTTACTTTAACTACCTGCCCTACATTTTTGTTTACAAAGCCAGTTCTCTAATAATTGGTCCCTCTTGCAGGTGCAAGTAAAAAGTTTTACCCAACTTTGTCTTTACGGGGTTTTGGTTTTCAACAAGTTATTCAATTACACTTATTAGCTGTATGATCTTGGACACATTACTAAACCTTCTTGATAATCAGTTTCTTCATCTGTAAAACAGTGATGATAATAATAATGTTTTAGGAAGATTTAATGAGATAAAAGCACACCGTGTTTAGCCCAGTTCCTGGCATGTAGTAAATGCTTGCTAAGTGTGCTGTTACAGTGATGATCGTTATTACAAACACAGAGATTGATGAGCAGCAGATTGGGTTTTCAGTTAAAGCTGAGAGGATCAGACTTGAAGTTTAGAAAAATGTTTTATGCTGCAGGTAGCAAAGAGTTTAGAGTGGGGGCAAGACTGAAGACAAGGAAACCGCCATTGGAGGATATTATGGTAATCCAAGCAAACAATAACAGAGGCAGAACTAAGGTAACTGCAACAGGGATGGAAAGAATTGGAACATCTGAAAATGATTAAGGATGAGCTATTAGCAGGACTTGGAGACTAATTAAATAAACGCGTTTAACCATAATGCTAGCCAACCTCAGGGCAAGATGGTTTCTCTTGCTCCACTCAACTGGCCTGTGCTGTTCATCAGCAGGCTATCTGTGTTCTCCCTTGCCTAAAACCCGCTCTAGCTCCCCAGACCTTCATTGGTACAGCTGGAATCCTGACTACAGCTTTCCAGGCCCATGCTAATCAGTCCTGACTTAACCTATCCTGCCTCTTTTCAATACGCTCTTCTCCCCTCTCTGCTGCAATTTGTTTTCCTCCCACAGCACCTTGTTCTCTCATCCCTAGGCCTTGTTGAAGACAGAAAGCTGCCACTGCCTCCCACCCCTAACTGCTCCTCACTGTCCAAACCACCTACTCATCCTTCAGAACTCAGCTCAAGGTTAAGGTCCTCTGAAAAGCCTTCCCTAACACGTCAGCCTACACACTAATCTTCCTATTTTCTTAGCTTCCTATGGGCATGTTCAACAAGAATATCAAGCAGAACTGTCACTGTCTGTCTAGACTTGAAAGCAGACTATCTCATTATTCTTTTAGCCTCTAGCACAGTTAGACACTCAATAAACTCTGTTAAATGAAAGAAAAGGCAAATACGTGAGTAAAATAACCGACATTACATATCAGTATCTCATTTTACAAATTTACTTTTAACAGCTTTATTGAGGTATATTTGACATAGTCTCACATTGGCAACTTTGCATGTTTACAGAGTACAATCTAATGTCCTGACATATGTTTTGTCAACCCAAATGAGAGACTGAGGCAAGAATCTCAATCAATCCAGGTTTACTGAGCCAGAGCTTAAAGGTGTGCCCAGGAAAACCCCGAGTCACAGAAACATGAGTCTGTGGCCTGTGCTCCTTGGGAAAGGTTTCAGGAGATTCGGTATTTACACATTTCTTTAAGAGAAAAGACACGCAGGAAAAGGGAGATAGACAGTGAGGCAAATGATGACATTCTTGTGAGATTTTAATTAGTGCCCAGTAAATCTATGCTACACATGAGATAAGGGCAAACATTCAAAAATAGGGAGTAAAGGAAGAATTCATTATTCAGACTTCTCAGGATAGGTAGAAGAATAATGGATCTCATCTTTGTTTTTCACTTGGGAAGATAAGGCTTATAATTGGCACTATCAGTGTGAAATTTACCAGACTTTAGGTTCCTGGACAAGGAGTTAGACTTAAGTTGCAGACTTAAAGTGACAGTTGACATGTCCTTATTTATGGGAGGATTTATTATACACCTTGAAAAGTTTAGGAGCCAGGAAAGAATTTTCTTATGAGCAATTTGTGAGGGCAGTCATCTGGAAATACCTGAGACCTTTTCTTTTTGTAGGGATCTGGCTAACGTATAGCACTTTGACACAAGGTTGCGAAGTAAGCAGGCTTAACTTTCCCTTTGGCATAATAAGTTTGGGGGTTTTGAGACTTTTTATGCTCCTTTACAGTATATACTCATGAAACCATCACCAAAATCAAGATAGTGAACATATTCAGTGCTCCTGTATAATTGCTCCCTCCAGTTCTTCCCCCACTTTTTTTTAAACCTTTTTGTTCTGTTTTTTGTTTGTTTGTTTTTTTCATGAGACAGAGTCTTACTCTGATGCCCAGGCTGGAGTGCAGTGGCGAGATCCTGGCTCACTGTAACCTTCTCCTCCCGGGTTCAAGCAATTCTCATGCCTCAGCCTCCTGAGTAGCTGGGATTACAGGCGCGCACCACCACACCTGGCTAATTTTTGTATTTTTAGTAGAGACAGCGTTTCACCACGTTAGCCAGGCTGGTCTCGAACTCCTGACCTCAAGTGATCTGCCTGCCTCGGCCTCCCAAACTGCTGGGTTTACAGATGTGAGCCACGGCACCCATCCAGTCCTTCTCCCTTCTTCAGTCCTTTACAACCATTCTTGGCTTTCTGCCACTATAGATTGCTTTGTTTTTTCTAGATTTTCATATGCATGCAATTGTACAGAGTTTATATACTGTTTTTATCTTATTTCTTTCACTAGTAATTATTTGTATTCATCCATGTTTCCTGCATCAATAATTCACTCCTTTATATTACTAAGTAGTGTTTCATTGTATGTATAGATAAGCTCCCATGTTTGTCCATTTACCTGTTGATGGACATTTGAGTTTTCTTTCTTTTACTATTATAAAGTTGTTTTGAACATTTGTGTCCAAGTCTTTGTATAGCCTTATGCTTTCTTTCCTTTGCGTAAATACCTAGGAGTGCAATAGCTAGATCATATGGTAGGTGTATGATTAATTGCAAACTTTTTCTAAAATGGTTGTGCCTGCTGGGCACCGTGGCTCATGCCTGTAATCCCAGCACTTTGGAAGGCCAAGGTGGGAGGACCACTGGAGGTCAGGAGTTCGAGAACAGCCTGGCCAACATGGTGAAACCCCGTCTCTACTAAAAATACAAAAATTAGTCGGACATGGTGATGTCTGCCTGTAATCCCAGTTACTCAGGAGGCTGAGACAGGAGAATCACTTGAACCCAGGAGGCAGAGGTTACAGTGAGCCAAGATCGTGCAACTGCACTCCAGCCTGGATGACAGAGCAAGACTCTGTCTCAGAAACAACATAAAATAAAATAAAATAGTTATGTTATTTTACATTTCCACCATCATTGCATGAGATTTCCAATTGCTCCACATCCTAGCCAACACTCGCTAATATCTGTCTTCTTTTGTTCTTTTTTTTTTTTTTTTTTTTTTGATTGAGACGGAATTTTACTCTGTCGCCCAGGCTGGAGTGCAGTAGCACTATCTCAGCTCACTGCAACTTCTTCCTCCCAGGTTCAAGTGATTCTCCCACCTCAGCCTCCCAAATAGCTGGGATTACAGGCGCCCGCCACCACACCCAGCTAATTTTTTGTATTTTTAGTAGAGACGGGGTTTCACCATGTTGGCCAGGCTGGTCTCAAACTCCTGGCCTCAAGTGATCCCCCCACTTCGGCCTCCCAAAGTGCTGCGATTACAGGCCTGAGCCACCACGCCCAGCCTCTCCCCAGACTTTTGAAGGAAGTTTGTAGTTTTGGGTTTTCTGGAGCTTCAGCTTCCTTCCAGCTTCTCTCTACCAAATTGCCCTTGCAACAAATCTATGGCACCGTGTCTGTGTAAATTTGTGTGTTTCCTTTTTTCAGTTCCTTATCTGCAGTTTGTACTTGTTGCTCCCTCAGTTAGTAACCAGGCAAACTTTTAAGCACAGGTCACTGAGTCACACCTAAACATCTGACAACTGACACTATATAAGACCAGTTGGCTACAAAAGGGAATCCTCACTCCCTGCAAAACCCAGAAATCTTCAGCTAACTAAGGCTGTGGTGCCATCTACTGATAATTTAGCTTAACATGTAGCCAACAATTTAGCTTAACAATTTAGCCAAGTGTGTTTCAGCTAAAATGGTAAGAGCAAAAACAAAACTGAAACTTAAACAGAGTCATGTATAAAGAGCAAAGATTCTCACCCACAATGTTACTACACACTGGTACCTTTTTTTTTT
>NW_016813794.1:8838-54345 GCF_001698545.2 Rhinopithecus bieti | reverse complement strand
TTTTTTTGATAAGGAGTCTCGCTCTGTAGCCCAGGCTGGAGTGCAGTGGCACGATCTCGGCTCACTGCAACCTCTGCCTCCTGGGTTCAAGCGATTCTCCTGCCTCAGCCTCCTGAGCAGCTGGGACTACAGGCACACGCCGCCACGCCCGGCTGATTTTTTTGTATTTTAGTAGAGACTGGATGTCACCGTGTTGCCCAGGCTGGTTTCGAACTCCTGAGCTCAGGCAATCTGCCGGCCTCAGCCTCCCAAAGTGCTGGGATTACAGGCGTGAGCCACCACGCCTGGCCTGGCACATTTCTTTAGTTGTAAGATATGATGGAAATACTTATCACTGGTAATAAATAGTTCAGGCTTAAAGCTTAAAAGATATTTGGTATAATCTATAACACATTCTCTCTCAATCTTTTTCTCTCTCACACGCACGTGCACACTACACAACTAACCCACCAGCAAATCCAAAATACTGTCTATGCAGAATCTGACCACTTTTCACCACCTGCATTGCTTTCCTCTAATACAAATCACCATCATCTCTAGCCTGGGTTATTGTTGATGGGAGGATAAATTCTCCTGTACTCCCTTGGGATCTTCTGAGTCTAAGAACTAAATGGACATAAACAGATTAACAGAAAAGCATACAAGTGTTATTAATTTTTACTTGTACATGAAGAATCTCACAAGATGAAAGGGGTGACGTCCTGAAGAAAATGGCCAGAACAGAAAGCTTTTATACCTTTTAGACAAAGAAATGATAAATTTATGAAGACAAAGGGATTTGAACTCAGGGCAGTATATTGTGGGGAAATCATTAGGAGATACATGGTGATGAAGCAGCTACATTGTCTGGGGTATAAACCTGGGGTTTGTCGTCGGGCACCAGGAAAATTTAGGACATGGACACACACAAGGAGTTTAGGAGCAGAGGTTTAATAGGCAGAAGAGAAGGGAAAGAGAAACAGCTTTCTCTACAGAGAAAAGGCCCAGCCGGTGGTGGATGCGCCAGATTTTATAGTGAGGTCTGAGGAGGCGGTGTCTGATTTACACAGGGCTCACAGATTGGTTTGATCAGGTATGATGTTTACATAGTGTGCAGGGGAAGGCTGGTTACCCCACTCTAATCTTATTATGTAAATGAACTTTCCAGTTGGTCAGCGCCATCTTGTCTGCTCCTTACAGTACACGTGGCTGACAAAGGGAAAGGAAGATGGAGCCTCCAACTTGAACATGTGTAGCCCAAAGTTCCTCCCGGCGTTCACTATGTCTATGTCTGCAACTCGGCTTTACAGGATGCTCTTCGTTAGAAAGTTATTTGGGGCTGCTTTTCATGAAAAAATAAAAGCCTTACTGAGGACTCCCACACTCCTACTATCTGCCTAAGTGATTTTTTCTAAACTCCTGTATGGGTGAAGTGCAAAGCTGGTGAAAGATAAATGTTGGTTTAGTAAGTTTATCTGTATAGGTCCATTGTAGCATCAATTCCCAGTCTCTGGAGATAAGGGTTATTTTCTCTTTCTACTAAAGGAAACGGGCACCGTGGCTCATGCCTGTAATCTCAGCACTTTGGGAGGCGGAGGCAGATCAGATCACACCTGAGATCAGGAGTTCGAGACCAGCCTGGCCAACATGGTAAAACCCCATCTCTACTAAAAATACAAAAATTAGCCAGGCGTGGTGGCACGCGCCTGTAATCCCCGCTGTTCCAGAGGCTGAGGCTGGAGAATTGCTTGAACCCGGGTTGCCTCACTGCAACCCGGGTGGTGGAGGTTGCAGTGAGCTGAGATTGTGCCATTGCACTCCAGCCCGGGGCACAGAGCAAGGCTCCATCTCAAAAAAGAGAAAAGGAAAAAAAAAAGGAAGGCATTTTTCTCAAAGGAATTTTTATGGCTTCCTCAAGGTAGGAATGGACACGTCAGTGAGGAGGGCAAAGCAACTCCCTCCTGGATGCTAATCCACGTTGGTTTCTGATTAACCCCAGTTCCAGGAAGTCTTCTAAGACTTCCAGTTTATCTGTTGTTCCTTGTGTAAGAACACGTACTGACTGTAAATCCTGCCCTTTGGTCAAGCGGCCTTGATGTTATCCTACTTCAGTTGTTCTCCACGTCCCTCCTGAATCACTCCTCTCCTGGGATATACAAGCCCTGGGTTTGAGGGGTAATGGTGCAGGGATCCACCATCTTGTCTCACTGCTTCCTGAGATACAGACATGGCTTCTGTTCTAAGTCCCTAGTAAACGTTTCTTCCTAGGAAACTGGATGTGTCAGCCTCTTTCTTCTGCCTCTCAGCTTCCTCAGCTGCAGGTTTGCATAGATCCTGCCCACTGTGAAACAGTCAGCCAGCTCTTCCTGCAATGACAGTCTCTCAAGTACCTTCACCTTGAAATAATCAGTATGCTAAACTGGCATATTTGGGGGTGGCGTGTCCTTAACTCTTTCGTTGCAAAGGTCTTTGAACTAACCTTCTTATCCCTCCTTGCTTCCTTTGGTCAATTCTCAACAGAAAAGCCAGAGTGATTCTTTAAAAAAAAAAAAAAGTCAGATCATTTCACTCTTCCATTCAAAACCCTCTAGTGGTGCTACTGGAAAGGGATCACAATTCAGATCCCAACAGAGTGTTCTTGGATCTCATGCAAGAAAGAAATCAGGGCAAGTCCGTAAAATGAAAGCAGGTTTAAGAAAGTAAAGAAATAAAAGAATGGCTACTCCAAAGACAGAGCAGCCCCAAGGGCTGCTGGTTGCCCATTTTTTATGGTTATTTATTGATGATACACGCTAAAGAAGGCGTGGATTATTTATGCCTCCCCTTTGAGACTATATAGGGGAACTTCCTGATGTTGCCACGGCATTTGTAAACTGTCATGGCGCTGGTGGGAGTGTAGCAGTGAGGACAACTGGAGATCACTCTCGTTGCCATCTTGGTTTTGGTGGGTTTTGGTTGGCTTCCTTACTGCAACCTGTTTGATCAGCAAGGTCTTTATAGTGACCTCCTATCTCATTCTGTGACTAAGAATACCTTAACTTACTGGAAATGTAGCCCAGCAGGTTACAGCCTCAGGTTAACCAGCCCCTGTTTGAGATGGAGTTGCTGTGGTTCAAAGGCCTCTGACAGCAGGGCTGAGTGCAGTGGCTTACGCCTGGAATCCCAGAACTTTGGGAGGCCAAGGTGGGTGGATTGCTTGAGCTCAGGAGTTCAAGACCAGCCTGGCCAACATGGAGAGTCCCTGTCTCTAGTAAAAATACAAAAATTAGCTGAGCGTGGTGGCACATACCTGTAATCCCAGCTACATGGGGTGCTGAAGTGGGATAATTGTTTGAGCCCAGGAGTTTGAAGCTGCAGTGAGCTGAGATTTCACCACTGCATTCCAGCCTGGCAATAAAGTGAGACCCTATCTCAAAAAAAAAAAAAAAAAAAAAAAAAAAAAAAAAAAGTCGGGGGGTGGGGACCCGCGTGATGGATCATGCCTATAATCCCAGCACTTTGGGAGGCGGGTGGATCACTTGAGGCCAGGAGTTCGAGACCAAACTGGCCAACATGGCAAAACCCCACCTGTACTAAAAATACATAAGTCAGCTGGGCATGGTGGTATGTGCCTGTAATCCCAGTTACTCGGGGGGCTGAGGCAGCAGAATCGCTTGAACTTGGGAGGTAGAGGTTGCAGTAAAGCCAACATCATGCCATTGTACTTCGCTACGGAGAGAGAGTCTGTCTCCAAAAAAAGCAAAGTAAAGAAAAGAAAAAGAACATACACATTTATCCATTAAGTTCTCCATCTTTCATGGGTGCCCCAAAACAATTACAATAGAAACACCGAAGATCTCTGATCACAGATCACCAGAACATACGTAATATTAGGTTGGTGCAAAAGTAACTGTGGTTTTGACCATTACTTGTAATAATAATGAAAAAATTTGAATACTGTGAGGATTACCAAAATATGACACAGAAACACGAAGTAAGCACACTCTGTTTGAAAAAAAAAAAAAAATGGCACCAATAGACTAGCCTGACACAGGGGTACCACAAACATTCAATTTGTAAAAGTCACAGTATCTGTGAGGCACAGTAAAGCCAAGCACAGTAAAAGGAGGGATGCCTGTGAGTGGAATCACACCATATGTAGTCCTTTGTGACTAATTCTTTCATTGAGTATAATGTTTTCTTCATTCATGTTGTAGAATGAATAAGTACAGTCAGGCTTCTGTACCCATAGGTTCCACATCCATAGATTCAACCAAACCACACACTGAAAAAATTGGGAAAAAATTTTGTGTCTGTACTGAACAGCATGTATAGACTTTTTTTCTTGTCATTATTTCCTAAACAATATAATACAACAGCTATCTCCAGCCTGGGCAACACAGTGAAACCCCGTCTCTACTAAAATACAAAAAATTAGCAGGGCGTGGTGGTGGGCACCTGTAATCCCCGCTACTTGGGAGGCTAAGGCAGAATAATTGCTTGAACCCGAGAGGCAGAGGTTGCAGTGAGCCAATTTCACGCCATTGCAATCCAGCCTGGGTGACAAAGCGAGACTCTGTCTCCAAAAAAACCACAACTATTGGCTGGGCATGGTGACTCACACCTGTAATCCCAGCACTTTTGGAGGCTGAGACAGGTGGATCACGAGATCAGGAGTTCAGGACCAGCCTGACCAACATGGTGAAACCCATCTCTATGAAAAATACAAAAATTAGTTGGGCATGGTGGTGCATGCCTGTAATCCCAGTTACTCAGGAGGCTGAGGCAGGAAAATCACTTGAACCCGGGAGGCGGGGGTTGCAGTGAGCTGAGATCGTGCCACTACATTCCAGCCTGGGCAAAAGAGTGAGACTCCGTCTCAAAACAAAACAAAACAAAACACTATTTACATCATATTCAACATTATAGATAATCTAGAGATGATTTAAAGTAATATGCAAATACTACATCATTTTATATAAGGAACTTAAGCATCCATGAATTTTGGTATCCTCAGGGGTCCTCAAACCAATCCCCTGTGGATACTGAGGGACAATTGTACAACATTCCTTTTGTGGCTAAATAACATTCCATTATGTGAATATTCAGTACTACATTGTGTTTCTCCATTCACCAGTTGATAAACATTAAGGTGGTTTACACTTTTTGGCTATTATGAATAATGCCACTATGAACACTAATGTACACATTTATGTGGCAACATATGCTTTCAATTCACTTGGACATATACCTAGGAATGGAAGTGCTGGGTCATATGGTAACTCTACGCTCAAATTATTTAGGAATTGCCAGACTGTTCTGCAAAGTGACTGCACAATTTTACATTCTCACCAGCAATTTATGAAACTTCCAATTTCTCCACATTCTTGTCAACACTTGTTTTTTTTTTTTCTTTTCTTTTCTTTTGAGATGGAGTCTCGCTCTGTCACCAAGGCTGGAGTGCAATGGCGCGATCTCGGCTGACTGCAACCTCTGCCTCCTGGGTTCAAGTGATTCTCCAGTCCCAGCCTCCCGAGTAGCTGGGATTACAGGCACCTGCCACCACACCTGGCTAATTTTTGTATTTTTAGTAGAGACGGGTTTTGCCATGTTGACCAGGCTGGTCTCAAATTCCTGACCTCAGGTGATCCACCCGCCTCAGTCCCACAAAGTGCTGGGATTACAGGTATGAGCCACCGCGCCCCGCCCCTAAATTACCACTTTAAGCTTCAATATAAGTCTAGAATGTAGGTATACTATTATGACCTCTGTTTTAGAGGTAAAGAAGTGAAGCCACAGGAAGGTTCAGTAACTTGCCTGAGGGCTCATAAGTAGCTGGCAGTAGAGTTGGGATGACACACTCAGGTCGTCTGGTTCCACAGCTGCACTTAAACACAGGACGTAGACTCGGTAATGAGAAAGAGGAAGCTATTTCAAGCATAGAGCCAAACGCAAGGATTTGCAAGTTCATTGCATAAAAAATAAACTGCCCAGTCTGACTAGGGAAGAGCACTCACCAGAGCCAGGTTGCAGGAGACAAAATGAGGATAGGGCGAGGCAGGCTGGTGGAGGGCCTGGACTGTCAGGCCTAGAGACTTGGATTCCATTAGGAATGTTAATTGGGAGTCACGGTTGGAGTGTGGTCAAGGGAACAACAAAACAAAAACAGCAGCTCAGTGGCTGTCAACATGGTAATGGCCTTTGAAAATAAAGTACACAAACAAGGAGTGGCAGGAAGGCGAAAGGAAAGCTTTCGCATCACCAAGCTCAAACTACTCTGTATTATAATTACACAATATAAAAAGATGAAGGGGCCGGGCGTGGAGGACCATGCCTGTAATCTCAGCACAAGATCCTTTGGGAGGCCAAGGTGGGAGGACTGCTTGAGGTCAGGAGTTTGAAACCAGCCTGGGCAACATAGCGAGGCTTTGTGACAAAAAATACGAAAATTCCAGCCTGGGCAACATAATGAAACCTGGTCTCCACAAAAATGATAAGAACTAGCTGAGGATGGTGGTACACACCTGTCATCCCAGCTACTCAGGAGGCTGAGGCAGGAGGATCACTTGAGCCCAGGAGGTTGAGGCTACAGTTAGCCATGTTCAAGCCACTGCACTTTAGCTTAAAGAACAGAGCAAGATGCTGTCTCTAAAAAACAAAACAAAACAAAAAAAGGCTGGGCGAGGTGGCTTACGCCTATAATCCCAGCACTTTGGGAGGACAGGGTGGGCGGACCACGTGATGTCAGGAGTTCGAGACTAGCCTGGCCAACATGGCGAAACCCCGTCTCTACTAAAAATACAAAAATGAGCTGGGCGCGGTGTCACATGCCTATAATCCCAGCTACTTGGGAGGTTGAGATTCGAGAATTATTTGAACCCGGGAGGTGGAGGCTGCAGTGAGCCAAGATCGTGCCACTGCACTCCAGCCTGGGCGACATTGCGAGACCCTCTCTAAAACAAAACAAACCAAAACAAAACAAAACATGGAAAGATTGTAAGTTATCCTCACCAAACTTCTCTGTCCCCTTCAGATACATTTAGATGTTCACATCTATAATTAGCCATTGTCAATGGTAATGAGATTCTAACAACTTCATATCGCCTGTGTACAGTGCGCTGCGTACAAAGTTTTTAATCTCCACCGCAACCTGTTCAGAAGAGGAAGCTGATGCTTGGGCGGGAAGGGGGAATGTTATGTCTCTTTCCTTTTCTCTGGAAAAAACAACAACAACTTTCATGTCATCCAGGCTAACTCTCTTCAAACATGAATCTTCTCTACAGCACCTGAAGGCCTCTAGGATTCTTCCTATTAAGTCACATCTGCCTCTGAGCAGGGGGACAAGGCAGCATTGCACAAAGCCTATCTCCACCTCTCTTAGCCCAGTGACCCCAGAGAAAAATGTCGCTAATATCTCAAAGATACTGAGTGCTGCTTAGAGTTGCAGTGGCAAAATTTTATCCATGTAAAATGTAGTCCAAGAAAGTTTAGCTTGTTTTCCCCTGCTCTTCTCCAGCCTATTTCTACCTAATTATTTTTTCAGGTGCCAAAAGTACAGGCAGGGAATTCAGAGGAAAGTAAAACAGTATTTATTGAGTGCAACTCTATGGCAGGCTCTTTATTCTCATGATCTCATTTAATTTCCTTAACAATCTTGTAAGGTAAAAATTGTTATTCCCAGTGTTAATGCAATATATGGACACTGAGGCCAAACAGCTTAAGTAACTGGCCTAAATGCACAAAGGCCTGGAAGTGGCAGAACCTGGACTCCCATCCAAGTTCTAAAGACTTCCTTCTGTGTCCCCTGCACTCTCTGATAGCCCACATTCTCTTTCCCAGCAGTCTCTAATTACCAAAATTGCTCTCCAAAAAAAAAAAAAAAAAAACCAGAAACGAAAACAAAAAGCCAGCCACAGTAGCTCACTCCTGTAGTCCCAGCACTTTGGGATGCTAAGGCAAGAGGATCACTTGAGCCCAGGAGTTTGAGACCAGCCTGGGCCACGTGGGGCAACCCTATCTCTATTAAAAAGAAAGAAAATTAGCCGGGTGTGGTGTGGTGGCGTGCACTCATGGTCCCAGCTACTCAGGAGGCTGAGATGAAAGAATCACCTGATCACCTGAGGATCACTTTTGGTTCCAGCTACTTGGGAGCTCGAGGCTGCAGTGAGTCAAGATCATGTCACTGCACTCCAGCCTGGGCAACAGAAAGAAACTCTGTCTCAAAAAAAGAAAGAAAGAAAAGAAAAGAAAGAAAGAAAAGAAAGAAAGAAAGAAAGAAAGAAAGAAAGAAAGAAAGAAAGAAAGAAAGAAAGAAAGAAAGAAAGAAAGAAAGAAAGAAAATTGCTTTCCTTCAACACCCTGCTTAGACAGCAACTGGCTTCAACAAATAATGCCTTGAACATTAGTAGCAGTGCTGGGGAGGAAATGAGCTGAACCTAATACACTAGAGACGGTGGCCAGAGGGGGCCTGTCACAACACCTGCTCCCACCTCATCCTGCAGCCGAAGAAGCACTTTCTTCCACTTCTTCTTTACTGGCTCTGTGAGAGTTAATTCTGTGTGTCAGCTTGACTGGGTTGCAATGTGCTCAGATAGTCAAATGGTCCTCTGGGTGTTCCTCTGAGGGTATTTCTGGAAGAGATGAACATTTGAGGCCGGGCATGGTGTCTCATGCCTGTAATCCCTACACTTTGGGAGGCCTAGGGAGGTGGATCACCTGAGGTCAGGAGTTTGAGACCAGCCTGGCCTTCATGATGAAACCCCATCTCTACAAAAATGCAAAAAATTACTCAGGTGTAGTGGACAGTGGCCCCTGGCACCGGTGTGTGTGCAGCAATAGATAGGTAAAATCTAAGGTTTTAGGACAGATGTGTGAAGGCTGCTGGTGAACGGATGGGACCAGGACAAAGAGGGCACCTCAAGTACAAGGTGCTCTTTGACAAGGCCAAGCACCACTGCGGGTGGCAGAGTGGTTTCCCTTCCAGTCATCCCTGACAACTAAAGGGACATCATTTATGCCCGTGCTCCAAGCCATCCTTCAGCTCTTTTGGTTAAACCAACATGTATGGCTCTGGGCCTGGCGTGGTGGTGCATGCCTATAATCTCAGCACTTTGGGAAGCTGAGGCGGGAGGATTGCTTGAGCCCAGGAGTTTGAGGCTAGTCTGGGCAACATAGTGAAACCCTAACTCTACAAAAAAATACAAAAATTACCCAGGTGTGGTGGAGTGCACCTGTAATCCCAGCTACTCAGGGGGCTGAGGTGTGAGGCTCACCTGGGCTTGGGCAGATGAGGATGCAGTGAGCCGTTATCATGCCACTGCACTCCAGGCTGGGTGACAGAGGGAGACCCTGACTCAAAAAAAAAAAAAAAAAAAATTTATGGCTCTGGCATTTTTCACGTTTGCTGGAGCATGTTCCTTGGCGGCATATTGAGAACACAGAAACCTTGTCTATGATGCATAATGACCATTGGGGAGGAACTAATCCCCAGCTAGCTCCATTGTCAACAACTATCAAGAACCTGCTAGGGGGCCAGGTGCGGTGTCTCCTGCCTGTAATCCCAGCACTTTGGGAGGCCGAGGTGGGCAGATCACTTGAAGTCAGGAGTTTGAGACCAGCCTGGCTAACATGACGAAACCCTGTCTCTACTAAAATAAATACAAAAATTGGCCAGGTGCGGCGGCTCACACCTATAATCCCAGCACTTTGGGAGCCCAAGGTGGACGGATCACCTGAGGTCAGCAGTTCGAAACCAGCCTTGCCAAAATGGTGAAACTCTGTCTCTACTAAAAATACAAAAATTAGCTGGGTGTGGTGGCATGCCCCTGTAATCTCAGCTACACAGGAGGTTGAGGCAGGAGAATCGCTTGAACCCAAGAGGTGGAGGTTGCAGTGAGCTGAGATCGTGCCACAGCACTCCAGCCTGGGTGACAGAGCAAGACTCTGTTTCAAACAAACAAAAACAAAAAACGAAAATTAGCCCTGCGTGGTGGCGTGCGCAGTCCCAGCTACTCGGTGACGGCTGAGGCAGGAGAATTGCTTGGAACCCGGAGGTTGGAGGTTGCAGGTGAGCTGAGATCTGTGCCACTGCAAAACTCCAAGCCTGGCGACAGAGTGAGACTCAATCTCAAAAAAAAAAAAAAAAAAAAAAAAAAATTTGTGGGAGAAGCAGGAATGAATAAGACTTGGGTCCTACCTTCATGGAGTTTTAATATTAATCTGAGTAGTTTCAAAATATGCCTAATGAGACTCCAAATAAACCTTACGTTACAGAATGAATTCTGTTAAAGGGCAGAGCATAGTGCCTCTAAAGTCAATCTGTTTCACCACTTACTAGCTCTGTGAGCTTGATTAAGTGCCTTAATGTCTCTGTGCTTTGGTGAATTTGTCTATAAGATGAGAGAACAAGGCCGGGCATGGTGGCTCACACCTGTAATGCCAGCATTTTGGGAGGCCAAGGTGGGTGTATTGCTTGAGCTCAAGAGTTCGAGACCAGCCTGGGCAACATGGCGAAACCCCATCTCTACTAAAAATACAAAACAAAATAAAATTGAAAAATGAGAGGACAAGAAGTACCTACTTCATAGGTTGTGGTGAGAATTAAATGAGTCAGTGCCTATAAACTTCTTAAAGCAAGGCCTGGAACATAGAAAACATTCTATTAACATTAATAATAATTATTATTTAAACTATCAACAAATATTGTGTCTCTGCATGAGACATAACAACCAAGAGTTTTATAAACTTGGCACAAAGAGACCTCCTCTCTTGGTTATTTCCGGAGTTGGAGTATATCCTTACACAGAAACATTGTAATGGATGACACTTAGTTTCCAGGCTCTCAAACAAAAGTTATCTAAGCCATGTTATCACTTGAGACTTGCATGTTTCACAGTTTAAGGATGAATTTAAGACCATTCTATTGTGAAAATAAAATGGCACACTGATAAAAAAGAGAACCAGCAGCGTTTTATTTACCTTGAAAGTTGGTAATTTAAGAAAAACAGGGTAGATTTTAACAGGATGAAGAGGAATATACAAATTTGTGACAAGATGAAAAGAAACATCTGGTTACTTGAAAGGTTTTAGAGGTTGAGACTCAAGTAGTTTCTTAGAAAGTCTTATTTCACCCTGGACTTACATGGCTTTTTTCCCCAGCCATTACTAGAAGTGGTTTTGCACCTCCACGCGGTATTAAAAGTGACACAAGAGGACAAAAGGAAGATATGTATACAGGAGGGAGAAATAAATTATCTGCAGTGGTATTAACTCAGCTTTAAGAAATAAGGGCAGGATGGAGAGTCTTCAGAAGGAAATATAAAATATTCCCAGCAGTCCAGGACCTCTATACCTTCAATGATTGTGTCACCGGAAAAGGGGTCTCTATCCAGACCCCAAGAGAGGGTTCTTGGATCTCAAGCAGGAGGGACTTCAAAATGAGTCACAGAGTGCAGTGAAAGAAGCAACATTATTAGAAACTACACTATTAGAGTAGGGCATCCTCAGAAAGCAAGAGCAGGAACACCTCGACTCTGTTTTTTGTTTTTCTTCTCTAGAGATCCTGTCTATATAAAGGCTAAGCTAAGCTGTGTCCATGTGTGGGTGAGCAGACAGCATGACAGAATGTATGACTCTACTGATTTAAAGAAAACTGGCCTTGACATTCTAGTGTGTGGATATATCAAAGCATAACTATTATTATCTTGAAAACAGAGATTGTTATGGGTATTGGACATCTGGACTCTCAGCTGTCCTAGGAGTGTGTCCTTGTAGGTATCTTTAGGCTGCTTCTTCCACTGTAAACAGCCCTGGAGTGTGGGTTGTGACCAACAGAGAATGGGCTTTGCTATTTCTCAAGATGGAGCTGAACTTAAAATGGCACTACTCTGGCCCTCCTAGGCTCCTGCTTCCCTAACATTACCCCCACTATTTATGAGGGAACCCTTAATCTTTTTGTTTTGTTTTGTTTTTTTGAGACAGGGTCTCGCTCTGCCGCCCAGGCTAGAGTGCGGTGGTACGATCTCAGCTCACTGCAGCCTCCACCTCCCAGGCTCAAGTGATTCTCATGCCTCAGCCTCCCTAGTATCTGGGTTTACAAGCATGCGCCACCCAGCTAAAAGAACCCTTAATTTTAAGAGGAGAGGAGGGCAAAGATCATTCTTCTGTAACTTCTTCCTGCTGATAGTGGACATCGATTGCTTGGACAGGGTCCTTTCATGAATGCATGCACTGAGCCTCTTCAGGGAGCCAGGCGGTTGGTTCCTTGCTTGACCAATGTCCCATTAGTTCCTATAAAGTTAAAATATGAAATTAGTAAATAGATGGGTAAAGACGTTGCTGAGCTATTTTATCTTGCAACCCCACAAAAGTACAACAGAAGTAAAAAGCACAGCAATTTACAATAACCAATATTGATATTACAATGCCAAGCATGCTGAAAAGAAATGCTTTCCAAGTGCTGGATAGCTAACAAAACCGCTATTATGGGGCCTTGAAACAGAGAATCAGTGCTGTAATGTGAGTTTCCAAGGAGCTCATAGCCTGGGATACATTATGGGAATACTCAGGAATATAAATAGAACATTCAGTTTTGATCAGGGCAGAAGTTCCTCCTTGGGCTGCAGTTAAAATGTTTAAAGCCATACAGTTTTGTAGAGCCATTTGTCTTCTTTGGTAAGTCTCTTCTGTCAGAAGGGTGATAGCCTGATGAGTATTATTAAAAGCTACAGTGGCCTGGGCCTGGTGGCTCACACCTATAATCCCAGCACTTTGGGAGATTGAGGCAGGTGGATCACTTGAGTTCAGGAGTTAGAGACCAGCCTGGCCAACATGGTGAAAACCTGTCTCTACTAAAAAAACAAAAATTGGCTAGGAGTGGTGGCACACGCCTGTTGTCCCAGTGACTCGGGAGGCTAAGGCTAACCTGGGAGGTGGAGTTTGCAGTGAGCCGAGATGGCACCACTGCTTTTCAACCTGGGTGACAGAGCGAGACTCCCTCTCAAAAATAAATAAATAAAAACTGCAGCTGTGTGTTTTGCCAGGACTTCTACTTGTAATTCAACATCTATAGCCACTGCTTGAGGAGAGAAGACAGCCATAGAATAAAATCACCAAGAAGCCCACTTTTTCTGTCTATGACGAGCCATCACTGTTTCCCAATTGGTGGGGAGGGAATCTAGATGTGTAAGGACATCTGGGAGATAAGGACAGCCCCAAGTGTATCGTATCGTCCAGTCTGACTGTAAGGTGGATACGGTCAGTCTTGAGACTCACATGCCCATAACCATCCCCAAGGGGAGGAATGGGCACCCAATCTTAGAGATGCATTTTGCTATCCTATCCACACCTGATCAGTTAAGGGGAGGGTTTGATTGCGTTGTTTGGGTGGCAGCCATCCCATGTTATGTATTTCAGCCTGGAGGCTGCTGTTTTCATACCTCTCAAGGCAAAGTAGTACTTTGCTTGCTACTTGAATTTGGGTAGCCGTTAACCAACTGAACTCATTATACATGGTGTAGCCTAAAGTGGGGATGTTATTGGGAGGCCGAGGCCGGCAGATTACCTGAGGTCAGGAGTTTGAGACCAGCCAGACCAACATGGAGTAATCCCATCTCTACTAAAAATACAAAATGAGCCAAGTGTGATGGCGCATGCCTGTAATCCCAGCTACTCAGGAGGCTGAGGCAGGAGAATCGCTTGAACTAGGGAGGCGGAGGTTGCGGTGAGCCGAGATCACGCCACTGTACTCTAACCTGGGCAACAAGAGCGAAACTCCGTCTCAAAAAAAAAAAAAAAAAAAAAAGGTAGGGATGTTAATCATTTGTTTGTGAATTAACTGAAAAAGGCATTTCTTAGTTTCAGTGTAGAAAGAAAAGGAATAAAGACTGGTGTCCCTTTGGTACATTGGAAAAGGAAGGTATTCATTTGTAATTTCTTTTTTTTTTTGAGACAGAGTCTCGCTGTGTCCCCCCGACTGCAGTGGTGCGCGATCTCGACTCACTGCAAATTCCACCTCCTGGGTCCAAGGGATTCTCCTGTCTCAGCCTCCCGAGTAGCTGGAATTACAGGCACGTGCCATCGTGCCCAGCTAATTTTTGTATTTTTAATAGAGACGGGGTTTTACCACGTTGGTAAGGCTGGTCTCAAACGCCTGACCTCGTGATCCGCCCACCTCAGCCTCGAAAGCGCTGGGATTACAGGCATGAGCCACCGCACCTGTCCTAAGGTGCTTATTTCTTGCAGACTACTTATATAAGTGGCTCCAAAGGCTTAAAACAGCCTATTGAATATGCCAAAGTAAGCCTGAGGTTGATGAAAGAGGTAACTCACGGCTTACCCAACAATTTGTCTGGTTTTGCAGGGGGAGAGAGTTTGTGCCCAATCTGCAAACAAAATTAGTTTCAACTCTATAGTAAAAGAGAAGTTTTTGTTTGTTTTTTTTTTTAAGATGGAATCTCGCTCCTGCTTCCCAAGCTGGAGTGCCGTGGCACAATCTCAGCTCACTACAACCTCTGCCTCCCAGGTTCAAGCCATTCTCCTGCCTCATCCTCCTGAGTAGCTGGGATTACAGGTGTCCGCCTCCACACCTGGCTAATTTTTGTATTTTTAGTAGAGACAGGGTTTTACTATGTTGGCCAGGCTGGTGATCCGCCCCCTTCGGCCTCCCAAAGTGCTGGGATTACAGGGGTGAGCCACCACGCATGGCCTGAGAAGAAGCTGTTGATCCTTTATTGGCTCACAGGAGTATTCCAGAACAGGGGTATCTGTGTGAGATACCTGTGGCATGTAGTTCCAGGAGAGACAGGTTTAATTCTGGATAAGTGTACCCAACTGCATATTCATATTCACAAAGTGCCTTTTGTACCTGTCTAAAATTAATATATTTTCGCAATTGGTGACTGTTTTCCTCTGTTAGAAAATCTGCAGTCAAGAAAGGCCTACTGCCTGGCACAGTGGCTCACACCTGTAATCCTAGCACTCTGGGAGGCTGAGGTGGGTGACCTGAGGTTGGAAGTTCAACACCAGCCTGACCAATATAGTGAAACTCCATCTCTACTAAAATACAAAAGTTAGCTGGAGCTGGTGGCACAGGCCTGTAGTCCCAGGTACTCGGGAGGCTGAGGCAGGAGAATCACTTGAACCTGGAAGGCAGAGGTTGCAGCGAGCCAAGACTGCACCACTACACTCCAGCCTGGGCGACAGAGTGAGACTCTGTCTAAAAAAAAGAAAAGAAAAGAAAAGAAGGCAGGAAGAAGGAAAGGGCCTACCATACATTAATTCGAAAGGACTTAGCTGTCAATCTGTCTTTGGGATGGCTCGAACCAGCAATAAGGCTACAGGTAGCAGGGCAAGCCATGACTGTGACTATGACGTTTCCTGACATAGTTTAGCTAAAGTCCTTTTTACAGTTTGATTGGCTCTCTCTACTTTGCCAGAGGATTGGGGTCTCCATGCAGAATGAAGACAATATTGAATTCTCAGGGCTAAAGATGTGTAATGGGTTATGGCTTGCAGTAAAGGAGGGGCTGTTATCACTTTGGAGACTCTCAGGCAACCAGAACCTAGGGATGACTTCTTTTCTTTTCTTTTTCTTTTTTTCTTTTTTTCTGAGATGGAGACTCACTGCAATACCCAGGCTGGAGTGCAATGGTGCAGTCTCAGCTCACTGCAACCTCTGCTTCCCAGGTTCAAGCGATTCTCCTGCCTCAGCCTCCCAAGTAGCTGGGACTACAGGCACGTGCCACAAAGCCTAGCTGATTCTTGTATTTTTAGTACAGACGGGATTTCACCATATTAGCTAGGTTGGTCTCAAACTCCTGACCTCAAGTGATCCACCCCCCTCAGCCTCCCAAAGTGTCGGGATTACAGGCATGGGCCAGCACACCCGGCCGGGATGATTTCTTTAGCAGGCATTTGGAGACATCTAGGGCCTTTTCAGACCCACCTGGAAAAGCCTCAATCCCAACCAGTAAAAGTACCACCAAATACTAACAAATATTTGAATCCCCGACAAGAAGGCATTTGAGAAAAATCTAGTTGCCAGTCTTCACCAGGATAAGTTCCTCTATATCGGACAGGTTTGACCAGAGGTGAGGGCAAGGATTGATTACCCGGATTATTTCAGGTACAAATCTCATAAGCCCGAGTCACTTGTTGTATTGTCTTAATAAGACTTTTACCTATAAATAGGCAAGACATCAATGGACACAAAGAGTCTCTCCCCAAGTGAGTAGAATTGTGCAAGTGTTTGACTATTTTCCATTGATTTGCACCTGGTATGAACAACCTATAATCATCATTAACTCACCGGCTGGAAGGATCTTGATCCAAACCGTGGCTTTCAGCCCATTCTTGTTCTTTAGTATGTTCTGGTTCTGCTATTACTGGGGCAGTAGGCACCAACATGCCTATAGGTTCTGCTGGTTCCTTTAATGCTGCAGCGTTGGCTGCCGCGCCTGCAAAAGAATTTCCTTTTGTTGTATTAGAGTCCCTCTTTTGATGCCCCCTGCAATGAATTACAGCTACTTCTCTTGGTAGAAGAAAAGTGTCTAACAGGCTTAGGTTTGACTAAATGATGCTTTATGGGAGAGCCCTTGGTAGTTAGAAGCCCTTGTTCCTTCCAGAGAGCAGGGCATGGAGCACTAAAAATGCAAATTTTGAGTCAATGCACATTTTCAGCTTTAAATCCTTCCCTAATTACAGGGTCCTGGTGAGGGTCACTAGTTCTGCCTTTTGAGACAGTAGAAGTTAATAAGGCTCGTGCCTCGATTACCTCACTTTGACTGACTATAGCATATCCAGCCTTTCTGTTTCCTTGATGCATAAGGCTGTTCCCATCAGCAAACCATTCTGGTTGGGGTTGTGTAAAGGCTCATCTTTTAAATCTGGTCTGTGAGAATAAGCTTGTTCTATAACTTATACACAGGAGTGGATTTAAATGGTCTGTGGATTCTGGCAAATAAGTTGCAGGGGGTTTTTTGGTTTTGGCTTTTAAAAAAATTTATTTTCATTTTTATTTTATTTCAACTCCAATATTCAAGCAATATTGGAGTTGTAGGGTTTAAAGTCTGGCATATTTTAAGGGTTATGTTTGGAGTGTCCAACAGTAACATTTCATATTTTAATAAGCAGACTCCTGTCATCCTCTGATGTCCTTTTGCCCCTGAATGTGATGCAGGGTCAACACTTCCAGGTGGTGGCTCAGTGTGAGTTTAGTGGTTTCATCTACTAAGAAGGGAGTAGCTGCAATGGCCGTGAGACATCCTGGCCATCCCACGGCCTCAGGACCCCACTGCTTAGAAAAATAAGCCACCCGGCCGGATGCAGTGGCTCACGCCTGTAATCCCAGCATTTTGGGAGGCCAAGGCAGGTGGATCACCTGAGGTTGGGAGTTCAAGACCAGCCTGACCAACGTGGAGAAACCCCGTCTCTACTAAAAATACAAAATTAGCCAGGCATGGTAGCGAGTGCCTCTAGTCTCAGCTACTTCGGAGGCTGAGGCAGGAGAATCTCTTGAACCTGGGAGGCAGAGGTTGCAGTGAGCTGAGATTGTACCACTGCACTCCAGCCTGGGCAACAGAGCGAGAATCAGTTTCAAAAAAAAAAAAAAGGAATGACTTATTAATTTAAATTAGGGGACCCTAAGGCCAGAGCAGTGCTTATAGGTAGGGCATTCAGACATTAGTAAAAAGACATGAATAAAGATTAGAGTCCCAGTTGTACAGCTCAAAGGATAGGTAAAATGGCAAGTCTGGGCTTAGCCATCAGCTCCCCTCACAATGCAGTCTTGCGGGGGTAAGGGCCTGCTATAATGAGTCAAACCAGAGTAAGCATTTCCCATATCCAATAAGAATCAATCATCTTACCCACCCTATCTAGAGTCACCTAAAACTCCTCCAGCAATACGGTTAATTGTCCGACTGGAGCTGAGGCAGGGGGGTCTCAGGCCCTGTCACACCTGGGTCTGCTGGACCATGATGGGTTCAGGGGCCAAAGTCTCCCTCTGAAACCTGGGCCACTTCCTCTTCCAACGGCCCAGCTTCTGACAAGTTAGCACATCTATCTATGTCCAGGGTGCAGTAGCTCGGAAACTGCTCCTGGGGCTCTTCACCTGGTGGTATCCTTTGCCAAGCCCACTGATGAGGCAGGTGAACCTGAGTAGGTGGTACACTCAGTGTGTCGGCCAAGAGCTCTGCTTTTTGGGAAGAGCATTTCAACTCATCTGCTTCCTCTGCCTTGTCTCTGTTGTTAAATATTGCAAAGGCCATATCCAAGAGCTGACTCATAGGAATCTCAGGCTCCAAAGCAGCTTTCTGCAGTTTCCTACGAATATCAGGAGCAGCCTGTGTTATAAAATGAACTCCCAATAGAGTGTCCCTCTCTTGAACCTGGCTCAGTATTAGCATGCAATTGTTGTTTTTTTTTGAGACATGGTCTTACTCTGTCACCCAGGCTCCTTCCACCTCAGCCTCCTGAGTAGCTAGGACTACAGGCATGCGCCGCCACGCCCAGCTAGTTTTTGTTTTTTTTTTTTACAGAGACAGAGTTTTGCCCTGTTGCTCAGGCTAGTCTCAAACTCCTGGCCTCAAGTGATCCACCCCCCTCAACCTTCCAAAGTGCTGGAATTACCGGTGTGAGCCACTGCACCCAGCCAGTATTAGTATACTTTCTTTTTTTTTTTTTTTTTTTGAGGTGGAGTTTCACTCTTGTTGCCCAGGCTGGAGTGCAATGGCACGATCTCGGCTCACTACAACCTCTGCCTCCTGGATTCAAGTGATTCTCCTGCCTCAGTCTCACAAGTAGCTGGGATTACAGGCATGCGCCACCATGCCCTGCTAATTTTTTGTATTTTCAGTAGAGACGAGGTTTCTCCATGTTGGTCCAGCTGGTCTCAAACTCCCAACCTCAGGTGATCCACCCACCTCAGCCTCCCAAAGTGCTGGGATTTACAGGCATGAGCCACCGCCCCCAGCCTAGTATACTTTCTTATAGCCTCTGCCAGGCATCCTTAAAATAGGGCTGGATTTTCGTCTTTACCTTGTGTGATCTCTCTAACTAATTAACAGACTTCTTTACACATTTTCTCACACCTCCATCAAATAAGTAATGAGTCCTTCTTTGCTAAGTCTTCACATCCCCTCTGATAATTCCTCCCTGGATCCTGCTCGGGTACTGCTGTTTTCTTAGCCCGATATACTTCATGATCTGGGCTGTGGTCCATGATCCACATGGACCTTAGCCATTCCTGAAATTTGTTGTTTTTCTTCTATTGTACAGCAAGTGGACAAAAGAACGCGAAGATTCTGCCATGTTAAAGTATAAGTTTGAACCAATTTCTCAAATTCATCAAGAAATTTACTAGGATCTTCAGAAAATTCGCCAAACTTTTCCTTGCATAAAGCCAAATCAGACATAGAGAAAGGCACATGCACCCTAATAGTCCTTCCATCCCCATCAGCCACTTCCCTCAGAGGGCAAAGATTAGACTTTCCTAGTGGATATGAGGTGCTACTGTGAGTCGTGCAGGCAGGGCTGGGTTCTTCTGGTAGAGAAGGGCATAAAACAGGGCTGGAAGAATATGGGGGAGGATGACTGGTGTGGACACTGGAAGGACTGGAAGTCTGACTTGGAGTCTCCAATGCACTAGGACTAGGGACATGGATGGCCCCCGCCTCACTGAATAGGGAAAGCCTGTAAAAGGAGACCATCCAAAATGTCTGTCTTTACCTTATCTCATCCATTCATCAAACATCACAAGACCTACTCTACTAAAAAAAAAAAGAAGAAGAAAAAAAAAAGTTGGTTGGATGTGGTGGCACATACCTGTAGCCCCAGATACTTAGGAGGCTGAGGTGGGAGGATCACTTGAGCCCTGGAGGTCAAGGCTGCAGTGAGCATGATTGCACCGCTGTACTCCAAGCCTCAGCAACAGAGAGAGATGCTGTCTCAATTTAAAAAAAAAAGAAAGAAAGAAAGAAAGAAAGAAATATGCCTGGGCATAGTGGCTCACACCTATAATCCCAGCACTCTGGGAGGCCAAGGTGGGTGGATTACTTGAGGCCAGGAGTTCACAACCAGCCTGCCCAACATGGTGAAATCCTGTCTCTACTAAAAATACAAAAATTATCCAGGTGTAGTGGTACACATCTATGATTCCAGCTACTCAGGGGGCTGAGGCAGGAGAATCACTTGAACCTGGGAGGTGGAGGTTGCAGTGAGCCGAGATCACACCACTGCACTCCAGCCTGGGTGACAACGCAAGACTCCATCTGAAAGAAAGAAAGAAAGAAAGAGAGAGAGAGAGAGAGAGAGAGAGAGAGAAAGAGAGAGAGAGAGAGAGAGAGAGAGAAAGAAAGAGAGAGAAAGAAAAAGAAAGAGAGAGAGAGAGAAAGAAGGAAGGAAGGAAGGAAGGAAAGGAAGGAAAGGAAGGAAAAGATTGATTTGAAAATTGTGAAATAAAATTAAGAATTATCCATTTTAATTCTCTGGAAATGGAAATCTCTATAACATGTAAACTCACATAGAGTATATAAATCCAACGTTTTCACTTGATTTTCAGAAATACTGTGCATATGTGCAAAAGTAAAGGCATGGTCTGGCTGGGCACGGTGGCCCATGTCTGTAATCCCAGCACTTTGGGAGGCTGAGGCGGGAGTATCACTTGAAGTCTGGAGTTCAAGACTAGCCTGGCCAATATGGTGAAACCCCGTCTCTACCAAAAATACAAAAATTAGCTGAGCATGGTGGTGGGCGCCTGTAGTCCCACCTACTCTGGAGGCTGAGGCAGGAGAATTGCTTGAACCTGGGAGATGGAGGCTGCAGTGAGCCAAAATGGCCACTGCACTCTAGCTTGGGCGACAGAGCAAGACTGTCTCAATCAATCAACCAACCAACCCAGCCACCTACCCACCCACCAAAGAGTAAAGGCACGGCTCGGACAAAGCCAGGAAGCACGCCTGGCCAGGTGGCTCCCTACATTGGCCACCAGGGGGCATCATCAGCTCGTAACTGTCTGGCTCCAGGCCCTACATATGTGAGAGAGGAATTTTTATAGTGCGGTTTGAGAAGGAAAATGCAACCTGCTGTTTTATGTGTTCATTCAATGGGTCTTTTACAAATTATTATTTGTAACCTAGAGCGTGCCAGAGCTTTAGGACATAATTAGGTTTTTGGTGTTTCACTAACATACTTCGTATAAACGCTTTTTTTTTTTTTTTTTAACACACCGCTATACTAAAGAGAAAATGCTTTTAAATGTAGTCTTGAGGTTGACTCTCACTTCTCCTTTCTCTGACGGGCCTGCAGAACTCTTTCAGTTCTGACGTGGCCCCAGTAGTTTTTCGGTTTTATTTTTCTGAGGTAGGGACTCTCTCACCCAGGCTGGGGTACAGTGGCACGATCATAGCTCACTGCAGCCTCTGCCTCCCAGGCTCAAGTGATCCTACCACCACAGCCTCTTGAGTAGCTGGGACTAAAGGCATGCGCCATCACGCCCAGCTAAGTTTTTTGTTTTTTGTTTTTTGTTTTTTTTGAGACAGGGTTTCGCTATGTTATCCAGGCTGGTCTTGAACTTCCGAGCTCAAGCAATGGGCCCACCTGGGCCTCCCAAAGTGCTGGGATTACAGGCGTAAGCCAACTAGTGGGTTTTTGTTTGTTTGTTTGTTTTTGAGATGGTGTCTCACCCTGTCGCCCAGGCTGGGGTGCAAATGGTGCGATCTCGTCTCACTACAATCTCCACCTCTTGGGTTCAAATGATTCTCCTGCCTCAGCCTCCCTAGTAGCTGGGATTGCAGGTGCCTGCCACCACGCCCAGCTGTTTTTTTGTACTTTTAGTAGAGATGGGGGTTTCACCATATTGGCCAGGCTGGTCTTGAACTCATGACCTCATGATCCACCCGCCTCGATCTCCCAAAGTGCTGGGATTACAGGCGTGAGCCACCACGCCTGACTGCCACCTAGTAGTTTTTATCTGGTGACATCTTATATCTTTGAAGTCTAAAACACCAAATCTAAGTAAGAATCTGACTTTAGATTTTGCTGTCTTTAAATTAGATAACCTAGCTGGACGCGGTGATTCAGGCCTATGATCCCAGCATTCTGGGAAGCCAAAGTGAGAGGATTGCTTGAGTCCAGGAGTTCAAGACCAGCATGGGCAACATGACAAAACCCCTCTCAATAAACAAAATAAAAATAAATAAATACAAATAAATAACTAAATTAGATAAACTGTTGCACTTAATATTTATCTGAGCCAGTGGTATTTATGTGAAGATGGGGTCAGATTCTAGACTAAATCAAACTCTCAGTCAAGAAAATGGCCTCTTGCCCCGTGATGTCCTCTGTCATGTTATGCTGAGGTAAGAAGGCCCTCACCAGATGCAGCCCAACAACTGTGGACTTTCAAACCTCCAGAACTATAAGAAATATGTTTATTTTTAAAATAAATTTAAAAGGCTGGGCATGGTGGCTCATGCCTGTAATCCCAGCACTTCGGGAAGCCGAGGCAGGGGGATCACCTGAGGTTAGGAGTTTGAGACCAGCCTCGTCAACATGACGAAACCCCGTCTCTACTAAAAATACAAACATTAGCCGGGTGTGTTGGCAAGTGCCTGTAATCCCAGCTACTTGGGAGGTTGAGGCAGGAGAATCGCTTGAACCCAGGAGGCGGAGGTTGCAGTGGGCCGAGATGGCGCCACTGTACTCCAGCCTGGGCAGCAAGAGGGAGACTCTGTTTCAAATAAATAAATTAAATTAAAAAATAAGATTGTTGCCATTCAGTCCCACTCGATTCCTGTGACTCCGCTCCCGTGAGGACACAGTGTCTCTACATCGTGGCTGCAGGGCCCTCTTCTTTTACACTAATGCTGTCAAGCAGCTGGCTTTTCCCTTTCAGCATATTTCCTCTTGCTGACAATCTGGATTTTGTTTTTAGCTTTTCGCTTTTGTTTTCTTTTTTCTCTCTTCTTCGGTACTGTGCACGGTGATGGAGTCTTACGCTGCCACACTCCCGCAGATTGTTGTACAATGGACAACACATTGCCATTTATTCAGTCATAATGAGCAGATACAGCACAGGGGTGTGATGGAGGCATATGGTTTCGTGAAAAGAGCTCTTGGGTCATTGAGGTTATTTTAACAGATGGCAGTGGAATCTACCGAACATGGGCTTTCTTCGTTGATGTCTCAGCGAGTTCATTTCTAAGTGTGGAGACACCCTTCTGGTAGTGCCTCATACGCACCACAGTATGAATGGCTGCCTCATTTGGCAGTCACTCACATGCCTCTCTGTATATCTCACATGGCGTTCCTCCCCAGGTGGATGTGGTTCTCCATGCCAGTGAAGAGTAAAGAAGACACAGCATGGTACAGGGATAGGATAAACTAGGCTGGGGTAGCAACCGAACCCTGAATGCTCAGTGGCTTAATGCTATGAAGGTTTGGTTCTCATTTCGCTGATGTTCCTGGTCAGAGGGTTCACCAGAGCAACTCTTCTCTAAGTAGCAAATTCAGGGATCAGGGCTTCTCCCATCCTGTGCGTCTGCCATCTTGAAACCTTTATTTCCAGTCATGCAGATGAAGAGCGGGCCAGCCTGAGAGACTATGAGAGGTCCTTTTTGCAAGGGAGTAAGGGGAATGTAGTTTTCTTCTGCAGGAAAAAATGAAATATTTTGGCCAATACATAGAATTATCATGTAGAATCTGCCACAATCATTAGTCATCATTTAGTCAACCAAGAAAGTCAAAATAACTTTCTTGGCTGTGTACGATGGCTCATGCCCGTAATCCCAGCACTTTGGGAGGCCAAGGTGAGAGGATTGCTTGAGCCCAGGAGTTTGAGGCCAGCCTGGGCAACATAGTGAGACCTCCTCACTACTTAAAAATAAATAAATAAATAAATAAATAAACTTCTGTAAATATCAATTTTATTTTTCCATTTCAACTCCAACTTGTTGGATTCTGTGAAATTCCTAATAACAAGAAGAAATGAAATAAATGAAATAAAACTTTCATACTCTTTTTTGAGACAGAATCTTGCTCTGTCACACAGGCTGGAGTGCAGTGGCTCAATCTCAGCTCACTGCAACCTCCGCCTCCCGGGTTCAAGCAATTCTCCTGCCTCAACCCCCAAGTAGCTGGGATTACAGGCACCTGCCCCAACGTCTGGCTAATTTTTTTGTATTTGTAGTAGAGACGGGGTTTCACCATCTTGGCCAGGCTAGTCTATAACTCCTGACCTCGTGATCCACCTGCCTCGGCTTCCCAAAGTACTAGAATCACAGGTGTGACCCACAGCACCCGGCCTATAACTTTCATATTCTGATGACGTTAAAAGCATTTTAACCTACATAAGCATTTTAATCTATATAAGATTTCTTGGAATACTTTTTTTCTTTCATCTTTTTTTTTTTTTTAGAGACAGGGGTCTCACTATGTTACCAAAGCTGGTCTCAAACTTCCCACACTCCAGTGATCCTCTAGCTTCAGCCTCCCAAAGTGCTAGGGTTATAGGCATGAGCCACTGTGCTTGGCTGATTTCCAGGAATATTTCTTAACCTTAAGAATATTCTAATTATAGACCACCCTCCATAGATGAAAAACTACTGACCCTACCACCCCCTACCCCACCACTCCCACCTTTAGATTTGAGCCCATGTTATAATTACAACCTGCAGCTGCTTGTAGAGCTGTGCCTCTCCATGGCCACAAAACCTTAATCCTCCCATACACAACAGAGGGCATTAAACTAGGGCAGTGTTTCCAAACTTTCAGCAGATATTAATCTTTGGGATTCAGAAACGAGAGATCACACCTGCAATCCCAGCACTTTGGGAGGCTGATGTGGGTGGATCACTTGAGGCCAGGAGTTCGAGACAACATAGTGAAACCCCATCTCTATTAAAAGTACAAAAAAATTAGCTGGGTGTGGTGGTGTGTGCCTGTGGTCCCAGCTACTGAGGAGGCTGCGGTGGAAGAATCACTTGAACCCAGGAGGCAGAGGCTGCAGTCAGCCGAGATCGTGCCATTGCACTCCAGCCTAGGCAACAGAGCAAGACTCCGTCTCAAAACAAACAAACAAACAAACAAACTATATATATATATAATCATAAATCTATACATTGAGACAAGATACTTTGGATATTATCTCAATCTCATGACTTCTCTAAGATGCTAAGAAGATAGCAGACATTATTTTCTATATCTTTTTTTTTTTTTGAGATGGAGTTTCACTCTTGTTGCCCAGGCTGGAGTGCAATGGCGTGATCTCAGCTCACTGCAACCTCTGCACCACCCCACCGCCAGGTTCAAGCGATTCTCTTGCCTTAGCCTCCCAAGTAGCTGGGATTACAGGTGCATGCCACCATGCCTGGCCAATTTTGTATTTTTAGTAGAGATGGGGTTTCTTCATGTTGGTCAGGCTGGTCTCGAACTCCCGATCTTAGGTGACCCACCTGCTTCGGCCTCCCAAAGTGTTAGGATCACAGACGTGAGCCACTGTGCCTGGCCTTATGTTCTCTATCATTAAATCAGAAAAATTGATGCATATAGAAAGTTCAATAAATTTAAGTCTCAACACTTAATAAAGCTGCGCTGGGTGTTTCCTTTTATTCTTTAAACAGATATTTGAGTCCTTAAAATAAAAAAAAAACTTATAGAGATGAGGTCTTACTATGTTGCCCAGGCTGGTCTCAAATTCCTGGAGTCAAGCAATCCTCCCCCTTCAGCCTCCTGAAGTGCTGGAATTATAGGCATGAGCCTGGGTGACAGAGTCAGACTCAGTCTCAAAATCTAATTTTACTGATACACTAAGACAGTTAAATGAAACTTTCAATTTTATTGAAAAACCCACCCCAGTTTGTTGTTGTTGTTTGTTTTGTTTTGTTTTTTGAGATGGAGTTTTGCTTAAAACCAGGCTGGAGTGCAATGGCGCCATCTTGGCTCACTGCAACCTCCGCCTCCCGGGTTCAAGCCATTCTCCTGCCTCAGCCTCCCGAGTAGCTGGGATTACAGGCGCCCACCTCCACACCCGGATGATTTTTTTTGTAGTTTTAGTAGAGACGGGGTTTCACCATGTTGGCCAGGCTGTTCTCGAACTCCTGACCTCAAGTGATCCGCCTGCCTCAGCCTCCCAAAGTGCTGGGATTACAGGTGTGAGCCACCGTGCCTGGCCAACCCACCCCAGTTTTTGACAACATGTAAAGGCACAGACTAGATGCAATTGTAACTTCAAGTCTAGCAGCATTTTTCCTGTTGTGGTTATTACCACAGTGAAGCTTTGCAACAGCCCATGTTCAGCTGCACAAAGTTGCCCAGTGACCATTGTTTCAGCCACGTGGGCCACCACTGAATACCTACATGGCATATGCATGTATTCCAGCCAACTCCTGTGGTAAGCAAAACCAAAAGCAGCAGGGGTGACAGTGAAACTGTCATGGGGAAGCAGTACAATGTTGAGAGTTTGGGACATTAAACACAGAATTCAAAGTCTGGCTTTGCTTTTTATGAGTACCACAATTTGCACAATTTAGTTACCTTTAATATATAAATGAATTATTTGTGTGATTTAAAAAGTAATGGCAGGTGTGGTGTTGTGTGCTTGTAGTCCCAGCTTCTTGGGAAGGTGAGATGAGAGAATTGCTTAAGCTCAGGAGTTCAAGGACAGCCTGGGCAACATAGCAAGACCTCACCTCTAAAAAAGTTTTTGGGCCCGGCGTGGTGGCTCACGCCTGTAATCCCAACATTTTAGGAGGCTGAGGCAGGTAGATCACCTGAGACCAGCCTGGCCAACATGGCAAAACCCTGTCTTCACTAAAAATACAAAAATTAGCCAAGTGTGGTGACAGGTGCCTTAATCCCAGCTATTCAGGAGGCTGAGGCAGAAGAATCACTTGCACCTGGGAGGCAGAGGTTGCAGTGAGCAGAGATCATGTCACTGCACTCCAGTCTGGGTGACAGAGCAAGACTCTCTTACAAAAAAAAAAAGGAAAGAAAAGAAAACCTTAAATAAAATAAATAAATTTTAAAAGTGATGTATAGACATAAGTGGCCATTACAGTGCTGTTGGAAAACATCACATTGTATACTAAAAATACCTGTCATTTTATTGAATAATACAGGTGTGTTTTCTAAAATAGCCCTTAAATATCTAGAAAGAAACTCAGATCTCATAAAAATCACCTTAATTTTATTATAGGAGATTATTGCTCTAGCAAAATAACTAGAGCAGTGCCGTAGAATCCTGCATTAATGGGCTCTAACTGCATTGTCTTAGAAATCTCCAGCATGAGTCCGGGAACGGTGGCTCATGCCTGTAATCCCAGCACTTCGGGAGGCCAAGGCAGGCAGATCACCTTAGGTCAGGAGTTCGAGACCAGCCTGGCCAACATGGTGAAACCCCATCTCTACTAAAATACAAAATCAGCCGGGCATGGTGGCAGGAAGCCTGTAATCCCAGCCACTCAGGAGGCTGAGGCAGGAGAATCACTTGAACCTGAGAGGCAGAGGTTGAAGTGAGCCAAGATCACACCATTGTACTCCAGCCTAGGTGACAGCAGGACTTTTATTTTTCATTTTTTTCAAAGAAAGAAAAAAAAAAAAAAGGAAATCTCTAGCATGGAAACTTTGATGAAACCCTGTCTACAAAACTACAGAAAAAAAAAAAAATCACTGAACATGGTAATGGTCACCTGTAGTCCCAGCTACTCAGGAGGCTGAGGCAAGAGGATCATTGGAGCCGGGGAGGCAGAGGTTGCAGTGAGCTAAGATTGCGCCATTGCACTCCAGCCTGGGCAACAGAGTAAGACCCTGTCTCCAAAAAAAGAAAGGGAAAGGAAAAGGAAAAAAAAAAAAAAAAAAAAAGCAAAGCAAAGGAAAGGAATCTCATGTCAAATAATCATAATAGAAGTTAAAGTACATAGCAATGGCTTCTATTTTCATTGCCATGTTGCTGTAGAGAGAAGTTTTTGGTGGTCACTGCATTTTTTTTTTTTTTTTTTTTTTTTTTTTTTGAGACATGGTCTCTCTCTGTCACCAGGCTGGAGTGCAGGGGCACCATCTCTGCTCACCGTGGTCCCCACCTCCCTCCCACCTCAGCCTCCCAAATAGCTGGCATTATAGGTGCACATCAACATGCTTAGCTAATTTTTGTAATTTTTGTAGAGATGTGGTTTTGCCATGTCGCCCAGGCTGGTCTGGAACTCCTGAGCTCAAGCAATCTGCTGGTCTTGGTCTCCTAAAGTGCTGAAGTGCTGGGATTACAGGTGTGAGCCACCGGGCCTGGTTATTGTTGTTAGTCTGCTGCAGTCATACTACATAGATTTGAGTTTCCACTTCATACATTTATTATGCATTCATGTGACCAAAGACGTTCTAGATGTGTGCTGCTATCATTATTTCATCTGGGCCACAGTCTTGAATTGTTACATAGCACATGCCTCTAGAAATAATAAAAGAATGTTACAACAAAAATAAACTTTTTTTTCTTCTTATTGAGACAGAGTCTCGCTCTGTCACCAAGGCTGGAGTGCAGTGGCGTAATCTTGGCTCACTGCCAACCTCTGCTGCCCGGGTTCAAGCTATTCTCATGCCTCAATCTCCCGAGTAGCTGGGATTACAGGCGCCTGCCACCATGCCTGGCTAATTTTTTTGTATTTTTAGTAGAGACAGGGTTTCGCCATGTTGACCAGGCTGTTTTTGAACTCCTGACCTCAGATGATCCACCTACCTTGGCCTCCCAAAGTCCTGGGATTACAGGCATGAGCCACCGTGCCCGGCCAAAAATAAACTTTTAAAGTTACAATTAACAAGGAAGAATAAATTCTCACATCCCATTGCATAGTAGGGTGGCCGTAGCCAACAATAAGATATTGTATATCGCAAAATAGCTAGAGGAGAGGATTTTGTATGTTCCCACCACAAAAAAAAATAATCTTTGAGGTGGTGAATATACTAGTTACTCTGATTTTGTCATTACACAATGTATACATGTATCAAGACATCACATTTTACCCTATAAATATGTACAATTATTACATATGAATTAAAAATAAAAAAATTTTTAAACCTTTGTACTACTTGCTACGGACTGAATTGTGTCCCTTACAGAATTTCTCTGTTGAAGCACTAACCACCAGTGTGATAGCATTTGTTTCTGATTTTGTTTTGAGACGGAATCTTGCTCTGTTGCCCAGGCTGGAGTACAGTGGCACAATCTTGGCTCACTGCAACCTCCGCCTCCCAGGTTCAAGCAATTCTCCTACCTCAGCCTCCCGAGTATCTGGGATTACAGGCACCTGCCACCACGCCTGGCTAATTTTTATATTTTTAGTGGAGATGGGGTTTTACCATGTTGGCTAGGCTGGTCTCAAACTCCTGACCTCAAGTGATCCACCCGCCTCAGCCTCCCAAAGTGCTAGGATTACAGGTCTGAGCCGCCGCACCCGGCCTCTTTTTTTTTCAGCTTTAAAGTTCTGGGGTACATGTGCAGGATGTGCAGGTTTGTTACGTAGGTAAATATGTGCCATGGTGCTTTCCTGAACAGATCATCCCATCACCTAGGTATGAAGCCCGGCATCCATGAGCTTTTCTCCCTGATGCTCTCTCACCTCCCACCCCCTGACAGACCCCAGTTTGTTGTTCCCCCCATGTGTCCATGTGTTCTCATTGTACAGCTCTCACTTATAAGTGAGAATATAGGGTGTTTGGTTTTCTGTTCCTGTGTTAGCTTGCTAAGGATAACAGCTTCCAACTCCATCCATGTCCCTGCAAAGGACATAATCTCGTTACTTTTTTTTTTTTTTTTTTTTTTTTTCCTCTTTTTTAGAGAAAGTCTTGCTCTGTCTCCCAGGCTGGAATGCAGTGGTGCGATCATAGCCCATGGCAGCCTCGACTTCCTGGACTATAGCTATCCTCCCCCCTCAGCCTCCTGAAGAATAATAATTTAACTGTCTGGACAATTTTATCCTTCACCTCCAGGGCCTAAACAATACGGAAGTAAACTTTGGGAAGAAGAGCTTTGGTGGAGATGCTTCTGTAGTTCCTTTTCCTATTCAGAACCTAAAGGTAGGAACAGGGTCTCTTCTGACCCAGCTGGGAAATTGAGGTGAAGAGAACTAACTTAGGTCTTTTCAGTATGGTAAAACATTAGCCCAAAGGAGATAACGCCTTCTCCACAGAATGGGAGTTGCAGCGGGGGAGTTGGGAGCGAAAAGAAGAAAGAAGGCTGGGTGCGGTGGCTCACGCCTATAATCCCAGCAGTTTGGGAGGCCGAGGCGGGTGGATCACCTGAGGTCAGGAGTTCAAGACCAGCCTGACCAACATGGTGAAACCCCATGTCTACTAAATACAAAAAATTAGCCAGGCATGGTGGCGCATGCCTGTAGTCCCAGCTACTTGGGAGGCTGAAGCAGGAGAATATCGAACCTGGGAGGCAGAGATTGCAGTGAGCCGAGATTGCACCATTGCACTGCAACCTGGGCAACAAAGTGAGGCTCCGTCGCAAAAAAAAAAAAAAAAAAAGAAGAAGAAGAAAAAGAAGAAGAAATGCTGGGCAGAAAAGAGGAAGCAATCCCAGGAGTGGCCTTCCCTGAACCAGCTGAAGTCAGAGCACCCTCCATGATAGGACATATCCACGGGGAGATGCATGGAAAAGCATTGAGTTCAGGCACGCAGATGGGGCCAAGCTTGTGTTGAAGCTCACCAGTCCCTTGGTTCACCTGCGCCAGAGTCAGCTTTATGATTTGGGTTTACACACCCTGGGGAACTGTGGTCTAGATAAGAGGCCTTTAGGACGGGCTCATAGTAGGATTTGAGTTTATGTTAGATGACTTGGGGAAGGGTTCAACAGAGTGAGGCCTGCTCTGGACTGGGTGCAGATAGTGGAGGCAATTTGGTGATTGAGTATCTTAGTGATTTTTATTTAGGAATTGGCAGGAACCAAGCCCCACTCAAACCCTCACTGATGAAGAAGCCTCAGCTGCTTATGGTGGCTAGGAAACGGAGGTGTTCGTCGTTTCTGTAGTTCACACGGTGCGTGCGCTTGTCTCTGTCTGTGCTGAGGGCATGGGCATGATTCCACGCTGGTCTCTTCTTTGTTTCACTCCATTGCATTAGACATTCCTTTTCTGTGACATGGTCTGTGTTTGGCAGGTGGACATTGTGGGGGAGAAAAACATAATATTTTTTCCTTTTCTTTTTTAGGTTTTCAGTTGAGATACTCTCTTGAAAACAAAAGTTAGATTCACGAAAGAAAAACAAGCAGAAATTTATTAATGCATGCAGTACCCATCACACTGGAGAGGCCTCAGTTCAAAAGTATTTCTCTCTCAAGGCAGTGGCTTAGGGGCTTTGCTTAAATCATAGTTTAACAAAGAGCCATAAATCCGACATAGTGACAAGACAAAAGAGAGGGCAGTTCCAGTCTTTTCAAAGGTGGGGAAAATGTGGTATGATAGTTAATACTGAGTGTCAACTTGCTTGGATTGAATGATACAAACTATTGATCCTGGGTGTGTCTGCATAGAGATTAATATTCGAGTCTGGGCTGGGGAAGGCAGATCCACCCTTAATCTGGTGGGCACAATCTAATCAGCTGCCAGTGAATATAAAACAGTCAGAAAAACATGAAGAAGTGAGACAGGCCTAGCCTCCCAGCCTACGTCTTTCTCCCGTGCTGGATGCCTCCTACCCTTGAACATCGGACTCCAAGGTCTTCATTTTGAGGACTTGAACTGGCTCTCCTTGCTCCTCAGCTTGCAGACAGCTTGCAGACTGCCTATTGTGGGACTTTGTGATTGTGTAACTTAATACGTAGTAAATTTCCCTTTCTCTCTATCTGTCTCTATATCTATGTATCTATCTATGTATCTATCTATCTATCTATCTATCTATCTATCTATCTATCTCTTTCCTATTAGTTCTGTCCCTCTAAGAGAATCCTGACTAATACATGTGGGAAGAGAGTAAAATCTGTTCCCAGTTTCCGCTGGTGCCTGCTGGTGCCTTCTCTGGGCCAAAAAGCAAGTGCTGTCTCCAGTAAGGAAGGATTTACGCCCTGCCATCAGGCACACAGAGGCTGAGGCAGAGCGGTCCCCTGCGGTTCAGTGTCTTCAACTAACAATCTTCAATATTTTGGGGAGAAATATTTTGATTTCCTTCAGTGTTCGGCAAGTGGACACCATGCTCTGGCTGTTGGTGCTTGGCTAATTCCCAACTGACAGTTTCTTTTTCACATGCTTCTATCCAGATATACCAGACACCAAAAGGAACATTTCCAAGAAGCCGCCTCTTAGACATTTCCAAAGCCCATGGCATGGTGATTACAAGCCCAACCATGGCCTCAGACTGACCTGCATTTGCATCCCACCTCTGTCACTCACTGACTGTGTGACCTTGAGTAATTTAACTGAGAGCCTCTGTTTCCTGTCTTGTAAGACAGGGCTGAAAATAATACTTGCCTCTTATGGAAATTGGGAAAATTAAATGTGATAACAAACATAAAACACATAAAATAGTACCTAGCACATGATCAGCATTTAACTTAGGCTCTCTACCCATATTACTGTTTGTCAGAGGTCACATTCTCTTGGCAAGCCCCAGTGCACTCTGGAAACCCATCCAGGGGGCTGAGGAATCAAACAATATGCAGTTTCTGTGAAATCCCTGGCGCTAGAAGGAGCTCAGAAGACAAGCTGATGGGTTGTCTTCTATTTCTGGTTTGTCAAATAAAAAGAATTCTGGATGTGGTAAAAGAGAGACCTTTATTCACAGGTTATTGCCAGGGCGTTGTGGGGGTACTCTTGCAGTAGAGGGAGGGGAATGCTGGGACTGGAAGATCTGTAAACATCTCAAAGGTTGCAAAGGGTTTCTCTGTGGTAGGAGGAAACAAGGCTAGGATGAACCAGATGTGGGAAGCAGATGAAAGAGTAACAAATCGAGCAAATTGGAATGTTGGGCCCTGAAGCCACTCTGTTCTCTGAAGGGGATCAGGTCAAGGGTAAGCAAAGTTCTGAGGCCCTGAGGAAGGAGAGAAGCCTAATCAAAGTTTGGGTGACATGTAGTTTGCTCTAGTTCTCCAGTGAGGTCAAGCAGTTCAGTTAATCATCTGTGAGGCAAAGAAAGGAAATTTTGAGGGTCTGTGCCTGGTCTTAACATAGGTAAAGGAGAAGAGCATCTGTGAGTCTTACTGAAGTGACATCTGGAAGGGTTGGGGGGTGGTCTTTGCAGTAAGCATGAAGGGTGAGGGATTTTTCCTTCCCTCCCTCCTTCCTTCCTTCCCTCCTTCCCTCCTTCCCTCCCATCCTTTCTTTTTGACACTGAGTCTTGCTCTGTGGCCAGACTGCAGTGCAGCGACGTGATCTCGGCTCACTGCAACCTCCGCCTTCCGGGTTCCAGAGATTCTTCCGCCTCAGTCTCCCGAGTAGATGGGAATGCAGGCGCCCACCACCACGCCTGGCTAAATTTTTTGTATTTTTAGTAGAGACGGGGTTTCACCATGTTAATCATGGCTGGTCTCGAACTCCTGACCTCAGGTGATCCTCTCACCTTGGCCTCCCAAAGTGCTGGGATTACAGGTGTGAGCCACTGCACCCAGCCCGGGTGGGGGATTTCTTAACCTTCACTGTGAAGGAGGCCCACAAGGCTCAGGTAAAATTCACCTCTGTCAGGTTACAAATCATGCATTTCCTGTTTCTCAAATTGTTGTATTTCAGAGAAACGAATGAAATGTAGGCTTTAACACGACCTGAGGCACTTCTGGGTCCTTACATAGAGAGGCAGGACTATGTGGAAGAGGAAACTGGGTAGAGGGGCATATTTGTGACGCCCTTGCCAAGCTGCATCATTTAGAATACAGATGCTTGGGACTGTAGCTTGTGTGGCTCTCTGACCTGCAAGTGATCAATGAGAAATGGAATGTAAAATGGGCCAGGTGCGGTGGCTCACGCCTGTAACCCCAGCACTTTGGGAGGCCGAGGCGGCTGTATCACCTGAGATCAGGAGATCGAGACCAGCCTGGCCAACATGGTGAAACCCTGTCTTTACTGAAAATACAAAATTAGCCGGGCATGGTGGTGCGTGTCTATAATCCCAATTGCTGGGAAGACTGAGGCAGGAGAATTGCTTGAACCTGGTGGCGGGGCAGTGCAGAGGTTGCAGTGAGCTGAGATTGCACCATTGCACTCCAGCCTGGGCGACAAGAGCAACAAAAACAAAAAACCATAAAAAGAGGCAACATCAGCACAAATGCTGAAACTAGACTTCATTTCAACCCATATTGGTTGAGCAGCTACTGACAGCCAGCAGCTCTCTTTCCTGGTGCTTTGGCCAATTCCCTGTCTTTGGCTCAGCTTTGAAATGCTGCTCACTGACAGACTTCCGCTTCAGGATTCTTTCTGCCTCCATGGACATCTAAGTGTTTTCCTGTGTTGCTTTCTCTGCCTCTCTCGGGAGAATTCAAACATCTTGCTTGCTTGCATTGCAGGGCTTTCCACGCCAGTTTGCGCCTATAACATCTCCCCCTCATTCTTTTCTCTCCTTTTGTAGCCTTTTGTTCTGCAGTGACTTCACTTGAGGGCCACTAATTCATTCTGCAACAGAGCTGATAAATCTTGGCATTCCTAGCACTTGCAGTATTTCCTGGAAGCCAGGCTGGATCTGGAGTAGATCCTGAGAGACCACCACAGAGTCCCTAAGCCTGCCCCCACCCTGGGATGAACATCTTTTTTTTTTTTTTGAGACAGAGTCTCCTTCTTGTCACCCAGGTTGGAGTGCAGTGGCATGATCTGGGCTCACTGCAACGTCTGCCTCCTGAGTTCAAGCAATTCTCCTGCCTCAGCCTCCTGAGTAGCTGGGATTACAGGCGCCCGCCACCACACCTGGCTAATTTTTGTATTTTTAGTAGAGATGGGGTTTCACCATGTTGGCCAGGCTGGTCTCAAACTCCTGACCTCAAGTGATCCGCCTGCCTCAGCCTCCCAAAGTGCTGAGATTACAGGCATGAGCCACTGCACCCAGCTGAACATCTTTATTAAATGCTCCTGCCAGGTTCTGGGCAGACAAGCTTTGATTTCCTTTCCCTTTCAAGAGCCAAGGGAATAAAGCTACCAAGTACAAGTTGATGATTTGAACTAATTCTGAAGATTTGTGAAAATGCTCAAAATCCAAGTGGGGAGTGAAGAGCAGCTGCCTGACGACTAAAACTGGGAAATGGGTGATATTTGTCTCACAGTCCCCACTTGCCCCTCCCTGCCCTGCTCCATCTCTTCCCCTCCTTCCTGCCACTTAAGGAATCCATGCCCTCTCCCCTTATTGAAACCAAAACAAACACTGCTGTTCTAAAAGAAAGGATGTGAATCATAGAATCATTCGATTACTAGGAGAGACTTCAGTGAGCTATCTAATCCAACTCTCTCATTTTGTAAAATACTTGTCACTCCACATTTGGAAATCTAAATCTGGCCCTTTTTCCTTACATCTTGGAAGGTTCTAATTATGTATTTTCCTAGAAGTGGAAGAAAAGAAGTCACTTCTCATCTGTTGGTCTCCTTCCTTTTCCTGGAGCCTGCATCTCCAAGTAGAGAAGGGTATTTTGTGGCACCTCAAAAGAAAAGCAATAAAACATTACAAATATCCATGCACCCAGTACGCTGAAGGGATCCAAAGCCATGTGATATGGTTTGGCCATGTGATACGATGTGTCCCCACCTAGATCTCACCTCGCGTTGTAATAATTGAATGAAGTGAAGATAATTGAATCATGGGGATGGTTTCCCCCATACTGTTCTCGTAGTAGTGAGTAAGTCTCACAAGATCTGATGGTTTTATAATGGGGAGTTCCCCTGCACAAGGTCTCTTGCCTGCTGCCATGTAAGACCTGACTTTGCTCCTCATTCACCTTCTGCCATGATTGTGAGGCCTCTCTAGCCATGTAGAACTGTGAGTCTTAAACTTCTTTCTTTTATAAATTACCAAGTCTCGGGTATGTCTTTATTAGCAGCGTGAGACTAGACTAATACACCATGTGAACCATGAGGATAAAGATTCTTAGAGGGGACACACTGGTTAAATAGGGGAGTGGGTGTGGATATAGTACTAGTCAAAGAAGGCTGTGATCTACCTTTTTTTTTTTTTTTTTTTGAGACAGAGGGTTGCTCTGTCACCCGGGTGGGAGTGCAATGGCATGATCTGGGCTCACTACAACCTCTGCCTCCCAGTTTCAAGCAGTTCTCTTGCCTCAGCCTCCCAAGTAGCTGGGATTACAAGCGCACACCACCACGACTGGCTAATTTTTGTATTTTTAGTAGAGACAGGGTTTCACCACATTGGTCAGGCTGGTCTTGAACTCCTGACCTCAGGTGAGCCACCCACCTCGGCCTCCCAAAGTGCTGGGATTACAGGCGTGAGCCACTGCACCCGGCTGATCTACTACTATTAACACATTTATGTCTGCTGAAAACTCATGAATAGTAGTCAAACAGATATAGCTGGGGTGTGTTGATTTGCCACCACATCTCAGAGTACTCCTATTTTGCTCTGGGGAGACTTCCGCTCCCCACTTTCAGTCCCTGTACTCCAGATAAAGCCAACTCAGCTCTAGAGGTGGAACATGTGTCCAAGCCTAAGCCAATCAGAACATGCTTATACCCCTGGCCACTGGGACTGGTTCAGAAATGGGCCCCTCAGAAATGGGACCATCTAAGATGGTCCACTCGTTGGATCCTAGGTCTTGCTGCAGTTCCCTAGAACAATTTCTCTCTCACTCCCTCTCATTGAACTTGAACCTCAGAGGCTATGAGTCGAGAGCTGCTACTTCGACCAACTACTCAGAGCCTGAGAAAGGAACCAGCACACAGAGAAGAGCAGTCAGCCAAGAAACAGAAAAATCGATTTCCCCTTCATGTTGTTGAGCCCTGAGTCAGGCCTCTCCTGAAACTGGTACTCAATTCCACGAGCCAATAAATTCCCATTTGCCTTAATCCAATTTGAGTTAGTTTTCTATACTGCATACTCAGAGTCCTACCTGAGAGAATCAGTATGTGTAACCCATAATAGGTATTCAAAAGGTTTTTGTTTTTGTTGTTGTCTGTTTTTTTGTAGAGATAGGATCTGATTCTGTTGCTTAGGCTTGTTTCCAACTTCTGGCCTCAAGCAATCCTCCTGCCTCCCAAAGTGCTGGGATTACAGGTTTGAGCCACCATGCCTGGCCTCAAAAAGTTTCTTTGAATGAATTAGTGAATCAAGCATTTATCTTTAATGTACCATGAAGTCATACACACATACTTCAGCCCTTCCTGGTTCCTTTCTTCAAGTGAGTTAAAAAAAAACTTCATATGTTTAAATTTAAGGTCGATAGGCCAGCCTTTGGGAGGCTTAGGCGGGTGGATCACCTGAGGTCAGGAGTTTGAAACCAGCCTGGCCAACATGGTGAAACCCCGTCTCTACTAAAACTACAAAAATTTGCAGGGCATGGTGGCGGGTGCCTGTGATCCCAGCTGTTTGGGAGACTGAGGCAAGAAAATCGCTTGAACCTGGGAGGCGGAGATTGCAGTGAGCCGAGATCTTGCCACTGAACTCCAGCCTGGGCAACAGAAGTGAAACTCTGTCTCAAAGAAAAAAAAAATAAGGTAGATAAATGGAAGGTTTTACTGTGGTTATGATTATTATTTTATCATCTCTGTGGCAGCTTTTATTTATTTATTTGACATGGGGTCTTATTCTGTTGCTCAGGCTGGAGTGCAGTGGCACAATCATACCTCACTCGAACTCTTGGGCCCAAGTGATCCCCCTGCCTCTGCCTCCCAAAAAGCTGGATTACAGGCATGAATAACCATGTTCCACCGGTAGCTATTATGTTATTTATTTATTTATTTTGAGATAGAGTCTCGCTCTGTCACCCAGGCAGAGTGCACCTCAGCTCACTGCAACCTCCGCCTCCCAGGTTCAAGCGATTCTCCTGCCTCAGACTCCTGAACAACTGGGATTACAGGCGACTGTCACCACACCTGGCTAATTTTTTTGTATTTGTAGTAGGGGGGGTTTCACCATGTTGGACAGGCTGGTCTCAAACTCCTGATCTCAAGTGATCTGCCTGCCTTGGCCTCCCAAAGTGCTGGGATTACAGGCATGAGCCACCGTACCCAGCCAAGTAGCATTTACTTTTGTTTGAAGATGAGCAGAGCAGAAGATGACAGAGAAGTAGGGAGAACAAGAAGGAAGAAAAACTAGAGCTGGTGAAGGTAAGAAAATTAGTGGAGGACTTCCAAAGTAAGGAGTTACTTACTCAGAAAAGAGGCAAAAATGCCCTCTAAAAAGTTGGACAATATGGCACCTTAAATGAAGAAACTCAGAATCAGGGCAGAGAACAGCCTTCTAAGGCTTGCACCCTGAAAAGCACAGACTCTTTAAGGACACTGCAAATTGTATAAACAGAATCAATCCTATTAGAAACTCTTGCCAGTGTGTGGGAAAAGAAAATTTATATTTTGACCTGTGTTTCAAATACCTTTATATTAGTAACTACTGACAAACTTGATGGCTTAATACAAGTTGAGTATCCCTAGTGCAAAGTGTTTGGGACCAGAACTGTTTCAGATTTTGGAACATTTGCTTATACATAAGGAGATCTGTTGGGAATGGAGCCCAGGTCTAAACATGAAATTCATTTATGTTTCATATACACCTTATGCACATAGACCAAATGTGGTTTTATATAATATTTTATTTTTATCATTTATTTATTTATTTTGAGACAGGTTCTTGCTCTGTCACTCCAGTTGGAGTGCAGGGGCATGATCTCAGCTCACTGCAACCTTGACTTCCCAAGTTTGAGTGATCCTCCCACCTCAGCCTCCCAAGTAGCCGGGACTAAAGACGTGCACCATGCCACTCACCTAATTTTTGTTTTTGTTTTTTTCTTTAATTGAGACAGGGTGTCACTCTGTTGCCCAGGCTGGAGTGCAGTGGCACCATCTCGGCTCACTCAAACCTCCACCTCCCAGATTCAAGCCATTCTCATGCCTCAGCCTCCCAAGTTGCTGGGATTAAGGTGCACAGCACTATGCCCAGCTTATTTTTGTTTTTCCAGTAGAGACAGGATTTCACCATGTTGGCCAGGCTGGTCTCGAACTCCTGCCCTCAGATGATTCACCCGCCTTAGCCTCCCAAAGTGCTGGGATTACAGGCATGAACCACTGTGCCCAGCCAAATTTTTGTATTATTATTATTATTATTATTATTATTATTATTATTATTATTATTGGTAGAGACAGGGTTTTGCTGTGTGGCCCAGGCTGGTCTCAAACTCCTGGGCTCAAGCTAACTGCCCTCTTCAGCCTCCCAAAGTGCTGAGATTACAGGTGTGAGCCACTGTGGCTGTCCATACAATATCTTAAATAATTTTGTGCATGAAACAAAGTTTTTATTTTATTATGCTTTGTGAATGTGCTTGCACGAGGGAATCTGAACAGATGCAGAAAAGATATATCACAGCTGAAGGGGACTGGGAGGGTCTGTTTTCCTTTGGGAATGCTAAGTAAACTATGTGCTGTCAGCTTTTGTTTTGACTTCAACTCATCACATGAGGTCATGTGTGGAATTTTTCTCTTGTGGCATCATGTCAACACTCAAAAAGTTTTGGATTCTGGAACATTTAGGATTTTGAATTTTCAGATTAAGGATGTTCAACCTATATAACCATTTATTTTGCATGCAGTTGTGTGAGTATGAAATTTGGAAGGGCTCTGCTAGACAGTTTGTCTGCCTGGCTTTCTGTCGGGTAATGAGATCTGGAACATACACTTCCCAGGTGGTGTCTTTCCTCACAGTCTCTCAAATGCTCTGGAGCTTTTCTTGTTCTATACCTAGCACTGGAGCCCCTAGGACGCCTTCATGTGGCTTGGACTTCTCATAGCATTGGGAGGGGGTGGGATTTCAGAATAGCTGCATTTTGCTAAAGTGGGAAGTAGATATTACCAGGCCAAACAAGGACTGCCCCTGAAAAGGTGCGATATCACTGTTGCCATATTCCATTGGTCAAAGCAGTTACAGGGCCCAGGTTCAAAGGGGAGTGACAAGATCACATTGCAGAAGAGCACTGGGATCAGGAGGATATCGTTGTGGCTGCTTTTGGAACATACAATCTGCCACAAGCTATAATTTATTATTTTTTTTTTTGGTTTTTTTTTTTTTTTTTTTGAGGCAGGATCTCGCTTGTTGGCCAGGCTGGAGTGCAGTGGCACCACCTCACCTCACAGAAATCTCCGCCTCCCAGGTTCAAGCAATTCTCCTGCCTCAGCCTCCCAAGTAGCTGAGACTACAGGCATTCACCACCACACCCAGATAATTTTTATATTTTTAGTAGAGACAAGGTTTTGCCATGTTGGCCAGGCTGGTCTCGAACTCCTGACCTCAGGTGATCCACCTGCCTCGGCCTCCCAAAGTGCTGGAATTACAGGTGTGAGCCACTGTGCCTGGCCACAACCTATAATCTTATCCTTATAAATGTATTACGTAGAAATAATCCAAGGAAGATATAAGAACAGAGAAGTTCATCTCAACTTTTGTAGGGAAAAATTTTGGAAAAAACCTACATGGCTCCTGATAAATAGCTAAGTAAATTATCACGTACCAACTAACAGGAATATAAAGCTGTAGTAATTAAGACGATTATGAAACAATTTGAACGAAAGTTGCTATAAATGGAGAAAAAGTAAAATTAAGAAGCACATACACTGTGATGATAATTATGTAAAGGCCTGTATGCATCTGGACAAAGTTTGGAAGGAAATAAGTAGAAATGGAGATAATTGCATCGAGGTGGTAAGATTATATATACCTTAGATTTTCTCCTTTATTGTTATAGCATCACAAAAAATAAAAATGAGAAGAAAAGAAGAGAATTACAATTTCAATAGTCAGTGCGCAATACTTGGTAGGTACATGTACTAAGCGCAGGGAAGGCAAAGGCGACATGCATTACTCTCTAATTCACTCATATTCAGAGAAACTTCCAGGCCAGATGAGCCACAGATATTCTTATTTATAATTAATAACCTGCTTTGACCCCTTATCTTTGGATGCTGATTAACATGGAAGCAATAATTACTATTAATATATTAGTCTTTCAATATTGCTGAGACTATTCATAAGACTAAAAACCCTTTAAAAAGCTCCCACGACACATAAACACAAGGTGATATTTTAATCTTTATCATAATGAATTTATCCAATCCAGGGTTTCTAAAATTGTCAGTGACAATTTGGCCTGGGAATTTATCCTAGAATACTCTGACGAGAACTAGATTAATTCTGGTCTCCCTCTTCACAGTGTTCTGTTTGCCTTGGGACTCATTGTAGGTAAAAAGGATGTGCAGTCTGGAATAGTCTATGCTTATGAAACTGCAGCAAAATTCCTAGAGTGGCCCTGAATTCAACCCATCTTCCTGGGACTATGACACTCATAGCTGTGGGTGAAACCAACCTTTGAACAGTCATTGCTTTCCAATATTCCCTTAACTTGCTAGTCATTGCATTGTTTTCAAGGCCTCTTTTGAAGAGTTATTAAGGAAGGTAAAAGTGCATAAAGGTCAAAGTCTTAAGAAAGTCTGATTAAATAATTGCAAAACAATTTTTTTTTTTTTTGAGGCAAAGTCTTGCTTTGTTGCCCAGGCTGGAGTGAAGTGGCACGATCTCGGCTCACTACAACTTCTGCCTGGTTCAAGCGATTCCCCTGCCTCACCCTCCTAAGTAGCTGGGATTACAGGCACCCGCCACATGCCTGGCTACAAAAACTTTTTTTAAAAAAAGAACATATCATGAGTTGGCATAACCACTAATTATGTTAATATAGTTAATAACTGGGGAAAACCTGAATGAGGGAAGTGTTTAGATTATATCCTGGTAAATTATTTTGATTTGGTTCAATTGCCTTTTGGGGCGTTAAAAAAAGGGAAGGGGCTATCTACTGGTTGCCAAAAAATTACTGATATTCTTAGACTTGTCAAAAGATAAAGTTACAACAAATTTAGTCTAAATATCTCAGTTGGGCCAGGCACGGTGGCTCACGCCTGTAATCCCAGCACTTTGGGAGGCTGAGGTGGGTAAATCACTTGAGGTTAGGAGTTCAATACCAGCCTGGCTAACATGGTGAAATCCCATCTCTACTAAAAATACAAAAATTAGCCGGGCATGGTGGTATGCGCCTGTAGTTCTAGCTACTTGGCAGGCTGAGGTGGAAGAATCCTTTGAACCCAGGAGTTGGAGGTTGCAGTGAGCTGAGATTGCACCGCTGCATTATAGCCTGGGCGACACAATGTGACTCTACCAAAAAAAAAAAAAATCTCAATTGGCTTTATTTGCAATTCTAGAAACAGGTAACACTTTGTTCCACAAAACAGATGACCAGCTGAGCAGAAGGCATTGGCTTTACAGAGCAAGAAGGAATGAAGAAAGAAGCAGGCTGCGTACAGTGGCTCACACCTGTAATCCCAGCACGTTAGGAGGCCCAGAAGGGCGAATCACTTGAGGTCACGAGTTCAAGACCAGCCTGGGCAACATGCTGAAACCCCATCTCTACTAAAAAATACAAAAATTAGCTGGGTGTGGTGGCCCGTGCCTGTAATCCCAGCTACTCGGGAGGCTGAGGTGGAAGGATCATGGTGGAGCCCATGAGGTGGAGGTTGCCGTGAACTGAGATGGTACCACTGCACTCCAGCCTGGACAACAGAGTGAGACTCTGTCTCAGGAAAAAAAAAAAAAAAAAAAAAAAAGCAAAGAGTATGTCCATTGTTTCAAAGCGACTTTTCTTGTAAGATGAGAGAAAGAGACAGAACAACAGAAAAATAACTGATTAGTTAACATCAGGTTTCTTGGGGCTACTTTTTCTGTGTGTGAAAGGATTAAAGCAGAGGGAACTTCATTATCATGACTCTTGAAGATTAACTGACCTGTTTGGGAATTTGGCTCTCTCTCTCTCTCTCTTGGTTTCTCTTAAGACAGGAATAATACAGGGTGGTTGCAAGAGAATAGAAAATTCCAGGCAGCAGTTTCACATGGCTACCAAAATGAAACTGTTGAAATAGCTCCATAAACTTGGGACTGATAAGACCATGAAAAACAGGGTGTGGGCCAAGCTGGCTAAAACCAACCAGACCCAACACAGAGCAGGATTTGACCTAGGTTTCTCCTAGGACCTCATTATTCACTCATTAATCAACACATCACACACACACCTACACTGTGACAAGAACACTGTATTTGGTGTAAAAATGGCCAGCACCACAGTTCTGAGAAATCTTCACCTTTTTCCAGGAATCTTCATGAATAGTCCACCCCTTGGGTAAAGAAACCCATATAAGAAACCTCAAGCCCCTTTGTGCAACTCTCTCATGAGTATGGCCATGCTCCCCTTTCTTGAGTGTGTATTTTTTACTTTGCAATAAATCTCCGTACTTCCACCATTTTCTGACTCATCCTTGAATGCCTTCTCATCATGGTATCAGGAGCCTGCACACTGGCCTGGGTCGAGTTTTCATCAGTGTTTGGGAACTTCTCCCAGCCCACCGGTCTCACTCTGAAGATCAGATAACAACTTATTTAAGTTTGGTGACAGAACTTTAGCATGAGTGACTCTATTTTGATTTTTGGTTCTGTCTGTTGGGGCCTAGTACAGAAACTTAATCCAAAAAAACAACCTCCTATACTTTTTATTCAATAGAATCAACATTTCAGGTTTTTTTTTAAACCTGAAATTGGTGTTTCATTTAATAAATGCTTACCTAGTAGTAGTTACTCTTTGGCATTATCCTGTACTTTATAGACATTAACTAATTTAGTTATCAATAACCCACTGAGTAGAAAAAACAGTTTTTCCTCTGCTCTCACATGGTAACAATCAACACAGAAGACTTTTGTGAACAAATGTGTGGAAGTTTCTCTCCACCAGCAAGAAATTAAAAAATTAGGTGGAAGGGCAAGGGGAGTGCGCCTGTGGTCCCAGCTAGGGATGCTGTGGTGGGATTACCTCTTGAGTCTGAGAGGTTGATAGGCTGCAGTAAGCCTTGATCATGCCACTGCACTCCAGCCTGGGTGACAGAGCAAGACCCTGTCTAAAAAAAATTCTGCAATGGACACTAGCTGGGTGGTGGTGGTAGAGTGGGGAGGGGGGCGTGTCCTCTAATCCAATCCAATTCTTACACTATCTACTTGGAGATAGTGTTGGATGCCATAGGCTTAGGACTCAGTCCCACTTCCAATGCAATTGCAAGCCCCAGGTGGTTTTGCCTGTGCTTCTGACCTACCAACTATAAATCGGGGTTCCATGGCCCCCTTCTTGGGGGATTTATTTGCTAGAGCTGTTCACAGAGCTCAGGGAAACACGTATCTACATTTATCAGTTTGTTATAAAGAATATTATTGGCAGGTGACCGTGATCCCGGTTACTCGGGAGGCTGAGGCAGGAGAATCGCTTGAACAGGGAGGCAGAGGTTGCAGTGAGCCAAGATTGCACCACTGCACTCCAGCCTGGGTGACAGAGCAAGGCTCTGTCTAAGAAATAAAAATAAAAAATAAAAAATAAAAAATAAAAAGGCCAGGCTCCGTAGCTCATGCCTATAATCCCAGAACTTTGGGAGGCCAAGGTGGGTGGATCATGAGGTCAAGAAATCAAGACCATTATGGCCAATATGGTGAAACCCCATCTCTACAAAAAAAAAAAAAAAAAAAAAAAAAAATTGGTCGGGCATGCTGGCAGGCTCCTGTAATCCCAGCTACTTGGGAGGCTGAGGCAGAAGAATTGCTTGAGTCTGGGAGACAGAGGTTGCAGTGAGCCAAGATCATGCCACTGCACTCCAGCCTGAGTGGCAGAGTGAGACTCCGCCTCGGGAAAAAAAAAAAAGATGGGGACATCAAAACCTGGAGAGCTTTAGAATCGTTGCTAGGGTCTGCCAGAGCGCAGGGGAGGGGAGGAACCGAATACATAATTGCTGGCACTAACAGTGCCTAGGGAGATGCCAGTTTTTTCGCTGTTGTCTGTTGATTTTTGGGACACTGGTGGCTGTAAACCTTCCAAAATGGTCTGCCAGTTGTGTGGAGCATTTGGGGGCAAGCGGTAACTTTTGTCACATTCTCAAAGTGCATCTTGGTCCTGCTAGAAGCAGGGTGCCCCAGCCAAGAAGTTGACCCCATTGGGCAGTGTAGGAAAGACTCCAATCCTCTGCAGGGGGCATGTGGATGGTGAGATCTGGGACGAGAGATGTTGGCACAGGACTCCTTCCTGTTGGGGGTACAGTATCCGCAGCTGGGGCTTAGGTGGAAGTGTCAGAGCTTGTTTGGAAACTGATTGAAACATTGCCCACCCTCTTGCCCCACCACTCCCCATCCAGCGGGGTGGACCCCTGGTGTGCAGAGGTCCTAGCAGGGAAGAGAGCAAACAAGTGACACAGTACATCCGAGCCGTACTTTTTCCCAGGGAAGAACGTTGAGAACAGGCCAAAGGTTCTGTGATAATAGAACCCGGAAAGGGATATTAGCTAATCAGTGTTTTTTTTTTTTTTTTTTTTT
>NW_016813794.1:0-6223 GCF_001698545.2 Rhinopithecus bieti | reverse complement strand
GACCGTGCCTGGTTTATTTATTTATTTATTTATTTATTTATTTATTTATTTATTTGAAACAGAGTCTCGTTCTATAGTCCAGGTTGAAATGTAGTGGCACAATCTCGGCTCACTGCAACCTCTGCCTCCTGGATTCAAGAATTCTCCTGCCTCAGCCTCCTGAGTAGCTGGGATTACAGGCACACACCACCATGCCTGCTGAATTTTTGTATTTTAGTAGAGACAGGGTTTCACCATGTTGGCCAGACCGGTCTCCAACTCTTGACCGCAAGTGATCCACCCGCCTTGACCTTCCAAAGTGCTGGGATTACAGGCATGAGCCACCATGCCCTGACCAACAGTTGATTTTAAGTGTCTAGTGTGCAGGGGGTGAGAGCAGTGGGGTTGTAAATGAAATTGATTGGCCATATGTTGATAAATGTTGCCATATGTTGATAAACGTTGAATCTGGGTAATAGATACATGGGGGCTCATTATTCTATTCTATTTTGTGTGTGTTTGGAAATTTCTGTAACAAAAAGTTTAAGAAAAAAAGCTCAATAGTTATTTGAGGTTTTTTCAAAACAGACATGAGATTGCAATTGTTTTCTACCTTTCACTTGCTTTAGGGTTGCTTATCTTGAAAGGATTTTGTGAAATTGTATGTTTCAATATGAATATAAAAAGTAGTGTGTATTTAACCATAACCTCTTTTATGGTAGCTTCTGGGTGCCTCCTATACACTTCCAATCTTAGCAACAAGAATAAATAATTCCCTCTAATTTGGCCTCAACACTCAACTGCTGTTACATTAATTGCTACGTTTGTGTAGCTAATGCCTGCCTGTAGCCAGTGATAACATTTTAAAATACATTACAAAACAGACAATATTTTAGTGGCTAAATTCAGATATTAACCTTATAAGCTTTCCATTTTTTGGTAACTTTTTAAAAGTTAAACATTTTAAATTCTATTATTGTCTTATTTCTTTATTTTAATCTGGCCATATTTTGTCTTAGAGGCATCTCCAGAACTCACTTTTTACCTAACAATGTTGAAAAGGTGGCTCCAGCATATTTTAAAATTTCTAGCTATACCTTATATAGTATATATCCCTAAGTAAGATATTCTTCACTCTTTCACTGGTAATTATAATGGATTCAGTTTATAGATAACTATAATAGATTTGTAGAAAGGGAATTTATAAAAAGGCTTAAGTGGGTATTCTAAGCTTGAATTTTATGTTCTTTTTTTTGAATTTTACGTTCTTAATAACTTAAAATTTCAAAACTCATGTCTGAGCGTTGCCTATAATTTTCTCTATTCATTTCTGTTTTTCATTTTTATGTATTTTCATTTATTTTTTATTTTCTTGAGATAAAGTCTCATTGTGATGCCCAGGCTGGAGTGCAGTGAAACAATCATGGCTCACTGCAGCTTTGATCTTCCAGGCTCAAGCAATCCTCCTGTTAGAAGTAAAATGTTTATTTATTTATTTATTTATTTTTGAGACGGAGTCTCGCTCTGTTGCCAGGCCTCTGCCTCCCAGGTTCATGCCATTCTCCTGCCTCAGCCTCCCAAGCAGCTGGGACTACAGGCGTCCGCCACCATGCCCGGCTAACTTTTTGTATTTTAGTAGAGATGGGGGTTTCACTGTGTTAGCCAGGATGGTCTCGATCTCCTGACCTCGTGATCGACCCACCTCGGCCTCCCAAAGTGCTGGGATTATAGGCGTGAGCCACCGTGCCCGGCCTAGAAGTAAAATGTTTATTTAGAAATAGAATGATTGTTCCTCGGTACCACAAGGAAAAATCAGCATTTAGACAAAAAGTTCCCTCAGCAAATCAATTTTACTTTCTGCAGAAAGGGTGTTCCTCACAGATGGAACAATGGCAAGAGCACACCTGAACAAAGGAGGGAAGCAATTTTTATTCCTTACCAGCTTGTCCCTGCTAATGTGTCCTGTCTCCATTGACTGGCGCCGGACCTCACAATCTAAACTAAACCTGACTGGCTAATAACTTAAAACTTTCCTAAATAGGTAAAAGCAAGGGAGAACAAAGAAAAAGAGGAAGTTGCTTAGGAAAGGAAACAAATATCTTGGTCAAAGTACAAAGACATAGAATGTACTCATTCCCTTATATCTAGCAGCTACATAGGATAGGGCTTAACAAAGAGTTATTAGCATAAAGCAAGGAGGCTTGAAGGAAGTTAGTCTTTAAAATAAACTATTATTTCTAATACTTATGATTTATTCTTTAACAAGACGGGAAACTTTGAAGAGGAACTTTTTACTTTCTACATCTCCCATCTCAGCCTCCCAGGTAGCTGGGACTACAGGCATGTGCCAACAAACCTGGCTAGATTTTGTATTTTTTGTTGAGAAGGGTTCTCACTATGTTGCCCAGGCTGGTCTCAAACTCCTAGCCTCAAGTGATCCTCCCACATCAGCCTCCCAAAGTGCTGGGATTGCAGGCGTGAGACCCTGCACCCGATCTCTACTAATTTTTTTTTTTTTTTATTATACTTTAAGTTCTAGGGTACATGTGCACAACATGCAGGTTTGTTACATATGTATACATGTGCCATGTTGGTGTGCTGCACCCATCAACTCATCAGCACCCATCAACTCGTCATTTATATCCGTTACAAATCCCAATGCCAGTCCTCCACCCTCCCCGCTCCCCATAATAGGCCCCGGTGTGTGATGTTCCCCTTCCCATNACCTTTAGCCAAGGAGTTGGAGGTTGCAGTGAGCCAAGATTGTGCCACTGCACTCCAGCTTGCCGATAGAGCAAGACTCCGTCTCAAAAAAAAAAAAAATTTATAAAGGGTAGTTGAAAGGATGCATATGGCAAGGTATGGGAAGGGGCATAGAGCTTCCATGCCCTACATGGGGTGAGGGGCACCCTCCAGGAACCTCCACATGTTCAGCTATCCAGAAGCTCCCCCAATCAGACCTTTGGGGTTTTTATGTCCTTTGGGGTTTTTACGGAGGTTTCACTATGTAGGCATGATTGATTACATCATTGGCCATCAGTGATCAACTTAACCTTCAGCCCCTTCCCCTTCCCAGAAGTTGGATAAGGCTGAAAATCATAACTCTCTAATTTTGTCTTGGTCTTTTATGTGCCCAACCTCCATCCTGAAGCCACCTGGGGGCTGCCAGCCATCAGTCGACTCATTGGGTTACAAAAAGACACTTATCACTTGGGAGATTCCAAAGATTTTATGCCAGGAGATGGGAGGAAGACCAAATAAATATTTCACAGTATCACATCCCTAATGTAGGTCCTATTATCACCATTCTCATTTTGCAGGTGAGGAGACTGAAGCACGAGGAGATTAAGAAACCAAGACCACTAGCTAGTAAGCAGCCCAGGTAGGACTCAAACCCAGATAGGCAGCCTCCAGAGTCCTGTACTTAACTACTACACTATGCTGTCTGTCTGGTTAAGAGAATAGATCTTTCTTTCTTTCTTTCTTTTCCTCTTTCTTTCTCTCTCTCTCTTTCTCTTTCTTTCTTTTCTTTCTTTCTTCTGACAGTGTCTAATGTTGTCACCCTAGTTGGAGTGCATGGTGATCATAGCTCACTGTAGCCTTGAATTCCTGGGCTCCAGCAATCTTACTGCCTCAGCTTCCAAAGTAGCTGGGATTACAGGCATACGCCACCACACCCGACTAATTTGAAAAAAATTTTTTGTAGAGAAGTGGTCTCTTTTTTTTTCTTTTTTTTAGAGATGGGTTTTCTTGTTTTGTTTTGTTTTGTTTTGTTTTGTTTTGAGATAGAGTCTTGCTCTGTCACCCAGGCTGGAGTGCAGTGGTGCGAACTTGGCTCACTGCAAGCTCTGCCTCCCATGTTTACACCATTCTCCTGCCTCAGCCTCCTGAGTAGCTGGGACTACAGGCGCATGCTACCATGCCCAGCTAATTTTTTGTATTTTTAGTAGGGATGGGGTTTCACTGTGTAGCCAGGATGGTTTTAATCTCCTGACCTCATGATCCACCCGCCTCGGCCTCCCAAAGTGCTGGGATTACAGGCGTAAGCCACCGCGCCTGGCCAGAGATGGGGTCTTGCCATGTTGCCCAGGCTGGTCTTGAACTCCTGAACTCAAGCAATCTGGCCGCCTCGGCCTCCTAAAGTGCTGAGATTACAGTCGTGAGCCACTATACCCAGCTTGGAAATTTCATTATAATGAGTATATCTACAAAGAGTTTGTATAACAAAATATTTCCATATCTAGGTGTGTGCTTTTTGATCAAGTTGCTGCAAAGACTCCTATGTTCAAAGCAGTTCATAAGCCCTTTCTACTCTAGTTTGTACAACTCTATATTAGGAAAGATGCTATAATTTGCAATACAGCTGAGCCATTTAGAGTATTTCTTTTCTTCTCAGCTGCCAGATAGTCATACAATAGGTAAAATATACTGAACCTTGGTATGGTGTGCTTGCCAGTTTCATTGATTACCTCCACCTCCCTTGACCCCATGAAACACTTCTGGTACGCAGGCCCCAGTATAGTTCCTTGAATCTGGGCTGGCCTTGTGACTCTATTAATCAATAAAATATGGCAGAAGTGATGCTGTGCTAGGTCCAAGCTTAAGTATTGGAAAGACTGGTATCTTCCACATTTTGCTCTTGGGAATCCTGACCTGCACTTAAGAAGTCCAACTACCATGCTGTACAGACCACATGCAGATGCCATGTGAAGAGGGATGTGGAGTGGGGAGCCCAGGCCTACTCTCCCCAGGGCCAGAGAAGTCAGGGTTTGGGGAGTGGGGGAAGAGAATCTGGTAGGTTGGGGTTGGGGGTACAGTGTAGTAGCTGGTTACCAACCTTTTCAGAAGAATTGTAATATTTTAACATTAAGTACAACAATAGCAGTACAAACCGGTTGAAAAGTCGTCATGGCTTTAGCAAGTAGGCTGTTGAGATATTACTCCTTTTCTGAATTCAGAGAGGTTATTTCCAAAAGCAGAGAAGTTGGATTTCAGTTTCGCTGTTTCTTGTCCTGTAATCAACTTGCTACATTCCTAGTACTTGGATAAAATTAGCCAGCCTATCTGTTAAACATGGGAAAGTGGTTTACATGTTCATTTTAGTGTAATTTTAATACAACAAAACGGTTCAAGTATTACAAGGAAATAACCTAAAAAATTTAGATTCCTATATAGCTCAATCTGAAAACATTTTATATTACTACTAAATATTATCTAAGCTATGTGACTATAAGTAAGACTTATTTTTTTTATTTTTATTTTACATTTTTTTTTGTAGAGATAGGGTCACCCAGGCTGGTCTTGAACTCCAGGACTCAAGTGATCCTCCCACCTAGGACTCCTAAAGTGCTGGGATTACATGCATGACCCACTGTGTCTGACCAGTAAGACTTTCAATACTACCGACTGTATGTTATGTGATATTAAGGGGTTCATTTTTTTGTAGATGTGACACTGGAATTCTGATTGTGCCTTGAAAACACAAAAAGAGTTTTATCTCCTAGATATACATACCACAGTATTTTCTGATGGAATGACCTGATGTGATATCTGAGAGTTGATTTTTTTTTTTTTTTTTTTGAGACAGAGTCTTGCTCTGTTGCCCAGGCTGGAGTGCAGTGGGTCCATCTTGGCTCACTGCAACCTCTTCCTCCCAGGTTCAAGTGATTCTTCTGCCTCAGCCTTCTGAGTAGCTGGGATTACAGGTGCCTGCCACCACGCCTGGCTAATTTTTGTATTTTTAGTAGAAACAGGGTTTCACCATATTGGCCAGGTTGGTCTGGAACTCCTGACCTCAAGTCATCTGCCTGCCTTGGGCTCCCAAAACGCTGGGATTACAGGCATGAGTCATCATGCCTGGCCTGACAGTTGATTTTTTAATTTATTTTTCTAATTAAATTTTTTAATTTTTAACTCATTATTTATTTATTTATTTATTTTTGAGACAGAGTCTTGCTCTGTCACCCAGGTTGGAGTGCAGTGGCACGATCTCGGCTCACTGCAAGCTCCACCTCCCGGGCTCATGCCATTCTCCTGCCTCAGCCTCCCGAGTAGCTGGGACTACAGGCGCCCGCCACCACGCCTGGCTAATATTTTGTATTTTTAGTAGAGACGGGGTTGCACTGTGTTAGCCAGGATGACCTCGATCTCCTGACCTTGTGATCCACCCGCCTCGGCCTCCCAAAGTGTTGGGATTACAGGCGCCCGCCACCACGCCCAGCTAATTTTTAGTATTTTTATAGAG
>NW_016813793.1:0-1010 GCF_001698545.2 Rhinopithecus bieti | reverse complement strand
CAGATAAAAAAAAATCTTAGAGTAATTCTGTAAAAAAAAACTGTACCTCAAAATTATTAAGATCTTTTAAAAGGTTTTTTAATGTGTAAAGAAAACATGAACAAGTTTTTAATATCATTACATAACAATGCTTACATCTAGAAGCAGCAGCTATTTTTCAGAAAGGCTTGATAACAAAGAAAAGTAATCAAGGCTTACCTTAATGCACGACTGAGTTTCTCATAGTTCATTGTAGGCTTATTTTACGCTGTCCCCATTTTGTGCAACCAGTTCAGGCTGATTTAGCTTAAATTCACCTTCATCACCAACCCAAGAAATACAGTCTCGAGCATCCTTATCAGTAAGAAGTTCTAGCAAAAACTGCCATAGTTGGATTTGGCCATTGTTTCCTAAATTGATAAGAGGAACAAAGCATTGGCTATAGTGTTATAGATTAGCCCAAGGCAAAGTCAACAAACTGGTTCTTTGGTTCAAATCTCAGCCATGGCAAAACAATTTTGTTTTCTAGAAATGCTGTCTAAATACTGCCAGAGCAATAGTCGAAATTCACATTTTTCATACAGTGAAATAAAACAAAATATACCTAACTAGATAGATATATTTTATAAATACAAGAAAACACAAAAATACCTGTTCTATTCCCAGGTGAGCTTCTATCTTCTCCTGAAATCCTCGGTGCTCTTTGCACTTTGGCTGCCTTCGCACTACTATTTATAACTTTAATGGTAGTAGGTGTAGCAGATTGCACTGATGCTGGAATAATTTGCACAGCTGCAAAGACAGACAAGGGGAAAAAAAATTACTGAAAACATTATCAGTTTAACTAACGCCTTATGAATTACCCCAAGAAAGTACTTCATTACAAAAAGCCTCAATCCACAATTTCGAACAAAATATAAAAGGTCAGATGGTACAGTATAATGCTTGCATTACAGTTTGTGCATCTTAGTAAGAGCTAGTATTCTTGTTTGGAAATAACTTAGTGATGCATACACATTAGAGTATTTTAC
>NW_016813792.1:0-1019 GCF_001698545.2 Rhinopithecus bieti | reverse complement strand
GAACTTGAAGTATATAAAAAAAAACCTTTCTTTGAATGCTTCTTTCTAACATTTAACTGAGAATATTTCCTTTGTCACAGTAGGCTCAATGCACTCCAGAGTATCTCGTCTCAGATTCCCCAAAAACAGTGCTACCAATCTGATCCATGAAAAGAATCGTGTATCTCTGTGAGATGAATTAACACATCAAAATCGGTTTCTCAGAAAGCTTCTTTCTAGTTTTTATATGAGGATATTTCCTTTGTCACTATTGACTTTAATGCGATAAAAATTATCCCTTCTCAGACTTTCCAAAAAGAGTGCTACCAAATTGCTGCATGAAAAGAATCACATAACTCTGTGAGATGAATTCACACAGTACAAATCAGATTCCCCAAAAGCTTCTTTCTAGTTTTTGTCTGAGGATATTTCTTTGTCACCATAAGCTTCAATGTGCTCTGAAATTTTCCATTGCAGACTCCAAGAAAACAGTGTTGGAAACTGCTCAAAGAAAATTACAGTGTAACCCTGTGAGGTGATGTCACACATCACAAAGCAGTTTCTCAGAAAGTTTCTTTTTAGTTTTTATCTGAGGATAATTTCTATGTAACCATAAGTGTCAATGTGCTCCCAAATATCCTATTGCAGATTCCACGAAAACTGTCATCAAACTGATCAATGAAAAGAACGGTGTAATTCTGTGGATGAATTCACACATCACAGAGGGCTTTCTCAGAAAGCTTCTTTATAGTTTTTTTTCTGAGGATATTTTCTTTGTCAACACAGGTTTCAATGCAATCTAAAATATACCTTCTCAGATTCCCCAAAAAAAGTGCTAACAAATGATCCATGTAAAGAGTCATGTAACACTCTTAGATGAATTAATACATCACAAAGCGTTTTCTCAGAATGCCTATATCTCTTTTTTTCTGAGAATATTTCCTTTTTCACTATAGGCCTGAATGCACTCCCAAATATCCCTTTGCAGATTCCATGAGAGCAGGGTTAGAAAACTGCTCCATAAAAAGAAAGGTGTAAAT
>NW_016813791.1:49159-53055 GCF_001698545.2 Rhinopithecus bieti | reverse complement strand
AAATGTTTAAGTTTATTAACCCTTGCACTTCACATTTTTTGAAGTTCAGTGGTAGTGGGGAAGCAATTTGTTGTTGAGTCTTAATATGCAAAATAGACAGTAAGTGCTTGTGACATTCTATTCCAGAGAAAAGAGTTTGGGCTTTAGAGGAGTTTCATGGAAAACATTTACAGCTCATTTTTAACTCTTGTGTATTGTTACTTTTTTTTCCTCATTCATATTTTTTAATCAAAATGTTTTTTAACGTGTATAGTGTATGTGCTAGTGTCTCTCATAAGAGCAAGTGCTAATTCTTAGTATCTCCAAAGTAACTTCCTATATTAACACATATCCTGTGTGTTATTGGTTTGAGTGCAGCACACAAACATACTTCTTAATAAGACATTTGTCATGTTCTTAAATAATAATTTAAATGCCAGGTAATATCCTAAACACTTTTACTAATTATAAATTAATCTTCATGGCAACTTTCTGAGTATTCACTGTTTATTTTCAATACTCTAACTCTTCAGATGAAGGAAGCTGAAGCCTAGAGAGTTTACACAACATTTTCATGGTCACAAAACTGGGAAGCAGTGTAACCAGGATTTGAATCCAGAAAAATGTGGCTTCAGAGTCTATACTCTGAACCATTACCATATATTGGCTCTTTGTTTCTTAAGACACTAGTCAAACATTATGTTATGGTAAGCAGCATAGAAAAAGCAAGCAATTCCTTTATATTTTTAATAATGGTACAATTCCCCCACTATCCCTAGAACAAAGCAATAGAGTCACCTTACACATCCTTTTCTCTAACTTCCTACATAAAATCACTCATGAATATCCACAAATTCTACCTCTGCAAAGGCTAATTCCATGATCTCTGCTACCATACCAGTCCAACCCTAATGTCTTATCACCCCTAGACTATTACTGCTTCTCTCTTTCCAATTATCCTCTGGTCAAAACTATGCTACATATCACTACTTGAGATGTCTTAAGGTACACTTATAACTATTTCACTGCTCATAAACTTCCTGAAATCTTTAGTAATTAACTTCAAACTACTCAATGTGAAATTCAAGGTGCTCAATAATCTGGACACAGTGAGCCTTTCTATGCTTATTTCTTAGCTTTTATTCACATATTCTATATTCCAACCTAAAATAACTATTCCAAATTCTCTAAGCATAACTTTTAGTTTTATTTCTGTCTTTATTCCTTTATTCAATAGTGATTATTCTGCCTATAATTACCTTCCCTGTCACTTCTGCCTATTGATGTTTTACTCAGTCTTTAAAAGCATGTTGCACATTTTACTTCATCTGTGATTTGGTTTCTATTTCCTACATTCAAATTCTTTTATTTTTTTTCTTCAGTTGAATACTCATCAGAACCTTCCTTTTGCTTTCTTCATATTATGCCTACTGGTATAGTTATTTGTGCTCTGCCTTTAACTTCCTTTCTAGAAGGTAGGCTTCTTAAGGTCAAAAGATAGGCTTTTTTAATCTTTGTATTCTACAGAGAGTTAGACAAATTCCTTAGACTTTGTAAATACTTAATATTTATTGAAAATGGCCTTTAACATCTCCTAGGGGTTTAAAGTCTCTGCATCAATTGAATTATGATTTTATATTCTAATTCAGTAAAAAATAGAGTAATCTAAGCTTGAAATATAAGTAGTTCTGAGAACAAATCATTAAGGTTTAGAGGAACAAATGATACTCCAGCATAATGTAAATCAAATAAAAAATAATCTTTTTGTTATTACAGGACTTCTGGGAAATACTGCCTATCTGCCTGTCTGCTGAAATATTATGAGTTCAAGTTTAAATACGAGAGTAATTATATTGCTCCACGAACAAAGAATTGGCCCTTTCATCAGAAATGTGTAAAAGTATAGCTGAAGTATACTTGAGTTCACCAAAGCTTATGCCTGATGTGAGATAGGAAGGTTAATTTTCTCCACATCCAAGAAAGCATATACCCTCCAAGTCCAAAGGGCAATATAAACTGATACAAACTTGAATGCTAGCTGAAGAGTTGAGGAAATTAGCTGGAAAGACAGTGATATTATAACCTATAGACCTATAATATAGACTTAGATTATTACGAACAAGTTGTTTGAGCCTGAGTCTCCTTTGTTTTCATAGGGTGACAGGGACTTGATTAAAAAGAGGGTTTTTTTTTTCCTATATTATGAGTCAAATTGTATGTGTTGTATACATGAGTCAAATTTCCATGTATTGATGCCCAGAAAAGAGGGGACACATAGATGCCTATTATTTCTGGGAGGGGGTTTCCAAAACATTTATAATAGAAGTAGTTAATGCTTATTATATGACAGGCAGTTTTGTAACTGCTTTACATATTTCATTTAGTCATCACTAAAACCATATGAGGTCATTACCATTAAAATCATCCCCAGTTACAGATGAGTAAACTAAAGTAGAGATGTATATAACTTGTCAAAGGCACCGTCAATACCAACATACCTCAGAGATATTGTTGGTTCCCCAGTTTCAGACTACCTAGCAATAAAGTGGATATTGCAATAAAGTGAGTCACATAATTTTTTTGATTTCCCAATGCATACAAAAGTTAAGCTTGCACATCCACAGTGCATAAAATGCTACCAGGCATATCATAGGTAGTAACCATATTTGTTGAATAAATTAATCAACCTGTAAACGCATGCTTGTAGACACTACATGTGTGTTGAGATAAAATAATTGATACTTTTCTGTTGAGAAAAATATTCTTTGTGATAACAATTATTTGGCTGCACAGACAGACCTGACATACGTAGAGATAAATAATGTAAAGGAGAATGGGGTTTGGCTAAACATTATTATTAAAATTATCTTTCACATATTCTGAAATGGAGCCTGGAATTTTTCCAGGGAAAATTTATTTCATTTTTGTCTTGAAGGCTTTACACCCTCCATAGACTCAGTGCCTACTATTGAAAACAAGAACTTTTGAGGAATAGGGTACAAGATAGATGCATATCAGTAAAGAATAGGAGGCTAAGGAAGGAGATTAGAAGAAACTAAATATAAAATAGCCATCCCCAAATAAAAGCCATCTGTGAAAAGCCACTATCTTTTCTGCCCTTGTTAGAGTAGCCTATACTTATCACCACAGAACAATCACTGAAGAAGTATTTATTAGTCAGTTATATGATTTGGCTTTGTGTCCCCACCAAAATCCCATCTCAAATTGTAATCCCTAGGTATTGAGAGAGGTAGCTGGTGGGAAGAAACTGGATCATGGGAGCAGTTTCCCCCATGCCGTTCTCATGACTGTGAGTGAGTTCTCAAGAAATCTAATAATTTTATAAAGGATATTTTCCCTTCACTTTCTCTTTCTCTCCTGCCACCATGTACGATGTGATTGTAAGTTTCCTGATGCCTCCACAGTCATGCAGAACTGTGAGGCAATTAAACCTCCTCCCTTTATAAATTACTCAGTCTTAGGTATTTTAAATAGCATGCAAAATTGACAAATATAGTAAATTGATATTAACTAATTTGTTTTTTATTTTACAGGCTCAAAGGCAAAAGGGACTTTCCTTGTCTAAGATGAGATTTTGGACTTGGACTTCTGAGTCAATGCTGAAATGAGTTAAGATTTTTGGGGACTGTTGGAAAGGCACTATTGGTCTTGAAATGTGAAAGGGACATGAGTTTTGAGAGGGGCCGGGACAGAATGACATGGTTAGGCTTTGTGTCCCAACCCAAATCTCATCTTGAATTTTAATCCCCAGGTCTTGAGGGAAGGACCTCATAGGAGGTGATTTTATCATGGGGAAGTTTCCCCAACCATGCAAAACTGTGAGTAAATAAAACCTCATTCCTATATAAATTACCCAATCTTGGGTGTTTCTTTTTCTTTCTTTTTTTTTTTTTTTT
>NW_016813791.1:31874-46067 GCF_001698545.2 Rhinopithecus bieti | reverse complement strand
ACTTTCTCTTGTGGGCATTTAGTGCTATAAATTTCCCTCTACACACTGCTTTAAATGTGTCCCAGAGATTCTGGTATGTTGTATCTTTGTTCTCATTGCTTTCAAAGAACATCTTTATTTCTGCCTTCATTTCATTATGTACCCAGTAGTCATTCAGGAGCAGGTTGTTCAGTTTCCATGTAGTTGTACAGTTTTGATTGAGTTTCTTAGTCTTGAATTCTAGTTTGATTGCACTGTGGTCTGAGAGACAGTTTGTTATAATTTCTATTCTTTTACATTTGCTGAGGAGTGCTTTACTTCCAACTATGTGGTCAATTTTGGAATAAGTGTGATGTGGTGCTGAGAATGTATATTCTGTTAATTTGTGGTGGAGAGTTCTGTAGACGTCTATCAGGTTAGCTTGGTGCAGAGTTGAGTTCAATTCCTGGATATCCTTGTTAACTTTCTTTCTCATTGATCTGTCTAGTGTTGACAGATCTCCCATTATTATTGTGTGGGAGTCTAAGTCTCTTTGTAAGTCTCTAAGGACTTGCTTTATGAATCTGGGTGCTCCTGTACTGGGTACACATATTTTTAGGATAGTTAGCTCTTCTTGTTGAAATCATTCTTTTACCATTATATAATATCTTTCTTTGTCTCTTTTGATCTTTGATGGTTTAAAGTCTGTTTTATCAGAGACTAGGATTGCAAGCCCTGCCTTTTTTTGTTTTCCATTTGCTTGGTAGATCTTCCTCCATCCCTTTATTTTGAGCCTTGTGTGCCTCTGCACATAAGATGGGTCTCCCGAATACAGCACACTGATGGATCTTGACTCTTTATCCAACTTGCTAGTCTGTGTCTTTTAATTGGAGTATTTAGCCGTTTTACATTTAAGGTTAATATTGTTATGTGTGAATTTGATTATGTCATTATGATGTTAGCTGGTTATTTTGCTCGTTAGTTGATGCAGTTTCTTCCTAGTATTGATGGTCTTTACAAGTTGGGATGTTTTCACAGTGGCTGTTACTGGTTGTTCCTTTCCATGTTTAGTGCTTCCTTCAGGAGCTCTTGTAAGGCAGGCCTGGTGGTGACAAAATCTTTCAGCATTTGCTTGTCTGTAAAGGATTTTATTTCTCCTTCACTTATGAAACTTAGTTTGGCTGGATATGAAATTCTGGGTTGAAAATTCTTTTCTTTGATAATGCTGAATATTGGCCCCCACTCTCTTTTGGCTTGTAGAGTTTCTGCAGAGAGATCCACTGTTAGTCTAATGGGCTTCCCTTTGTGGGTGACCCGACCTTTCTGTCTGGCTACCTTAACCTTTTTTCCTTGATTTCAACTTTGGTGAATCTGACAATTATGTGTCTTGGAGTTGTTCTTCTCAAGGATTATCTTTGTGGCATTCTCTGTATTTCCTGAATTTGAATGTCGACCTGCCTTATTAGGTTGGGGAAGTTATCCTGGATAATAGCTTGCAGAGTGTTTTCCAACTTGGTTCCATTCTCCCTGTCACTTTCAGGTATGCCAATCAGACGTACATTTGGTCTTTTCACATAGTCCCATATTTCTTGGAGGCTTTGCTCGTTTTGTTTTACTCTTTTTTTCTCTAAACTTCTCTTCTCATTTCATTTCATTCATTTAATCCTCAATCACTGTTACCCTTTCTTCCAGTTGATTGAGTTGGCTACTGAAGCTTGTGCATTCATCATGTGGTTCTCGTGCCATGGTTTTCAGCTCCATCAGGTCATTTAAGGACTTCTCTACACTGGTTATTCTAATTAGTCACCTGTCTACTTTTTTTCAAGGTTTTCAGCTTCTTTGCCATGAGTTCGTGCTTCCTCTTTCAGCTAAGAGAAGTTTTATCGTCTGAAGCCTTCTTCTTTCCACTTGTCAAAGTCATTCTCCATCCAGCTTTGTTCCATTGCTGGTGAAGAGTTGTGTTCCTTTGGAGCAGGAGAGGAACCCTGATTTTTTGAATTTTCAGCTTTTCTGCTCTGTTTTTTGCCCATCTTTGTGATTTTATCTACCTTTGGTCTTTGATGATGTGACATACAGATGGGGTTTTGGTGTGGATGTCCTTTCTGTTCATTAGTTTTCCTTCTAACAGTTGGGACCCTCAGCTGCAGGTGTGTTGGAGTTTGCTGGAGGTCCACTCCAGACCCTGTTTGCCTGGGTATCAGCAGCAGAGACTGGAGAACAGCGAATATTGCTGAACAGCAAATGTTGCTGCCTGATCATTCCTCTGGAAGCTTTTTCTCAGAGGGTTACCCAAACATGTGGGGTGTCAGTGTGCCCCTACTGGTGGGTGCCTCCCAGTTAGGTTACTTGGGTGTCAGGGACCCACTTGCGGAGGCAGTCTGTCCATTCTCAGATCTCAAACTACATGCTGGGAGAACCACTACTCTCTTCAAAGCTGTCAGACAGGGACATTTAAGTCTGCAGAGGTTTTTGCTGACTTTCGTTTGGCTATGCCCTGCCCCCAGAGGTGGAGTCTACAGAGGCAGGCAGGCCCCCTTGAGCTGTGGTGGGATCCACCCAGTTTGAGCTTCCTGGCTGCTTTGTTTACCTACTCAAGCCTCAGCAATGGCAGGCACCCCTCCCCCAGCCTTGCTGCCACCTTGCAGTTCGATCTCAGACTGCTGTGCTAGCAATGAGCGAGGCTGTGTGGGCATGGGACCCTCCAAGCCAGGCATGGGATATAATCTCCTGGTGTGTCGTTTGCTAAGACCCTTGGTAAAGTGCAGTATTAGGGTGGGAGTGACCCAATTTTCCAGGTGCCATCTGTCACAGGTTCCCTTGGCTAGAAAAGGGAATTCCCTGACCTCTTGTGCTTCCTGGGTTAAGGGATGCCTCGCCCTGCTTCGGCTCATGCTCAGTGGGCTGCACCCACTGTCCTGCACTCACTGTCTGACAAGCCCCAGTGAGATGAACGTGGTACCTCAGTTGGAAATGCAGAAATCACCCATCTTCTGCATCGCTCACAGTGGGAGCTGTAGACTGGAGCGCTTCCTATTCAGCCATCTTGGAACCGCCCCCCTGGGTGTTTCTTTATAGCAGTGTAAAAATGGACTAATATAGTCAGTGTGATTGTCTCCACAATGATTTTCTAACTGAAGAAGTAGTTTCAAATAGTACTGTTAACTTGAATTTCATTGTAAACTTGATCAATATAAAATAATAAATAAATATAAAAAAGAATGAATTTTATAATTTAGAATACATTTAAGGTATAAATATTATTTATTTTCACATAGTTATTTATAAATATAATTATTTTTTTATATTTTCAGCAAGATTAAATTTTTAACTGCCAGAATATACTTACAGATGGAATAGTACAAGAGTTATCCTCTAAATAAATTCTTAGAAGCATAAGTTGCTAAAAACTATGACTAAAATAGATAATTAAATTTCTGAAAGTAGTCAGATATTTAATAATATTTGAGACAACAGACACTGAATCTTGGCACATTTTTACAAATGACCTAACACAGAGCTTCCTAAAATAATCTTTTGTTTCATTTCCACATGGAACCTGATACCAGATGTCAAATAACTTAATTAAATAGCTAGATTATGTTTATAGACTGCTTTACATGTCACAAAGCGCTTTCATGTATATTGACTAATTTAATTTAAAATGCCATAAATTGCTGAAACAGCAAAATGCACAGTCTAAATTTTCACTCACTGATCTCCTTAATGTCCAACCTTTAAAGAATGGTTTCCAACTCCAATGATCTAAAAAAAGTTTGGATATGATATTTTTATAATTATACACATATTAATATCACTAAAGAAATTTAGCAGTATAATACAGATATACAGAGAATAAACTTTTTTTAACTCTGATTGCTGAGGTAAGTGTAAATTCCAATAAAATGAGCCAAGTTAAAGAAGAAAATGAAACACAAATGAAATCACGTGGCCTTACTGAAGCTTGTAGGAAAACAAATCAGACTCTACAAGCAACAAAAATAGTCAGGAAATTAAAAATTATTTTGTATGCAGGATTCCAACAATTACTAGATATACAGTACGATTTTCAGTTATATTTGTAAAATAGATCATGATTTTAAATTCAAGAATATAAATGTAATATAAAATATTTTAACACACATTTATGTATTCCACTTTCTTATCAGACTGCCTAAACTATCATAACATAGAGGCAAAACCTGAAAAAATATTAAGATGATCTCTAAGAAGATAAATAAAGAATGGACACAATGATCTCTAAGGGTATGAAGAAAGAATGGACACAGAACTCTTGCATTTTATTTCACATAAAAAGCAAGTGTGAAATAGCACTCAAGTCAGAGGATTTGTGCTTAGATTTGTGCACAAAATAAAGTGATTTAGTAAGTTGATCTGCCTTTCTCTAATAAAAATTTGTGCAAGTTTAATAATATCGAGTAGCAGTTTAGAGACAAAGAAGAGCTATCTGATGTGAGTATTGAGAAGTGACAGGAAAAAAGAAATTAGATCAAGGAAGAAGTTAATTATATAGCATTCCAGAGATATTTAATGAAAATTTAAATTAGCCCTATACATTTGGCCTCTAAAGTTATATATATGGTGTGTGTGTGTGTATACATCAACATGCCATTCTAGAAAGTGTATACTGCCAGAAATCATGTATTCATCAGTTCTTCTCTCTACCTTACTGAGATAAACTACCAGCTCATCAGGGTATAAGTAATGCAAGAGATATCTTTAAGAGAACAGGTGCAGGAACAAGAGCCTAGTTAATCTAAGGAGAGAGAAGTGACCCCATGTAGAAGAGCCATGAATAGAAAGGGAGAAAAGAGGTCTAGGTTTGTATGGTGGTGGACATTGGAAGCAGTTTTTGTCTAGTGCTCTGTGTTCCGGTTTGAGTCTTGTGCTAGCATGTCATGTCATTCAGAGTAAGAAATAAAATAAAATCTAAGCTCCCAACTGACTGAATGGGTCCTCCTTGGCCAAAAGAATGCCAGATAAACTTGGAAGCTTAGTATACAATCATAACAGGATGGGAGATCAGACATGCCTTGCTATACACTGCTCTTTTGCTACCACTCATTAGACTTTCTTCCTTTGGGGCTAAACAGAAACCAGCCATTTCAAATGACTATTAGTTTATCTTCCCAGGTACAGAACAAAAATAAGATGAGATTAAATATTCCTTTACCTATCCCTAATACTTCAGTTTCCTCTATACCCTGCCTTTTATTTAAAAATGTGTAAATACCAAAGTTCATGAGAACCTCTTTGGAAAATATAGCTATAGATGCTTCTGTGACTCACATTTTTTCAGGTGTGCCCTCAAGCTGTCTCAATAAGCCTCAATAATTTGAGACTTATGCCTTGATACTTATTTTGGTTGTTATTTTGGTAACCACGAAGGGATCTCAGTGAATATATTAGCCCCTGTGACCTGCAGTGATTCTCCTATTGGTGCCAGCAAAATATTTTCTCTGAGAAACTGTGGAAATTTTTAAGGCTCAAAAGCTACTCTCTCCTGAGGTTCTCTGGTCTCCCAAAACTTTCGATTTGAGATACAAGGTTTATTTTGCCAGGAAACTCCTCTAAAAAAGGAGTTTGCTCACTTTTGATAAATAAAGCATGTTTTTTCTATATTCAATGATTGAGAGCAGTCTTCAATTTGGGCCCCATCTCCAGGTAAAATGCTGGTTTAGGGTTTCATTTTGGGATTTGGCAGCTGAAGGTCTAAGTTTATTTCCAAGTAGCTATGAACTCACCTTATGCTCAGAGATCTAAACAATATGTAAGTTGTGTAGTCACTTTTTCTGTTTTACATTTCAGTCTATCTTTTGTAAGATTTAACCAACTCTTGGCCCCCTCTAATGTCAACCTAAACTCCCACAGCTGAAGAAAGTCAAGTTTCAATTATAGAAACAATGGTTAGTTAACGGAAGTCAATGTTTACCCCCAAAATATATTTTTGACATATTTTAAAGTGGCCCTGCCATACCTTCCTTAGTCCAGATCTAGGAAGGGTTAGCCAGGGGTCTTCATTCTGAAGACTCTCATGTATACACATTTAATATATTTAAATGTGTTTCATCATATTAATCAATCTGCCTCATGTCAGTGATTATTCAGTGAATCTTTAGGGGGCCAATAGCCTATGGCCATCACGGTATCATGTAGCAAGCAGGGTAACACAAGCAAAGAAAATTCAGGAATCTGACAAACTTGCAAAAGAATAAGACCTTCTTACTGGTGAGGCTCCCAGCCTCTCTCTCTGTATACTCTAGTTGAACAGATGATAAAAATTGCTGTTTGTTTTCTCTATAATGATTAATGAGAAGAAAGGATTTATATGCCTAATCCTGGGTTTTAGTGACTCTGGTGTATTTTTGGTACTTCGTGGTATAAACATTGATATCGTTTCACCCCTTTCCTCCCAGAAGGAGTTTTCTTTTGGGTTGTGATTTTCCTTTGTCTTTGTCTTTCTGTATCATTTTGTCATAAAGAGAGGTACCATAGGGTAGAACTTGGGCCTAGAACACTTTTAAGCCTGCTATTCAAAATGACCCTGAAGACATGTCAATTTTGTGGTTCTGATGAAACTGGTATCTGTTATAACAATTTTGCTGTGGGTCTCTGAAATAAAAACCAGATGACATTTCCCTCTTATCTTGTTTTATGTCCTTGAGTGTTTGACTTGTGACTAAGTGGGGGTATTCTCTCAGTCTCCACCACTGGAGGATATGATTTTTGAGGTCACATTAGGTAGCCAGTCTGAAAATATTGGGAGTCTGAGACACATAGTATTTTAAGCTGCCCACTATTCATTTCAAAGGTGTTATTAAGCTCTTTAGGGAGTTGTCTTAAAATGTTCCATCCCTATGGGGCTTTTTTCATCTTTTGCTATCTTAAGTATATTTCCGAGAGTAAATTTTGGAGGATCATGAGGATTGTCTCATTTAAATCCTCTCCAGGAATATATGGTAGAAACCTGGGCTTTACATAAAGAGGTTTTTTGAATTGAATGGTTAATCTCTAGAAAAAATTCTAGAGATTAAACAAATAAAACAATTGATGAATATGTTATATTTTTAAAAGGACACATGATAGTGTTATGGCCAGCCTTCAAAATTTTCTTGACTAAATTAAAGCGCAAAATCTGACCTAAAACAAGGTAAAAACCCTTGTACACAAAGACTGCCCACCTTCAATTTCACCTGAAATTAACAATGGAGGAAATTTCAGTTTGTAGTCTTGTAGGTAAAATCTCTGATTAGGAAATTAGTCCTTTAGGTTTAATATCTATGTGACTTTTGCCATTTATTGATCCTTTTGCCTTCTATGGACAAATTTTGAATTGTTTTTTTTTTTATCTCTAGGGGTATATGAACGTTTTGGTCTTTGCGTGTAGATGACTAGCTGAGAAGCTGAGATTCTAGGGAATGTGGCCAGATAGAAATGTGAGTTGTACCTTACTTTTAGCTACTTTTTAAAATTTGAGCTGTCTTTGTGGGTGATTCTGGATCTTGTGAGGACTGTTCTGCATCTCTTTGGAGATGCCTCATGCATCCTTAGTTAAGTCCTAATGTTAAAATAGGTAGTTAGGCAGACATGAGCCAGGTAGTAGAGGGCCCTCCCCCAGGAATGTCAGACAAATATCAGGAGATGGTCAGGCAGTTGTTAACCTTTTTTCTTAAAATAATAATTGGTTGCAATCAGCACCAGGGAAAGGCAGGCTCCTAATAGATAGAAAACACCTGAGGCTTGTGATTAGCAGCTTACTGATAAGATATCAGGAGTAGGGCAAATGGGCGTAAGCATGCACACAAAGGGGCAAAAGGACAGAGTTTAACTGGTATATGACCTTCCCCTAGGACCACTCAACTGGTAAGAGAAAAAATACTTCAAATGAGCATGCACACAACTTCAGTAAACACACCGTGCATGCGGTTCCTCCCAAGTGCTGGCAGGCCAATGTACATGGGGACAGCTTGTCCCAGGAATAAATCAAGGGACGGGCCATGCAAACCTCAAACCATGGCAATGTATAAACCCCCAAGTAAAGTGCTAAACAGTGCACTTGGATCTCTCAAGTAACCTTTTTTTCCCTCTTCCAAGTGTACTTTACTTCCTATTATTCCTGCTCTAGTAGTTTTAATGAACTTTCACTCTAGTGCTAAAATTTGCCTCAGTCTCTCATTCTGCCTTATGTCTCTCATATGAATTCTTTTCTCTGAGGAGGCAAGAATCAAGGTGCTGCAGATCCATGCAGATTCACCACTGCTAACAAAATTTTGCGCTGTGACTCAGGTAAGTTCCCTAGTGGTAAAACACCTCTATGCCTTGCCTTCTTTGGCTGGAGTCATTCAATCCTGTGTTTGTTTTCCTTCTCTTCCACTTTCCTGCTTACTAATCAAACCTTAGAATGATTCCTCTTGACCACAGTGGCTCTCCATCCCTTGGCTGATCTCTCAGCTCACCCTAATGGGTGGCTCATGAGGGTGAGAAGGACCTTGGAATCCACATCAAGTATACCTGAAACACTGATAGCCTTCCTGGAGTCTCACAAGAGAGGCTTGCTTTTGCGGGGTGGGTGGGGTGTGGGTGGTTAGCACCCCTTTTGGAGCAGGAAAAATTGTTCCTTTGCTATTTGTAAGCCCAAGCCCAAGGTCTTCTGCAAGTTCTCCCTTCATGTTAAGAGGGCAAATAAACATTGCCCTCTTGAACTCAAGGGCTGCTGTTTTTGCAAGCATTTGAAGGCTTTCCATGAGTAACTTTCTTACTTCCTCACACTTCCTCCTGTAGTAAAGGAATTGTCTCATCTCATTAAGCATTTTTTCTGCATGTTATCCAGGGAGGATGAGAAACCCCAAATACAATTTTTTTTTTCATGTCTCAAGTCACTTACACATCCTTCTCAATATGCATTAAGACATTCAAGTTCATATTCGAAGGGAGAAAAGTCCAGCAACTTGCGGCAGGTAGCTGACAAACAGGCTTCTCATCTACTTAAAGAATATGGGAAATGGGATTATAAGAAAAGAGATAATTTTGTTGCTAGAATGCTCTGAGTGAGAGTTGCTACAAGGTCATGGAAACAAAGATATAGGTGGGCCCAACGCCTCAGGTGCAAGAGACAAAAGTACCAATAGGATGCAGATTAAAGCTGGTCCCAGGCTACAGGCACAGAACAGATTGCTGTTAGAAAAGAGATGAAAGCAAGGTTAGGGGTACCCAGTAAGGACAGTTTATTCTGGAACCCCGAGAAGAAGTAGGGGCTCCCTGCTTACTCCAGTATACCTTCTGTTCTCTAATGGGTAATCGTGATGAGGTTAAGGGTACCCAGTATGATCAATTTATTAACACAGCTTGGGTTGAATCCAAAATCTGGGACCAGAAATCTTGGCTGGAAAATGGAAACATAATTTTAATATGATCTATTAACTAGATTTATTTTGATGCCAGCAGGGAAAATGTCTGTAAGTACCCTATGCACAGGCCCTCATGGACCTAAGAAACAATCCTGACCTATGTCATGTTTGTAAAATGGATCCAGTGATGATAGCTGTAATAGGCAGCCCCCTGTATTTGGTTTGGAAGACCTCATTATTGGGTTTACCCAGGGCTCAAGCCCTGAATGAACCAAGGGAGGAGATTAGATTAAACTTCACTGCCCCTTCTACCCCATTATATCTAAGTCTGTCAGTCCTGGAGCGTTCCCCTCCCTACCCAGGGCCATCCTCTGAACACCACGCCCTTAAGCTATGCTCCTTTTGAGAGGTTAGTGGCCTTAGTGGACCCACTACAGTCCATATTCCATTTACTATGCAAGACCTGAGCCAAATTAAAATGAAACTAGGGAAGTTTATGGAGGACCCTGACAAATACATTGAAGAATTTTATAAACTGGGCCTAACATTTGAACTCACTCTGAGGGATCTCTCAGTAATACTAGGGAAAACCCTCTCTAAGGGAGAATGTGACTCTATTACAGAGGCAGTCCAATAATTTGAAAATGTAATGCATATGACTGATCCTGACTAATCCTGGTGGCTACCTATAGGAGCCACTGCAGTTCCCCAGGTTGACCCCAACTAGGATTACAATACCCAAGGGGGTATATGGGCAAGGAACCACATGTTTCTCTCTATGGTGGAAGGAATGAAAGCTTAGCAGAACAAAGCCCTGGAATTATAATAAATTGGCCTTTATAGATCAAGGCCCTTGTTAAAAACCCCACCACTTTCCAAGAGAGGCTACAAGAGGCCCTAGTGAAACATAGTAACCCAGACTCAGAAACACCAGAAAGGTAATTGGTCCTAAAGAACCATTTCCTAACTCAGACAACTCCACATAATTGGAGGAAACTCCAGATATTTGGAAGACACTCCAAAAATGAGCACTGCCCCCCGACACCCTGACATCCTCAAAATAGGTTCCTCAGTCCTGTATAACTGGGACCAGGAAGAACAGAAAAGGCTCAGTAAAATGAGAAGTGGAAGGAAAAGTTGCAGCTCCAACTATTAGCTGCTCTACAAGTTCACTAGCACCCTCCAGATTGCCCTCAGAATACCCTCTCAGGTAACCATTATCGATGTGGGAAACCACATCACTGGAAGGCAAACTGCCCCAATGGGACAGGTAGGAAAACTGCCCCAGTGGGACAGGTGTGATTTGCCCTCTCTGCCACAAGCCTGGCCAATGGAAACAGGACTTCCTTGAGGGCAGAAGGGCCCCTGGGACAAAATCCCAATCCCTGATGGCCTTGAACTGAAGGGGCCCTATGGTCTAGCTGGCTCCCAGATCAAGTCTCACTATTGAAGGGATGGAGTCAAGGGATGCTTTGGACGTGGCAGGCAGGACTATAAGCTTTCCTTTGTACATGAAAGTGGCCTGTTCAGTGCGTACTTTTTGCTGGGGCAATTACCCTCCAAATCCTGCCAAGTGATGGAAATAAATGGGGTGCTTATAACCCGAAGGTTTACTCCCCCTCTGTGCTGCCTACAAGGGGAGATTGTCTTTTCTTAACTTATTTTTAGTGATGTTAGAATATCATATGCCTCTTTTTGGTGGAGGCATTTTGTTTAAACTAGGGGTTCAGTTAACCTTTCTTCCAGGGCCAACACCTCCTTTTCCAAATACTATCATATGCCTCAAGGAAACTGCACACCAGGATAAACTTCTCACATACCTTTTCATTAATCCAGAGGTCTGGGCCTCAGGAGTACCATGAAAAGTCATAATGGTAATGCCTATATTAATTGAGCTCAAGCATCCTTCTAGCTATCCTTGTAGAAGGAAGTTTCCTCCTTGGCCAGAGGTCAAAAAAGGACTTCAGCCCTTGATTCAAAAACTTCTAAAGCATAGGTTATTAATACCCTGTATCTCCCCCTAAAACACCTCCATTTTACCTGTTAAAGAAAGCCATGTAAAATACAGGCTAGTTCAGGACCTGCAAATTATAAATGAGGCAGTAGTTCCAATACACCCAATGGTCTCTAACTCAAATGTAACTCTAGGAGAAGTATCTCTAGATGCTCAGTGGTTTTCAGTTTTAGACGTCAAAGATACTTTCTTTTGTATCCCCCTAGACCCATCCTCCCAATTTCTATTTCCACTTGACTGGGAGAATTAAAAAGGAAGGATTCAACAGCTCACCTGAACAGTGCTTCCACAAGATTTCAGTAATAGTCCCCATTTGTTTGGGCAAGGCTTGGCTAGAGATTCACCAACTCTTGAGAAGAAAGGGTGTCTCCTACAGTACACGGATGACCTGTTAATCTGCTCCCCAGCAAGACAGCTGGAATCCAACATGTAGTCCAGACACTAAGTTTCCTCACAGACAGAGGGTACAAGTTATCTGAGGCCAAGGCACAACTACTAAAACAAGAGGTCCAATACCTGGAGATAATCTTGACCCCTGATAACATAAGCTCTCTCCAGAATGGATACAGACCATCCTTAGAATACCTGTCCCAACCACCCAAAAGCTACTTCAGGCTTTTCTGTGGATTGCAGGATATTGCAGACTTTGGATATGGGGATATGGTGGAATTGTTAAGTTTTTATATCAGGCTCTAAAAGAAGGGATAAATAGGGACCCACTTCTCTGGGAAAATTATCAGGAGCAAGCCTTTAGGCAGCAAAAAACTGCCCTCTCACAAGCCCCAGCCCTTGGGCTACTCATATTAGTGTAACCATTTTAGCTTCTCATCACTGAAAGGAAAGATGTAGCCCTAAAACTTCTACCTTACACCATGGGGCCAATTAAACATCCTGTAGGTTACTTTTCAAAGAACCTAGACACAGTAGCACAAGGGTGGCCACATTGCCTCAAGGTCATGACTGCAGCAACTTTCCTAGTCTAGGAGCCCTCAAAATCAGCATGAGGCAGTCAGTTTGACTCCTGACATCTCACCGAATAGACCCCTTAATGGACATAAAAGAACCACAAGGTCCAACTGCAATAGACTGCAAGTCTTGTTGTTAGAATATCCACATTTAACAGTGGAGTAGTGTTCCACCCTTAACTCAACCTCCTTACTGCCACTACCAGGAGTTGTTAACTGAACACATTCATGTTGTGAGATACTTAACCAAATTTATGCCAGTCATGAAGACTTTAAAAATCAGCCCCTAGATAATCTAAATAAAATATGGTTTTCCTATGGTAGTAGCTTTGTCAGGGATGGAACTATATAGGCAGGGAATGCTATAGTGTCCCTTCACCAAGTTATAAAGGCTAAAGCCCTGTTTCCAGGGAACTCAGCACAACTAGCCTAACTCATTATGCTGACCAGAGCCAAACCCCATGCACCCAAGTCTTAGCAGGAATGACTATAGCCACCAGTTACCTGGGTATTTCAGCAACCTAAGGATTGTTTGGAGCTGTCCTCACCCCCTTATTTTATTTTGACGTCTCTATTTGTCTTAAAACTCAAGAAGCCTTCTATAATTGTGGCCAATCAATTCATCAATGCCTTCCCACTAACTGGACTAAAAATTGGCTATGTATTACTGGACATCTTTCTAGTCCCTGGCAATCTCTCTCTTTCAGTACCAACCTATGAGTATTTCATTTTGCCCAAGGTGAAGACAGCTATCCAATTAATTTCCCTTCTCATGAGACTCAGCATTATAGCCAGTATGGGAACCAGAATTGCCTAAAACATAAAAGCATCCTTGACCTGTAGCCAACTTTCAAAAGAAATAGCCAACAACATTGATGTCAGGGCTAAAAACTTAACAAACATGCAAGAACACATTGACTCTTTAGAAGTTGTAGTCCTCAAAAATCATTGAAGGGTAGATATGTTAATTGAAGAACAGGAAGAAATTTGTTTAGTCTCAGATGGAAAATGTTGCTTCTGGATAAATCAATTAGGAAAAGTACAAAACAACATCAGACAACTCCTGAATCGAGCCTCCAGTTTATAAAAACAAGCTTCTCAGGGTAGGTTAGATTGAAAAGAAACGTAGAAATGGTTCTCCTGAGTTCTTCTCTTTTTGGGCCCACTTGTTAGTCTTCTATTTTTGCTCCTTTTGGTCCATGTCTTCTAAATCTAATAACCTGATTTATCTCCTCTCACCTTCAGGCCATCAAGCTCTAGATAATCCTCAGTGAGGAATACCATCATCGCGATATTCAGAAGTCACCCTTCTACAGATGACTTCTAGACTGCCCATCAATGGGGCATTACAGAGGCAAAATTCTGCCCTTGTCTTCCTTGGAATTGGCTGAATACCACTTTCACCAACCCATGGAGCTACCCTGCCCTGACAGCTAGCAAAAGGCCAAAACCCATGAAACAACCAACACCTCCCCTCTGTCAGCAGGCAGTAGTTACAGAAGATTTACCTTTGTCTATTTTCCCAAATAATTGGGTCTCAGACTCTTAAAGGGATAAATGTTAGAGTAGATAATTAGGCAGACATGAGCAGGGCAGGAGAGCCCCTGACCCAAGGAATGTCAGGCAACCATCAGGTGATGGTCAGGGGGTTGTTAAACAGTCTTTCTAATATAATAATTGGTTGCAGCCAGTGCCAGGAAAAGGTGGGCTTCAAACAGATAGAAAACACCTGAAGCTGGTGATTAGCCGCTTCCTGATAAGATCTCAAGATGTGGGCGAGTGGACTCAAGCATACACTCTAAGAGGCAAAATGGCAGAGTTTAACTGGTATATGAACTTCCCCTAGGACCACTTGATGGGTAAGAAAACTCTCTCTCTCTCTCTCTCTCTC
>NW_016813791.1:21053-27893 GCF_001698545.2 Rhinopithecus bieti | reverse complement strand
ATTTCTTAAAGATAAAATAATTGAAGTAAATTTAGTTAATATTACTCGTATTAATTTACATTTTGTCCTTAATCATGAAAACTATTTTAGGTGGGTATGCAATTCCCATTGGACAGGGGTTTTAACTCACTACTTTAAACATAATATCCTTTGGCTTATCAATTCTATGAAGATATCAATAAATGGGATGAAAATCTGTTATTGCTCTGTAGTTAATTTGCATTTTATGCTTTAATGATTTTAAATTATTTTCTTTATATTGGTGTTAAACTTTTTATTTATTATGATGCTTTCAGACATGAACATTTGTTGTGCTTTTGTTGGCTGATATTTGATGAGCATGTATTTTATTAGTTATTCAAAATGTTTAAACATGTCTTATTTTCAACTGTTTTGTCTCTCCCATTTATTTAAATTCTTTTATTAAGAATTCCATAAGACTTTTATTTTATTTTTCCTTTTATTTTCCATTTAATTTGTCCTCCATTTTAATTTTCTGCTCATTTTCTCCCTGCTGTGACATTTATGTATTTATTGTACCTCATTTTTTCACTCATATTTTAGTTCATATTTTCCTTTGCTTATATTTCTCTAATTTTAAAACATTTTATAACAAAATCACAGAATACCAGTGGAATTCAGAGAGAAAAATCCAACTCCTGGGAAATTGGTCCATTAGATGCATAAAAGATTCAAATAAGGAAAAGCAAAATATTAAATTCCTTGGTTATCGTTATCTATAATAGCTAAAATTAAAAGAGTGCTGGGTTCGGCCTGAATTAACAAAGCTCAGAAGTTAGTCTGTCTGATTGCATAGTACTAGCCTCAAAGCTACCCACAAAGAGGAATATTATACCAGGGCAACAAAAATGTACCCCTGAGACCTGTGCTTACCAAGAAGGTAGTCAACATGAGGGAATAACAAGACCAAATAACTATTGAAACCAGAGGAAGGAATTTTTTTCCTTCGTAGATCAGTATCATCAGCTTCCTGAGGAACTTGTACTAAAATGGATTGTAGAAGTAAATTATTTGGAAGTAGTGTGTTTTATTTTAAATGGTGCAGAGTGGATGAAATAGGTTCGGTTTGATGCAGGAAACACAGCTCACGATTAAACAAATCACATATGTAATCCAGACACAAAGATGGGCATTTCTAAGAAGACAGCCAGCCTAGTGAACTGGATAGAAGCCATTATAAGATCAATTTACCTTGCAAAAGAGGACTGTCCAACTCCACCTATAAATGCCAGGTGGAACACCCCACATAAAATATCTAATATGCTTCATATGCAAGCCATGGGGAGCTGAAATTATGATGACATACATATTCACCAACTGAATATGGTCATTACCTTGGTGATGAGAAATGCTTTAATTAAGAGGGCCCCTTCCACATGGGCACCCAATGTGATACTACTCCTATTTTTCTCAAATAACCATTAATATAAAGCCTTATCAAATTTGCTGTCACAGATTTTTCATATGGGTTTTGCAAATACTAATAAGACATTTGATTATTTAACAAGAGCATGGAGAAAGGCAAAAGGGAGAGAAAAAGGACTCTCCTGAATGTGATGGCAGAAAAAAAGGCTCCACTGGCCATCCTCCCTATAATAGGATCAATTTTAAAATTACCTAAACAGAAAAAAAAAAACAAAACACCTTCATAACAACCGAAAATTAGGTGAACTTTTTTAGTACCTGTCTTTAACTTAATATCACAGAAAGAGGCACTGAAGAGAGTGAAAAGAAAACAAAATGTTGAATCGTTAACAAATCCCCACTCATGCCCAGTAGTGAGCAGCGGTGGCATGGTGATGAGAGTGTCTGTGTGTGCTAGGGAAGAAAGAGCACAGCAGTTTTGAGGCATTGAAATCAGCACTTTCCTGATAGAGCAGGAGGGAAAAGCGGACCCAACTCACCCAATGCCCTTGCATGAAGGAAGTACTTAAACCAACCCTCACCAGAGGGGAATCACCATTCTCAGTAGTCAGAACTTAAGTCTCTGCAAGCCTCACCACTGAGGGCTAAAGGGCTCTGAGTCTCTAAGTAAAATTTAAGGAAACAATAGGCCGCTAGGACTGCAAATCTTAGGCAACTCCTAGTGCTGAAGTGAGAACTGTCACAGTGTACTGGGGCTCATGTGATCTACTGAGTCTCCAGCTGGTTGGCTAAGTGAATGCTGGCATCTCCCTCCCCCTAACCCCAGGATGCACAACTCACAGCTCCAAAAGAGACCCCTTTCTTTCACTTGAGGAGAGGAGAGGAAAGAGAAAAGTAGTAAGAATTTTATCTCAAGTATTGAATACCTGCTCAGCCACAGCAAAATAGGCCATTAGTTAGTCATGAGGCCTCTATTCAAGGCTCTAGCTCCTGGACAGCATGGCTAGACACACCCTACCCTGAAAGGGAACCCACTACCTTGAAGAAAGGGACCAAGATTGAAAGTATTTATCATCTTCTAACTAAAGAGCCCTAGTGCCATGAATAACCAGCAGTAATACCCAGGTAATACACCAAAGACCTTGGGTGAGTTTCTGAGACTTGATGGATTCAGGTGAGACTAAGAATATTTCCAGCTGTGCTGACTGTGAGGTGAAACTCCATCTGCTGGGAAAAACTGAAGGAAAAGTAAAAGGGAGTTTGTCTTGCACTGTAGGTACAGGTGGAGCCACAGGAAGGTAGATCATCAAAAAGGCTCTTAAGGTTCCTGATTCCAGGAGTTGATACTTGAATGGCAGTTTTGGACCTGCCTTGGCCCAGACGGAAGACACTGCTGTAAAGGATGAGTCCCAGGCCAGGCAGCATTCACTGCAATCTGACTTAAGAGCCCTAGGTGTTTAAGGAAACATTGGTGGTAGTATGGGAGTACTCCTCATGGCCTGTGGTGGATATAAGGTGAGGCTCCTCTGCTTTTGGAAAGAAGAAAGAATAGTGAGAAGGACTGAATCCTGTAGTTTTAGTATAATATTTATATCTTTAGTAAGATATAAATAAAACAAAACAAAAAAAGTTAAAAGAGGGTGGATAAAGTTAATACATAGAGTTTTATTAGTTTTCTGTTTGTTTATGCAAACAGTGTTAGTTCTTATAAGGTTAAAAAATGTACTATAAGACAGTATTTGCAACCCTCACAGTAACCTCAAAGCAAAAATCACATGATGGATACACACAAAGAATAGTAAAAATAGTAAATTACATCACCAGAGAAAATCACCCACACTAAAAAGAAAACAGGAAGGAAATAAAGAAGAAAGAGACCACAAGATAACCAGAAAACAAATAGCAAAATGCTAGGCATGAGTTCATTACTTATCAAAAATAACATTGAATGTAAATGAACTGAACACCAATCAAAAGACATAGTAATAATATATATAGACTAAATATAAATCAATACAAAGAGATATTCCATCCTAAAGAAAAACGAAAAAGAGCAGAAGTAGCTATACTTCTATCGGACAAAACAGATTTCAAGATAAAAACTATCAGAAGAGAGAAAGAATGTCACTATATAATAATAAAGGGTCAATTCAGCAAAAGAATATAATAATTTTAAATAAATATGCACTAACACTGGAGCACCTAGATATATAAAATAAATATTATTAGAACCAAGAGAGAGATAGGCAACAATAAAATAATAGCTGGAAACTTCAACACCCCATTTTTAACATTGGACAAATCTCTCAGACAGAAAATCAACAAAGAAACATTGGACTTAAGCTGCACTATAGAACAAGTGGAACCAATATATATTTACAGAAAATGTTACTCAACCGCTAAAGTATACACATTCTATCCCTTGGCACATGGATCATTCTAAAAATAGACCATATTTGCAGACACAAAATGAGTCTTAAAACCCAAAAACATTTAAATAGTGTCAGATATCGTCTCTGAAGACAATGTAATAAAACTAGAAATTGAATGCAAAATAAATTTTGGAATCTATACAAATACATGGAAATTAAAAAACATGCTCCTAAATGAGTGGTGGGTAAATGAAGAAATTAAGAAGGAAATTGAAAAAAATTCTTGAAACAAATTATAATTAAAGTATAACATACCAAAACCTATGGGATACAGCAAAAGCAGTACTGAGAGAAAATATTAAGGCTATAAGTGCCAACAACAAAAAATAAAATAAAAGAAAACAATTCAAATAAACATTCTGATAATACATCTTAAGGAATTAGAAAAGCAAAAGCAATTCAAACCAAAAATTGGTGCAAGAGAATAAATAATAACAACAGAAAAAAATAGAAATAAATTGAAGAAAATAATATAAAAGATCCATGAAATAAGAAGTTGTTTTTTATTAAGTTATACAATATTGACAAACCTTTAGCCAGACCAACTAAGAAAAAGAGAGAAGATAAAAATGATTAAAATCAGAAAAAAATGAGACATTACAAGTGATACTGCAGAAATTACAAGGATTATTAGTGGCTACTATGAGCAAGTATATTCCAATAAATTGAAAAACCTAGAAGAAATGGACTAATTTCTAGACACATACAACTTACCAAAATTGAACTTGGATGAAATTCAAAACATGAACAGACCAGTAACAAGTAATGACATCAAAGCAATAATAAAATGTATCCGAGTAAAGAAAAGCCCAGGAACTGATTACTTCACTGCTGAATTCTACCAAATGTTTAAAGAACTAGTGCAAATTCCACTGAAACTAATCCAAAAAATAGAGAAGGAAACATGTTCAACACCATACTATGAATCCAATATTTCTCTCATACCAAAACGAGACAAAGATACATCAATAAATCAATAAAATAAAACAACAGACCAATATCTGTGATGAATATTGTTGCAAAAATTCTCAACAAAACAGTATCAAACAGAATTCAGTTATACATTAGAACAATCATTAGACCAAGTGGGATTTATCCCTGGGATACAAGGATGATTCAATATATGCAAATTAATCAATGTGATACAATATATCAGTGGAATAAAGGATGAAAACCATACAATCATTTTAATCAATGCTGAGAAAGCATTTGGTAAAATTTAACATTCTATCATTTTAAAAAGAAACACTTGAAAACTGGGTATAGAAGTAACATATCTCGACAAAATAAAAGCCATGTACAACAGAGCCACAGCCAATATCATACTCAATGGGGCAAACTGAAAGCCTTTCGTTTAAGATCTAAAACATGACAAGAAAGCCAACTTTCACTACTGTTACTCAACATAGTACTGGAAATTCTAGATAGAGCAATCAGATAAGATGAAGAAATAAAGGCATCCAAACTGGAAATGAAAGAAGTAAAATCATTTTTTTCTTTCCAGTTGATATAATCTTATATTTGAAAATAAAGACTCCACTCACACACAAAAAAAAACCATTATAACTGATGAACAAATTCTGCAAAGTTGCAGATAAACATCAACAAACAAAATAAGTAGCATTTTATATGTGAACAGTGAACAACCAGAAAATGAAAGAAAAAACGAAATCCCATTTAAAATAGCCAGACATAAAATTAAATACTGAGGAATTAACCAAAGAAGTGAAACATCCTTATAATAAAACTATAAAACACTGATGAAAGTAATTGAAAAGGACACCAAAATTGAAAATATTCTATCTTCATGGATTGGAAGAATCAATAATATTAAAATGTCCATACTGTCCAAAGCAATCTATAGATTCAATCCAATCCTGATTAAATAACAGGCACATTCTTCACAGAAATAGAAAAGAACATTTTTAAAATTTAAATGGAATTACAAAAGACCCAGAATAGCCAGAGCTATCCTAAGGGGGAAAATAAAGCTGAATGAATTGCATTACCTGACATCAAATTATTCTACTGAGCTATAGTAACTAAAAGGCATGGTACTGGCATAAAAAGAGACAAATAGACCAATGGAAAAGAATAGAGAACTCTGAAACAAATCCGCACGCCTACAGTGAATTCATTTTTGAGAAAAGTGTAAAGAACATACACTAGGGAAAAGATAGTATCATCGATAAATGGTACCAGGGAGACTGAATGTTTATATGCAGAAGAATAAAGCTAGATGCTTGTCTCTCACCATATACAGAAATCAAATCAAAATGAATTAAAGACTTAAATGCAAACCACAAACTATGAAACTACTACAATAAGACTTTGGAGAAACTCTTTCGGATGTTAGTTTGGGCAAAATATGTTTGAAAAATATCCCATGACCACAGGCTATCAAAGCAAAAATGAAAAAATTAATTACAAAAGTTAAAAAGCTTCTGCACAAGGGGGGCGGAGCAAGATGGCTGAATAGGAACAGCTCCAGTCTCCAGCTCCCAGCACAAGCAACACAGAAGACAGGTGATTTCTGCATTTTCAACTGAGGTACTGGGTTTATCTCACTAGGGAGTGCCGGACAATCGGTGCTGGTCAGCTGTTGCAGCCTGACCAGCGAGAGCTGAAGCAGGGCGAGACATCACCTCACCTGGGAAGCACAAGGGGGAAGGGAATCCCTTTTCCTAGCCAGGGGAACTGAGACACACAACACCTAGAAAATCGGGTAACTACCACCCTAGTACTGTGCTTTACCAAGGGTCTTAGCAAACAGCACACCAGGAGATTATATCCCACACCCAGCCAGGAGGGTCTCATGCCCACGGAGCCTCTCTCATTGCTAGCACAGCAGTCTTCAATCTAACTGCAAGGCAGCAGCTAGGCTGGGGGAGGGGCGCCCACCATTGCTGAGGCTTAAGTAGGTAAACAAAGCCCTGGGAAGATCGAACTGGGTGGAGCCCACAGCAGCTCAAGGAGGCCTGCCAGTCTCTGTAGACTCCACCTCTGGGGATAGGGCACAGCT
>NW_016813791.1:11318-16502 GCF_001698545.2 Rhinopithecus bieti | reverse complement strand
CCAAACACCGCCTATTCTCACTCATAGGTGGCAACTAAACAATGACATCACTTGGACTCGGGAAGGGGAACATCACACACTGGGGCCTATCACGGGGAGGGGGGAGGGGGAGGGATTGCATTGGGAGTTATACCTAATGTAAATGACGAGTTGATGGGTGCTGTCGAGTTGATGGGTGCTGACGAGTTGATGGGTGCAGCACACCAACATGGCACAAGTATACATATGTAACAAACCTGCACATTATACACATGTACCCTAGAACTTAAAGTATGATTAAAAAAAAAAAAAAGAGCTTCTGCACAGCAACAGATACAATTAAAACAGTGAAAAGGCAACCTAAATAATGGGAGAAAATATTTTCAAACTAGTCATCTTACAAGGGATTGATTAATAACCAGAATATATGAGGAGCTCAAACAACTCTAAAGAAAATCTAATAGTTTGATTTTTTTTAGAAAGGGGATCAGAAAATTAAAATAGACATTTCTCAAAAGAAATAAAATGGCATGTAGACTTTTGAAAAGGTGCTCAGTATCACTGAGGATCAGAGAAATGCAAATCAATACTACAATGAGATATTATCTCAGCCTAGTTAAAATGGCTTATATCCAAAAGACAGGCAATAGCAAATGCTGTCAAGTATGTGGAGAAAAGGGATCTCTCCCACACTGTTGGTGGGAATGTAAATTGGTACAACTGCTATGGAGAATAGTTTTGAGTTTCCTCAAAAAAAGTAAAAATAGAGCTTCCATATACTCCAGTAATTTTATTACTGGTATATACCAAAACAAATAAAATTATTATATTGAAGAGATATTTACACTCCCATGTTTGTTGTAGCACTGTTTATAATAGTTAAGATTTTGGTAAGTTACACAAGGAAGTGGCTCAAATGCCCATGTTCCCCATTCCTGCCAATCTGCCTTCTCTCCCTGAGCTTGCACCCATGGTCTCATGGGGAGTTCCCCATGATCAGTTGACAAAGAAAGGAAAGACAAGGGTCTGGTTTACAGATGGCTCTGCATGATATGCAGGCATCACCTAAAAGTAGACAGCTGCAGCACTACATCACCTTTCTGTAACATCCCTGAAAAACAGTGGCAAAGGGAAATCTTTCTGGTGTGCAGGACATTGAATAGTGAACCTGGTTACACAGCTTGGAAGGAGAAAAGGCCAGATATGTGACTATATACTGATTAATGGCCTGCAGCCAATGGTTTGGCTGAATGATCAGGGACTCTAAAGAAGCATGATTGGAAAATTTGTGACAAATAAATTTGGGGAGGAGGTATCTGGACGGATGTCTCTGAGTGGTCAAAAACTGATAAGATATTTGTATTTCAGTGCTCACCAAAGGATGACATCAGCAGAGAAGTATTTTAATAATCAAGTGGATAGAATGACTTGTTCTGTGGACACCACACAGCCTCTTTCCCCAACAACTCCTGTCATTGCCCAGTAGGCCCATGAACAAAATGGCCATGGTGGTAGCGATGGAAGTTATGCATGGGCTTAGCAACATGGACTTCCACTCACTAAGTGTGACCTGGCTATGGTCACTGCTGAGTGTCAGATTTGCCAGCAGCAGAGACCAACACTGAGCCTTCCATATGGCACAATTCCTCTGGGTGATCACAATTTCTCTGGCAAGCTACTTGGTGGCAGGATGATTATTTTGGACATCTTCCTTCAGGGAAGGAGCATCAGCTTGTCCTCACCAAAATAGACACTAACTCTGGATATGGGTTTCTGTGTTCTGCAGGCAATGCTTCTGACAAGAGTACCATCTGTGGACTCATGGAATGCCTTATCTACCATCATCATATTCCATGTAGCATTGCCTCTGACCACAGCACTCACTTTATGGCTAAAGAATTGAAGCAGTGGGCTTGTGCTCATGGATTTCACTGGTTTTACCATGTTCCCCATCACCCTGAAGCAGCTAGTTTGATAGAACGGTGGAATTACCTTTTGAAGTCACAATTACAATGCCAACTAGGTGACAGTACTTTGTAGGGCTGGGGCAAAGTTCCCAAGAAGGCTGTGTATGCTCTGAATCAACATCCAATATATCACCATTTCTCCCATGTCCAGGATTCACTGGTCCGGGAATCAAGGGGTGGAAGTGGAAGGGTCACCACTCACCATCACCCCATTTTTGGTTCCTGTTCCTACAACATTAGGTTCTGCTGGTCTAGAGGTCTTAGTTCCAGAGGGAGGAATGCTGCCACAGGAGACACAACAATGTTTCTATTAAACTGGAAGTAAGATTGCCACCTGGACACTTTGGGCCCCTCCTACCTCTAAGTCAACAGGCTAAGAAGGGAGTTACAGTATTAACTGGAGTGATTGACCCAGACTATCAAGATGAAATCAGTCTACTACTCCACAATGGAGGTAAGGAAGAGTATGCGTGAAATAGAGGAGATCCCTTAGGGTGTCTCTTATTATTACCATGCCCTGTGATTAAGGTAAATGGGAAACTACAACAACCCAATCTAGGCAGGACTACAAATGACCAAGACCCTTCAGGAATAAAAGTTTTGGTTACTCCACCAGGTTAAAAACCACGACCTGCTGAGGTGCTTGCTGAAGGCAAAGGGATTACAGAATGGGTAGTAGAAGATGGTAGTCATCAACTTCAGCTAAGATCACGTGACCAGTTGCAGAAAGGAAGACTGTAATTGTCATGAGTATTTCCACCTTATTTTGCTAAGAACATGTTTGTGCATGTATACACTAGCATTAAGAAAATTTTCATTTTTTTCTTTTCCTTTATCATGTGACATAAGATTTATCGACTTCTTATCAGCATTTAAATGTTGTTAACTTTAGCTAATTGCATTAAGGTTAAGGATTAGTGTGCTTCTGCTTGCACAAAGGATAGCTGTATTTTGTTAGGCATGATTATCATCTAATTATTTTCTTTATTTGAAGTTTATGTATGATTTCAGGAGATGTGTGTGACTTCAAGTTGACAAGGGATGGACTTGTGATGGTTAATATTGAGTGTCAACTTGGTTGAATTGAAGGATGCAAAGTATTCTTCCTGGGTGTGTCTGTGAAGGTGTTGCCAAAGAAGATTAACATTTAAGTCAGTGGACTGTGAGAGGCAGATTCACTCTCAGTCTGGGCAGGCATCATCTAATCAGCTGCCAGCATAAAAGCAGGCATGGAAAGAACAGACTTGCTGAGTCTTCTGACCTTTTTATTTCTCCTATGCAGGATGCTTCCTTCCCTGGAACATCAGACTCAGTTCTTCAGCTTTTGGACTCTTGAACTTCAACTGTGGTTTGCCAGGAGCCGTCCGGCCTTTGGCCACAGACTGAAGGCTGCACTATCGGTTTCCCTACTTTCGAGGTTTTGGGACTCGGATTTGCTTCCTTGCTCTTCAGCTTGCAGACAGGCTATCGTGTGTCTTCACCTTGTGATCATGTGAGTCAATTCTCCTAATAAACTCCCCTTCACATATTCATCTACCCTATTAGTTCTGTCCCTTTAGAGAACCCTGACTGATTTTCATAACCCTAGACAAATACTTGAAGGGATTGAGAATCCTGTTTTCTTGGATGTCACTTTCCAGATCAGAGCTGTGTGGTAAAAGGGAATATTTTGTGGCCCAAATATCACAGACTCTCATTGTTCTTACAAAGTTTTAGTAGATTTTTTAAACTAGCTGTTTCTCCACTTACTGCATGTAGTTAAGACAATTTACAGAAACTTTACATTCTTTGTTTGGTTTTTTAAATGATTTCACCAGTTTTGATTGTTTCTCTGGAGAGAGGATCCATAGAGGTCATTAAGCCATTGTTTTTGAAGTACTTCTAAAAACATTTTACAGATAGTCATTTTGGTACAATTGGAAAATTTTTTCATTACTTAAGCAAATATTTACTAAGTGCCCACTAAGTACCAGGCACTGTTTTAGGCACTAGATATTGAGCATAGACAGACAGACAAGGCTCCTAATGGAGCTTACATTACAGGAAGGGAGAACAATAAAGAAGTAAACAAATGATTAGTGTTATTTTCCATAATGTTTTACCAATTCTTATCTATTGTCAACTAACTCTAAAAATAGCAATGCTTATTGAGTGCCAGATACATCTTTATGTATTCTTCTTAATCTTCTAGACAACTCCTTGAACTAGATATTATTATCAATATTTTTTATCTACTTGTAACCAGTGAGGGGACAGAGAAATAGGGTAATAAGGACAGGAACTGTATCTTACTCAGTTTTGTGTCTCCAGAATCTAACATGTTGTCAGACACACAATAAAGCATTGAACACATTTATAAAATGAAAATAAAGTAAATAAAGAAATGCATTAGTGTAATAAGCTAATAATGGGCCCCCAAATATGTCTATATCCTAATCCCCAGAACTTATAAATATGTTAGATTATATGGAAAAAGAAAGTTATAGTTGCAGATAGAATTGAGATTGCTAATCAGCTGACCTTAAAATAGGGATATTATCCTAGATTACCTGAGAGGGTCCAATGTGCTCACAGGTCAGAAATAAAAGATATAGCAAGAGAGATGGCAGTGTGAGAAAGAAGAAACTCGCCATTGTTAGGTTTAAGGATGGAGGAAGGAACCAAGGAGTCGAGAAATGTAGAAAGCCTCTGAAGTCTGAAAAAAACAATAAATGGTTTAGTCTGCAGAGCCTTTGGAAATAAATTCAGTCTTTTTGACATCTTGCTTTTAGCCCCACGAGCCCTGTGTCAAACTTCAGAACCATAAGATAATAAAATTGTGCATTCTTAAACAACTTTGTGGTAATTTATCATAGCAGCAATAAGAAACTGTACAACCAGATTCTGGATATTAGCCCTTTGTCAGATGAGTAAGTTACAAAAATTTTCTCCCATTCTGTAGGTTGCCTGTTCATTCTGATGGTAGTTTCTTTTGCTGTGCAAAAGCACTTTAGTTTAATTAGATCCCATTTGTCAATTTTGGCTTTTGCTGCCGTTGCTTTTGGTGTTTTAGACATGAAGTCCGTGCCCATGCCTATGTCCTGAATGGTACTACCTAGATTTTCTTCTAGGGTTTTTATGGTATTAGGTCTAACATTTAAGTCTCTAATCCATCTTGAATTAATCTTCGTATAAGGGGTAAGGAAAGGATCCAGTTTCAGCTTTCTACTTATGGCTAGCCAATTTTCCCAGCACCATT
>NW_016813791.1:5611-10008 GCF_001698545.2 Rhinopithecus bieti | reverse complement strand
GCTTTTAATGGTTTTCTAATAGATTATTTTCTACCTAAATTAACTGACCTGCAAAAGCTGGTCACAAAGGATTAGGCAATAGTTTATCTTAATCTAAGTGCTTACATCTCCCATATTTTGTTCAATTTGGCTGTCAGTTCAGTAAAATTAACCTTCTCAATTTCTTCCATGAAAGATTTTAAATGCATTGGTTCACTTTGTCAAGCTATAGCCCTCTCTTGCATTATTATTCAATCTCTACAAGAAAAGTTACAATCCACTTGTATTCTGTCCTACCACTTTTACATCTTTACTGTTCTGGCAAAGCCTGTGCTCTTAAAGACAACATGAACTGACAGTAGCCAATAACACATGTTGGATAGATGGAACAAGAAACTTCTTACTGGATGCTCATAATTTAAAGTCCTTTTCTGCTAGCAGATATTGTTTTCTTACAGATATGCTAAGCATCCCTTCAGAACTACACATTTTTGACTACTGCCTCAATAGTTAACCTAAAAAGCATGTAGTTAGCTTATTTCCTTTGCCTTTCTCTATAAAGTATACATTTAAAAATAATTTTAACTGCTTTTATCTAAAAATTTTAAGAATGTTTCTACTATCCAGCAGATATTTTATAACAGTCATGCCACAGAGCCCCTTATATCTTTGTTGTGATCAAGTACTGCTCTTTGCCTGTGTATATAATATTTTAAAATAATTTTCAAAACCCTTCATTCTTTTGAAATGAATATGCTGGTGCTGTGATATCTGTTATTAAAGATACAATGGAATCATAGTGAGTTAATCATTACTGCAAATACATGTCTACTTATTATACACTCAGGAGAAAAATCAGTTTTGGAATATGACATTTTTTCTATTTTATTTAACCTTTTTCTCCTTTCCATTTACTTTAATAGATCTGCTTCCCTGCCTCAAGGAGACTCATAGTAGGGCAGAAACAAGTTGCCAGAGAGGCAGCTTCCTTCTTGCTCTGTACAATTAGAGGAAGAAAACACCTGTGAAGTAAACAAGTAAAGAAAGAGAATTTTCTCTATGCTAAAAGAGACATTTCTGAAAGCTTGGATCAAGCCATATACTTTAATAAAGTTGTGCCTCTAGAAAGTGAGCCCTTCTGAGATGTGCCTATGAAGGTAGGACCTCAGGCATCAGAATTCAGACTTTAGCAAAAAGTCCCTGTCTTATACTAGACATTGAATCACAGAGAAGATGGATTTCAAGGTCTCACTAGGAGGACTAGCAGTAACTATGGTAAACTAGAAACTAATTGGCCCTTCCACATTTTGAATCTGAAAGCCAAATAAGTTTCTTAAATTCTAATGTAGTCATGAAAGTGAAGAAGTCACCAAAATTGATAAAATTGGATTTTCCATCAGTCTTGAGGGATGGATACTAAAGTCAGAATTTGTCTGATTAAAACGTAATCAAGATAATTTTTCTCATGCAAGTTTGTAAACTAAGATTCACAGCCACCGTATCTAGATATAGTCTTTCTCTGTTTCGCAGACTGGAGTGCAATGGCACAATCATGGCTTATTGTAGCTTTGACCTCCTTGGCTTAAGCAATCCTCCCATCTTAGCCTCCTGAGTAACTGGGGCTACAGGTGCACACCACTATGCCCAGCCATTTTTTAAAATTTTTTGTAAAGATAGGAACTCATTATGTTGCCCAGGCTGGTCTCGAACTCCTGACCCCAAGCAACGCTCCCACCTTGACCTCCCAAAACGCTGTAATTACTGTTATTGATCATCATGCCCAGTCTGTTTTTTCTCTTGATCTAAAAATAAGTATTTTATAGACAGCATATAATTTTTATCAAATCTGTGAATCTCTGACTTTTCTTTAATCCATATGTATTTTGGGTTTTTTTTTTTCTGTATGTTTTATGTCTTTTTTTGTTTTTCCTTTTCTCCCTTACTGGATTATTTTGTGTTAATTATTTACAAGGGTATCATTTTAATTCTCTTGTAACTTATTTTGCCTTTTATTTGTTTTCTTATTGCTTGCCTTTGAGATTACAAACAACATTTTATTTTATAATAATCTTTTTCATGTTTATACCAATATTTAACTTAAATATTATACAACTTTGCTTCTATATATTTTGCTCTGTCCTCCACATTTGTGCCATATTGTCATAAAATGTTACTTTTATACATTGTATGCCATCAACACAGATCTCTAATTATTGCTTATGCAGTTGTCTTTAAAATTTGATGGGAGAAAAAAATTACCGATAATAAATACGTATGTGTTGTCTTTTATATTTAACTTTGTAGTTAATTTTACATGTGCTCTTTATCTTCTAATATGGATTTTTTAAATTACCATGTTGGGCTATTTTATTTAATCCTAAGATATTTCTTTTAATTTTTTTTTGGCAGATCTACTATTGGCTAATTCTTTGATTCTCTTTTTATTTGAGAATAATGTGTCTCAGTGTGAGTCTCTGTATTTATTCTACTTGGATTTTGTTGAGATTTCTAGATATATAGATTTGTGTTTTTCATAAAATTCAGAAACTTTCAGCCAACATTTTGTTTTTTTTAATTCTTTGTACCTCTTTTCCCCTACATCTGCCACTGCCACTCCCATTATACATTTTACAAAATTTCAACTTTTATTTTAGATACAGGGATATATTTGCAGGTTTGTTATCTGAGTATATCACACCCAGGTAGCAAACATAGTACCAAATATGTAGTTTTTCCACTCACAATCCCTCCCTTTTCACTCCACAGTGTCTGTTGTTCCCATTTTGTGTTCATGTGTGCTCAATATTTAGCTTTCACTTGTAAGTGAGAACATACAGCATTTGATTTTCTGTTCCTGAATTAATTTTCTTAGGATTATGGCCTCCAGTTTAATGTATGTTGCTGTGAAGAAAATAATTTTATTCTTTCTTATGGCTGCATAGTATTGCATGGTGTATATGTACCATATTTTCTTTATTCAATCCACCATTGATGTGTACCTAGATTGATTCTATATCTCGGGTATTTTTAATGGAATGGTAATAAACATGACTGTAGGTATTTTTTGGTATTATGATCTATTTTTCCTTTAGTATATACCCAGTCATGGGATTGCTGAGTCAAATTGTAGCTCTGTTTTAATTTTTAAAGAAATTTTCAAACTGCTTTCAATGGTGGTTGAACTAATTCACATTCCTATTAACAGTGTATAAGGTTTCCCCTTTCCCTGCAACATTTCTGTTATCTGTTGCCTCTGACTTTATACTAGTAGCCATCTGACTTGTATGAGATGGTATCTCATTGTAGTTTCAATTTTCATTTCTCTGACGATCGGTTATGATAAGCATTTTTTTCCTCCATTATACATATTTTTGTATGCTTGATGGTGTCCCACAACTCTCTTAGCCTCTGTTTATTCTTTATTGTTTTTAATTCCTGTCGCTCACATAGGATAATGTCACGTAACCTGTCTTCAAGTTTGAAGATTCTTATTTCAGTTTGATCAAATATGTTGATCCCCTTCAGTTAATTTTTAATTTCAGTTATTGTACAACTCCACATTTTCTACTTGGATTTTTTGTTTAATTTTATTTTTAATGATCTTCTCTATAGGGAGACATCATTCCCATAATTTCCTTTTGCAGTTCAACTTCCTTTAATTTATGAATTCTTTTAGTTCTTTAAAAATCTTTAAAGTTTCTGATTTGTCTTTGTCTTGTAAGTCCAAAGTCTGTTCTTCTCCAGAGTCAGATTCTAGTGTGTTTTTGTTTGATTTTTCAGTGTAAAGGCCACACAATCATGTTTATTTGCACATGATATATATTTTTTTAAACTAGGCATTTAAAATAATATATTGTGGCAACTCGGGAAATCAGGATTTTCCCCTTCCTAGAATTTGTTGTTGCTGTTTATTGTTTTGTTTGTTTGTTGAGTAAGTTTTCAGAAATATTTCCATAAAGTATATATTCTATGTTGTTTATAGTAACTGATATTTCTCTCAGTTAGTTTATTGGTCAGCTAATGGTTGAGCAGAGATTTCTTTAATCACCTAGAACCAATATGTCTGCCTGTCCTTGCATAAAGTCTCTGTGTTATTGTTTGGAAATATTTTCAACACTCAGCTAAGCTGTTTATTATCGTGCCTTAGCCTTGACTTCTTGCTTTCATCAGCCTCGGTTCATCCAGAGGTGAGAACTGAGGGTTATTTGGGTTTTTGATGAATTTGCATACTAGCATGGTCATGCACACAAATACCTGTGTGTGGCTGCCTAGATTCAATAAATATGTCAGAGCTTTTCAAAACTTATTGTAGACACCTAATTTGCCAACTCTTCTAAACTTTTAGGTTAGCTTATTTGTGCCCCAATTGTGTACATTATCTTACAGAGCCATGAACAAAGATACTTTTTTTTTTTTTT
>NW_016813791.1:0-1949 GCF_001698545.2 Rhinopithecus bieti | reverse complement strand
TGATGGTTTAAAGTCTGTTTTATCAGAGACAAGGATTGCAACCCCTGCTTTTTTTTGTTCTCCATTTGCTTGGTAGATCTTCCTCCATCTCTTTTAAAAAACAAACACTCTGCACTCTGGAGAGTCCTGCAAGTTTTGGTTAATATCTGGAGTTTCATAAAAATTTATTCTGTCACTTTTTGTCAGTTTTCTCATTGTTTTATGGAGGAGAGAATTGTGGAGTTTCCCGTTCTATTTTTGCTGACATTATTCTCCTGTTCTCTGCAAGGGAATAATATCATTTTTGAAGCAACTAATATTAGGGTCAGATTGGATTCTAGAAAAGATTGAATTCAAAAATTGTGGTTGAACTTAAGGAAATTCAAATTATTAACTGAAGTCAGGTAATGTGATTCCTCAAGCTTTCTTCATTTTGCTTAAGATAGCTTTTGCTATTCTGGTATATTTTGTGATTTTATATATATGGATTTTTTCCCCTATTGCTGTTAAGTCTTTTGTATTTTGATAAGAGATGGCATTAAATCTGTAGATGTATTTGGGTAGTATGGATATTTTAACAATATCAATTCTTCCCATTCATTAACATGGAAAGTTTTTCTATTTCTTTGGGTCTTCTTCAATTTTTTTTTTGCATCAATGCTTTATATTTTTTATTATAGAAATCTTTCACTTCTTTGATTTAGTTAACTGCTATATATTTAATTGCATTTGTAGCTATTGCAAATGGGGTTAGTTTCATGATTCCCTTTTCAGATTGTTTGTTTTGGCATATACAAATGTTACTGATTTCTGATGTTGATCTTGTATCATGCAAATTTACTGGACCCATTTGTTATTTCTAATAGTTTTGATGGAATCATTAGGGTATTTTTTAAAATATAAGATCATACCATCAGCAAATAAGTATAATTTTAATTCATACTTTTCAATTTAAATGCCCTTAATTTCTTTTCTTGTCTGATTGCTCTACCTAGGACTTCCAGTACTATGTTGAATAACAGTGGAAAACGTGGGCATCTTTGTCCATTCAAGATCTTAGGAGAAACAGTTTTCAATTTCTTCCCATTAAGTATGAAACTAGCTTTGGATTTATCATATATGGCTTTTCAAATGTTGTGGTATGTTCCAAGTTTACTGAGGGTTTTTATTGTGAAGGGATGTTGAATTATTTCAAATGATTTCTCAGCATCAGTTGAAACAATCACATACTTTTTGTTCTTCATTCTGTTGATATATTGTGTTACTTTGATTGATTTGCATATATTGAACCTTCCTTGCATCCCTGGGATAAATATCACTTGGTCATGATGAATGATATTTTCTATCTGTTATTGAAATGGTTTGTTGTTGAATTTGGTTTGCTAGAATTTGTTGAGAATTTTTATATCAATATTCATTAGTTATATTAATCTATAGTTTTCTTTTTATGATCTGTCTCAGTCTGATTTTCTCATTAGGGTAATATTGGCCTTTTATAATAAATTTAGAAATATTCCCTACTCCTCTATTTCTCAGAATAGTTTGAGTGGAATTGGTATTATTTACTCATTACGTGTTTGGTAGAATTCAGCAGGGAAGCCATTGGATCCCAGGTTTCCTTAACTTGGAGAAATTTTATTATAGTTTTCATCCCATTACTTTGTATGTGTCTTTTCAGGATTTGGATTTCTTTATAATTTAATCCTGGTAGGTTGTATGTGTCTAGAAATTTATGCATTTTTTCTAGGATCTTCAATTTATTTGCATGTAGTTACTCGTAGTAACCGATAATAATATTTTGAATTTCTATTGTATTGGCTGTAATATCTATGTTTTCACCTCTTATTTTATTTATTTCAGCTTTCTTCTGTTTTCTTAGTCCAGCTAATAATGGTTTGTCAATTTTGTTTATCTTTCTGAAAAACAAACTTTTTGTTTCATTGGCCACTTTTATTGCTTTCTTCATTTTA
>NW_016813790.1:0-3648 GCF_001698545.2 Rhinopithecus bieti | reverse complement strand
TTTTGAGACGGGTTCTTGCTCTGTCACCCAGGCTGGAGTGGCAGTGGTGTGATCATAGCTCACCACAGCCTCAACCTCCTGGGCTCAAGCAGTCCTCCCAACTTAATCTCCCAAGTAGCTTGGACCACAGACACGTCACCATGCCTGACTAATTTTTTTTTTTTTTTTTGGAAGAGACAGGGTCTCACTGTGTTGCCCAGGCTGGTCTCAAACTCCTGACCTCAAGCAATCCTCCTGCCTCGGCCTCCCAAAGTGCTGGGATGACAGTAGTGAGCCAAGGGCCTCCTAGTTTCTCGTGGGAAACACCAGGCCTGCCATCCACATGGCAGGAACAGGCCCCGCAGGCCTCCTCTCCTGTCTGGCAGGTCTGATGCAGCGCCCTGTGCTGGCGTCTTGAGTTCACGGCAAGCCAGGGTTTCAGCGGCTCCATGGCCAGTCTCCTCAGGTGGAACTTGACCTGGGCGCCTGCATCACCTCCCAGGCCCCTTCACCTCCCTTCTTTCTTTCCTTCCAGATGAATTTAAGTGCCCCATTAAGGAAGAGATTGCTCTGACCAGCGGTGAATGGGAGGTTTTGGCGAGGCACGGCTCCAAGGTACCAGGGTCTCCTTGCAGCCTTCCCCTGCTCCACACATGTGTTTTACACACATACACACACATTCTCACACACACGCACACACATATACTCACACATTCTCACACACATGCACACACGCACGCAGACCTGTGAGGACCCTGCTTTACAGCACTTAGCAGGCCTCAGCACAGTGTCTGCTGTACACACAAGCCAATCATTTCATCACCTCCCTGTCTCATCTTGAACGTTGTGCCATTCATGTGCTTTATCCTTTCACCCTGAAATTAAGGAAAACATTGGAAGCCTTTTAGAAATCATGAAAGAGGGGCCGGGCGCGGTGGCTCAAGCCTGTAATCCCAGCACTTTGGGAGGCCGAGACGGGCGGATCACGAGGTCAGGAGATCGAGACTATCCTGGCTGACACAGTGAAACCCCGTCTCTACTAAAAAATACAAAAAACTAGCCAGGCGTGGTGGCGGGCGCCTGTAGTCCCAGCTACTTGGGAGGCTGAGGCAGGAGAATGGCGTAAACCCAGGAGGTGGAGCTTGCAGTGAGCTGAGATCCGGCCACTGCACTCCAGCCTGGGCGACAGAGCGAGACTCCGTCTCAAAAAAAAAAAAAAAAAAAAAATTCATGAAAGAGGAAGCGTGTCCTCTGCAGGCCTTCCGGGGCCATGTGTCCAGCTGCCCTGTTGTGGGGCACGATGCTCTCTGCACTGGAAGCCCGTGCCCTGCTGTCCCAGGAGACCACTTACCCTCAGTTTCTTCACATCCTGGGGTCCCTGGTCATCCCAGGCTCCAGCTGCCTCCACAGGCCTCTCAGGCCCTGGGCACGGGGCGATGCCCTCTCCTCCCTTGGGGCTCTGAGGCCTCCTGGCTCCTTAACAGGCATCAGCCAAAGCCTGCTCGCTCCCGGGCAGTAGCAGTTGTTTGGAGACCATTAGTGTCCCAGTGCAGGTGAAGGAGGGGCCCCGCCGCTCCACACAGTGCAGGCTGTCCTCCTGCTCCTCCAGGAGATGCCACTACTGGGGCTTCCCACAGGAAGGGAGGGCCTTGCCACTGCTGAACCCAAGCACCTGGATTAGACGAATGGCTGACCAGGCTGGGGACTGCTGGGTTCCCCTGAGCCTCTGTCTTGGGCACAGTGCCCTCCCTGACCCTCCCACCTGGCTTGGCGGGCCCTCCCAATTCAAGCCCGGAGAGAGTCGTCTGGGGGTGGAGTTCAGGCCCCAGGTCCCACCTGAGGATGCGCAGTTCCCAGCTCAACCAGGGGCTGCTCCCAGCCCTCGGGGCCAGATAAGCGCATCTTTCAGGGACAGTTCATCTCCAGCCCTAAAGCAGACTTGGGAGAGAACAGCGTGCGTCCCCAGTCTGAGGAACATGGGACCCACTCCTGTGGGGCATGGAGAGGGGTGTGGGCCAAGGGGCATCTGGGATGCATCACAAGGACCTCCTGTCCCCCTGCAGATCTGGGTCAACGAGGAGACCAAGCTGGTGTACTTCCAGGGCACCAAGGACACGCCACTGGAGCACCACCTCTACGTGGTCAGCTATGAGGCGGCCGGGGAGATCGTGCGCCTCACCACGCCCGGCTTCTCCCACAGCTGTTCCATGAGCCAGGTGAGCACCGCCCAGCCTCACAGCACTGCCCTGTGCCTGTCCAACAGCTCCCAGCCAGAGCAGTCCCTGATGGCCGGGCATAGCACTCAGGGCCACTCTCATGGTTTTGCATTTTCATAGCTGCCTTGGGACAGGTGGTGCCCACCCCTGCCTCCTAGGTAAGGCAAGGAAGGGAGTGAATTGCCCACTGCCACCCCCAGGCTAGTAAGTGGTGGAGCCCCCCAGTGCCTGTCCACTGAGCCTGGGCCCTGCCGCTCTGTATGCAGTGGGATATGGCCCTTAGCCTCTCAGAACATTCTAGAATGTCTGGCAGTGGCCATGCAGAGGGCCACCCCTAGTCCAGGGCATGAGTTGGCTGCAGTTTGCCAGCTGTGGAACCAGCAAGTGTGCAGGCCTGGGCAGTGGCAGAGCCTTCGGCAGATCCAGGGCGTTGGTGACTGTCCACGGGCCCCTGGCCGGGGGACAGACTCCTCCTGGCCTCAGTTTCCTGCTCTGCAGAATGGGGAGATGGCAGTGGTGCCCGCCTTGCAGCAGTGGGTGGAGCTTTGACGTTTCATGACAGGATGGGGGCGGGCGGGAGGGCAGCTGCCCGGGATTTGCGGTCGGCACCCAGTGGAAAGGGGGTGGCAGCGTCCCGGGGAGCTCATCGCCCCATTCCACCCCCAGAACTTCGACATGTTCGTCAGCCACTACAGCAGCGTGAGCACGCCACCCTGCGTGCACGTCTACAAGCTGAGCGGCCCCGACGACGACCCCCTGCACAAGCAGCCCCGCTTCTGGGCCAGCATGATGGAGGCAGCCAGTGAGTAGCCCCTGCCCCACCCCATGGGAGCCTCTGCTCGCCTGGTTGTAAAACGAGACAAGGGCCCCATGCTGCGGGAAGAGGCAGAGGCCTGGAGCCGGCCTGCTTGGCCTCGCACAGCACCCAGGCCCCTCTCAGGCATCGGGAACTTGTCATAGGACATAAGCAGCAGCCCCTGCCGTCTGAGACAGTCCTGGTCCGAGCTGCAGTAAAGGGCTGCACTGCACAGAACCCGGCAGGGATGCAGCTCCGTGCCAGCCCCCTGCCAAAACAGTAACCAGTGAGACACAGACCCTGTCACTGGGAGCTCCCAGGGTAGTGGGCAGGTGACAAGTAAACATTTTCATCAGCCAGCACAGTGGCTCCTGCCTGTAATCCCAGTGCTTTTGAGGCCAAGGCAGGAGGATTGCTTGAGCCTAGGAGTTTGAGACCAGCCTGAGCAGCATAGCAAGACCTCCTCTACAAAAATGTTAAAAATTAGCCGGGTGTAGTAGTGTGCACCCGTAGTCCTAGCTACTCAGGAGACTGAGGTGGGGGGATCGTTTGAGCCCAGAAGTTGGAGGCTGCAGTGAGCTGTGATTGTACCACTGCACTCCAGCCTGGGCAACACAGCAAGACCCTGACTCTTAAAAAAATTAAAAATTAAACATT
>NW_016813789.1:0-739 GCF_001698545.2 Rhinopithecus bieti | reverse complement strand
CCACCTCACATCTCCACCTCACATCTCCACCTCACAACGTCTCCACCTCACATCATTCCACCTCACATCTCCACCTCACAACGTCTCCACCTCACAACATTCCACCTCACAACGTCTCCACATCACAACCTCTCCACCTCACAACGTCTCCACGTCACAACCTCTCCACCTCACAACGTCTCCACTTCATCTCCACAACATCTCCACTTCACATCTCCACCTCACAACATCTCCACCTTACAATGTTCCACCTCACATCCTCCACCTCACAAGGTCTCCACCTCACAACATCTGCCACCTCACAACGTCTCCACTTCACAACGTCTCCACATCATAACCTCTCCACCTGACAACATCTCCACCTCACATCTCCACCTCACAACGCCTCTACCTCACAACGTTCCACCTCACAATGTCTCCACATCACAACCTCTCCACCTCACAACATCTCCACTTCACATCTCCACCTCACAACGTCTCCACCTCACAACGTCTCCACCTCACAACATCTCCCACCTCACAACATCTCCACTTCACGTCTCCACCTCACAACATCTCCACCTCACAATGTCTCCCACCTCACAACTCTCCACCTCACAACGTCTCCACCTCACAACATCTCCACCTCACAACGTCTCCACCTCACAACGTCTCCACATCACAACCTCTCCACCTCACAACATCTCCACCTCACATCTCCACCTCACAACGTCTCCACCTCACAACGTTCCACCTCACA
>NW_016813788.1:0-1457 GCF_001698545.2 Rhinopithecus bieti | reverse complement strand
CGCTGGGAGTTGGAGACTGGAGCTGTTCCTATTCGGCCATCTTGCTCCGCCCCCTACAGGTAATTTTAAATCAACTAATCTCTCTGGTTTTCATTCTTTTAAAAAATTTCCGTGCTTTTATCATTTTGTTTTTGTAAACACGGTGTCCATTCTTCTGGGTGCATACAAATGGATGCAAACATACCGAATAACAGAAGCTCTATCACAAAAAGCATCAAATTGGATTAGACAGCCGGGAAGGGGCACTGGACTGGTAGAAGAAGCTTAAGGTCCTGTCCTGGATTTGCCTGCCTCAGTTATGTAAATGAGTTGGATGGTATTAGACAACCTCTTAAATATGAGTAATTGTAGAAAATAAGGTCAGCAAAATCCTGAATTAGAAGAAAGGTCACTTGAATGAAGCAGGGGTCAACTAACAATTTATATAGACCAGAATAAGATGGGGCCCTGGGGCTCCATTTATGTGTAAGGTCGTTTCAAATCAAATAGTTAGGAGAGAGGCATTTTCAGAAGTAGTGTCTTGGTTTAAAGACAGGTAAATGAAAATATTCTTTTGTTCTTTATATTAATCCCCATCAATGGTAGTGCTTTCTACTGACTGTGGAAAATATAAATAGAGGAGAAAAAAGAATTAAGCAACAGAGGGAAACAGTAGATAGTTAATAGGTGATGGATCTGTCCTATGTGTGAGCTAGAATCTCTCCCAGGAATATAATTTGATATATGAGAGGACACTGCATTTTACAGCAACAATAAGATTTCTGTGATTCAGCTGGAGGAAAAATACATCTGAAAGCCAACAAAAAACATTTTTCACTTCAGTACCCTGGAATTAGCTCTAAGGACATATGTCTTTGGGAACTTCTGTGTGAGATTAGCAGGTAGGCATTTTCTGCATCTAAGAAATAGAAGAGATCAAAATAGCTGAATCTGAAATATCCCAAGCATTCTCCAAATTACTGTCCCTTACTTGGCAGCCAGCCAGCCAGCACCTTGTCTTTGCAGTGAAAACTGGAAGAGAAAAAAAAAAAAAGCAGGCAGAACAGATCCATAGGACATGAACCAGCCAGATGAGGAACTGGAAGGGAAGTTTCCACACTCTTATCTTCTGTTTATTTTTTATTACATGAGGAAAAACGTAGGGAATCTCTTATGTGTTCTGTAAAGGAAAATACATCAGTGGTAGAAGCATTTATTGCTTTAGTAAGCCTATGATTATGATTTGTGTGGCATGGTCAACACAAGATTTAATACAAATTCTTATGTGACAATATCTGTGGTTTGAAAAAGAATACACTAACACTAAGGTACACTAACAAATTCCAGCTCCATAATTTTCTTGCTCTGTGGCTTGAGGCAAGTTACTTCTCTGACCCTCAGTGTCCTCTTCTGTAAAATGGCAATAATAGTTGGAAATATGTCAGTGTTATTATAAAGATTGTTAATTATATATATAA
>NW_016813787.1:4298-7007 GCF_001698545.2 Rhinopithecus bieti | reverse complement strand
TTAGTCTATGAAGGGATATTCTGGAGGGCTTTGAGGCTTACGTTGAGAAAGGAATCATCTTCAGATAGAAACAGGAGAGATGTTTTCTGAGGACCTGCTTTGTGATGTGTGCATCCCACTCACAGAAATATACCTTTCTTCTCCTAGAGGATTCCGGATTTCCTTTTGGAGAAAAGCTATGAAGAGATATTCGGTAGCATAGCTACGACTATGGTGAGAAAAGGAAGTATCTCAGACAAAACCTGGAAAGAAGATTTGTGTGAAACTGCTTTGTGTTAGATATATTTATTCGTCTCACATAGGTAAACTTAATTATATTATGCAGTTTGGAAACTCCGTCATGCACAGATCCATGAAGGGACATTGGGGAGCACATTCAGGCCTACGGTGAAAGAGGAGATATCTTCAGTTAAAAACTGGATAGAAGCTTTCTGAGAAACTACTTTGTGATGTATGCATTCCACTCAGAAAGTTATACCTCTTTTCTCACAAGGCAGTGTTTGAACACTGTTCCTGTGAAACCAAAAAGTGATATTTCAAAAGCATTGAGGACTATGGCGAATAGTTCAGTGTACTGAAATAAAATCAAGGAAGAAGCGTTCCAAGAATCTGCTCTCTAATAGGTGCATTCACTTCACAGAGTTAATGCTTACTCTATGTTGGCCAGTTTCGATACTCTGCCTTTGAAGAATCTGTGAAGGGATATTAAGTGACGCCCGGAGGCTTGTGGTGAGTGAGGAAACGTCATCCGATGAAAACTGCAGAGAAACGTTCTGAGCAACTGCTTTGCCATGTGTGTATTCGTCTCCTAGAGTTAAACCGTTCTTTGGATTAAGCAGTGTGAAATCACCTTTACTGTGGCATCTGAGAAAGAATATTTGGGAAGGATCCTTAGAATATGGAGAAGGAAATATCCTTAGGTAAAATGCAGAAGGATGCTTTCTGTGAAACTGCTCTGTGTCGTCTTACTTCCTCTCACTCAGATAAGCCTCTCATATGATTGAGCACTTTTCTAGCCCTGTGTATGTTTAGCGTGTGAGGGGATATTCGGGAGCATTTGGAGGCTAACGATAAAAAAGGAAATATGTTTAGACCGAAACTAGAGAGAAGCTTTCTGAGGAACTGCTTTGTGACGTGTGCATTGCAGTCACAGTGTTATAAATCTCTTCTCATACATCGTCGGGGAAACCCTTTAGGAGAAACAGGTACCAAGTAATATTAGGGAGCATGTTGATGCCATTGGTGAAAAGGGAAATAGCCTCAGACAAAAACTGGAAAGAAGCTCTCTAGGAAACTACTCAGTGATATGTGTAATCATCTCACATAGTTAAAGCTTTCTTTACATTACGCAGCTTGGAAACTGTCGTGGACGGATCCACAAAGGGAACTTTGCAGCACATTCTGGACTATGGTGAAAAAGAAAATATCTTCAGATAAAAACTGGAAAGAAGCTTTCTGTGAATCTGCTTTTTGCTATGTTTATTCACCTCACATGCATGAAGCTTTCTTTACATTATGCAGCTTGGAAACTCCCTCATGGATGGATCCACGAACGGATATTTGGGAAGCCATTCGGGCCTATGGTGAAAGGGGAAATATAGTCACATAAAAACTGGAGAGAAGCTTTCTGAGAAATTGCTTGGTGATGTGCACATTCCACTCAGGGAGTTACAACTTTCTTCTCATAAGGCAGAGTTTGAAAACTGTTCCTGTAAAATCAAAAGAGTGATATTTGGAGCACATTGAAGACTATGGCAAAAAGTGAAATGTCATCCAATAAAAAACAGAAAGAAGCTCTCGAAAAAACTGCTCTCTGACAGGTCCATACTTTTCACAGTGTTAAAGCTTACTCTACATTTCCCAGTTTGAAAGGCGGTCGTTGAGGGTTCTGCGAAGGGATAGTAAGTGGCGACCGGAGGACTGTGTGAGGCAAGGAAATGTCGTCCAATGAAATCAGAGAGATGTTTTCAGAGCAACTATTTTGTGATGTTTGTATTCATCTCATAGTGTTAAATTGTTCTTTGGATTGAACAGTTTGAAATCCCTGTTTCTGTGGAATCTGAGAAAGGACATTTGGAAACGCTCTTTAGAATACCCTGAAAAAAATAACCTAGGAGAGAACCAGAAGGAAGCTTTCTGTGATCCTGCTCTGTGTCACGTGAATTCCGCTCACACAGTTAAGCTTCTCTTTTCATTGAGCTGTATCATAACACTGTTTTTCCTTAGTCTGCAAAGCGATACTTTGGAGGGCTTTGAGGCTTACGGTGAGAAAGGAAACGTCTTCATTTAGAAACTGGAGACAAGCTTTCTGAGGAGCTGCTTTGTGACATGTGCATTCCACTCACAGAAATATACCTTTCTTCTGGTGTTTTAGACATGAAGCCCTTGCCCATACCTATGTCCTGAATGGTACTACCTAAGTTTTCTTCTAAGATTTTTATGGTATTAGGTCTATCATTTAAGTGTCTAATGCATCTTGAATTAATTTTCGTATAAGGAGTAAGGAAAGGATCCATTTTCAGCTTTCTACTTATGGCTAGCCGATTTTCCCAGCATCATTTATCAAATAGGGAATCCTTTCCCCATTTCTTGTTTCTCTGAGGTTTGTCAAAGATTAGATGGCTGTAGAAGTGTGGTATTATTTCTGAGGACTCTGTTCTGTTCCATTGATCTATATCTCTGTTTTGGTACCAGTACCATGCTGTTTTG
>NW_016813787.1:0-1771 GCF_001698545.2 Rhinopithecus bieti | reverse complement strand
TATCCTGAAAAAGAAATAACCTCAGAGAGAAACCAGAAGGAAACATTCTGTGAAACTGCTCTGTGTCACGTGAATTCTGCTCACACAGTTAAGCTTCTATTTTCATTGAGCTGTATCATAACACTGTTTTTGATTAGTCTGAGAAGGGATATTCAGGAGCACTTTGAGACTTACGGTGAGAAAGGAAACATCTTCAGATAAAACTGGAGAGAAGCTTTCTGAGGAGCTGCTTTTTGATGTGTGCATTCCTCTCACAGAAATATACCTTTCTTCTCCTATAGGATTCCAGAATACCTGTTGGAGAAAGAGCTACCAAGAGACCTTCGGAAGTACAGGGAGGGCTATGGTGAAAAAATAATATCCTCAGACAAAAACTGGAAAGAAGATTTCTGTGAAGCTGCTTTGTGTTAGATATATTTATTAATCTCAGTTAAAATTTTAATTATATTACGCAGTTTGGAAACTCTGTCATGCAAGGATCCGCGAAGGGACATTCACGAGCACATTCAGGCCTACGGGGAAAGAGGAGATATCTTCATATAAAAATGAATAGAAGCTTTCTGAGATACTACTTTGTGATGTATGCATTCCACTCAGGGAGTTATACTTCTTTTCTCACAAGGCAGAGTTTGAACACTGTTCCTGTGAAACCGAAAATGTGATATTTCGGAGCGCATTGAGGACTATGGTGAATAGTGAAATATACTGAAATACAATCGAGGAGGAAGCGTTCCAGGAATCTGCTCTCTGATATGTGCCTTCACTTCACAGATTTAATGTTGCCCTGTTTCGAAACTCTATCTTCAAAGAATCGGTGAAGGGATATTTAGTGATGCCCGGACACTTCTGGTGAACAAGGAAACGTCTTTCGATGAATCCTGTAGAGAAACTTTCTGAGCAACTGCTTTGTGATGTGTGTATTCGTCTCGTAGAGCTAAACCATTCTTTGGATTGAGCAGCTTGAAATCACTTTTTTTGTGCAATCTGAGGAAGGATATTCGGGAATGATCCTTATATTTTGAAGAAAGAAATATTCTCAGTAAAAATCCATTAGGAAGCTTCCTGTGAAACTGCTCTGTGTCGTCTTAATTCCCCTCACTCAGTTAAGCCTTTCTTTTCATTGAGCAGTTTTCTAACCCTGTGTATGTTTAGCGTGTGATGGGATATTCCGGAGCACTTTGAGGCTGATGGTGAAAAAGGAAATATGTTCAGAGCGAAACTGGAGAGAAGTTTTTGGAGGAACTGCTTTGTGACGTGTGCATTCCGGTCACCGTGTTATACCTCTCTTCTCATACAGCGTCGGGGAAACCCTTTAGGACAACAGGTACCAACTGTTATTCGGGAGCATGTTGATACTGAAGGTGAAAAGGTAAATAGCCTCAGACAAAAATTGGAAGGATGCTTTCTAGGAAACTTCTCTGTGATATGTGTAATCATCTCACATTGATAAAGCTTTCTTTACATTACACACCTTGGAAATTCTCATGGACGGATCCACGAAGGGACCTTCGGGAGCACATTCTGGACTATGGTGAAAAAGGAAATATCTTCAGATAAAACTGGAAAGAAGCTTTCTGTGAATCTGCTTTTTGCAATGTTTATTCATCACAGATAGATGAAGCTTTCTTTACATTACACAGCTTGGAAACTCCCTCCTGGATGGGTCCACAAAGGGATATTTGGGATCACATTCGGGCCTGTGGTGAAATAAGAAATATAGTCAGACAAAAACTGGAGAGAAGCTCTCTGTGAAACTGCTTGGTGATGTGAG
>NW_016813786.1:0-750 GCF_001698545.2 Rhinopithecus bieti | reverse complement strand
ACATGATTCTTTTCATGGAGCGTTTTGGCAGCACTGTTTTGGGGAATCTGAGAAGGGATATTTTGGATCGCATTGAAGAATATTTTCACAAAGGAAATATCCTCAGATAAAACTAGATAGAAGCTTTATGAGAGAGTTCTTTTTGATGTGTGAATTCGTTTGCTAACAAAGTTTTTGTGGAATCTACAAAGAGACATTTAGGAGAGCATGGAAGCCAATGGTGAAAAAATATATATCCTCAGATAAAAACTAGATAAAAGCTTTATGAGAAAGTTCTTTTTGATGTGTGAATTCGTCTCACAGATTTATACCATTCTTTTCTTGGAGCAGTGCTGACATTGTTTTGTGGAATCCGCAAAGGGATATTTGGTAGCTCAATGAAGCCTATGGTGACAAAGGAAATATCCTCAGATAAAAACCAAACAGAAGCTTTCTGAGAAAGTGCTTTGTGATGTGGGAATTCATCTCACAGAGTAACACTGTTCTTTTAATTGAGCAGTGTGCTAACAATGCTTTCTTGAAATCTGCAATGGGATATTTCAGAGCACATTGAAGTTTATAGTGAAAGAGGAAATATCCTCAGGGAATAACTGGAAAGAAGCTTTCTGAGTCACTTCTTTGTGATTTGTGAATTCATCTCGCAGAGTTACAGGATTCTTTTCATGGATCAGATAGATAGCACTGTTTTTGGGGAATCTGAGAAGGGATCACTTGAATCGCAGTGAAACCTATGGTGACAGAGGAAATATC
>NW_016813785.1:0-1783 GCF_001698545.2 Rhinopithecus bieti | reverse complement strand
ATTCCAAGAAAACAGTGTTAGCAAACTGCTCAAAGAAAGGAACATTGTAACTCTGGGAATTGAATTCACATATTACAAAGCAGTTTCTCAGAAAGCTTCTTTTGGTTTTCCATGAGGATATTTCCTTTGTCACCATAAGCTTCAATTCACTCCCAAATATCCCTTTGTAGATTCCAAGAAATCAGTGTTAGCAAACTGTGCAATGAAAAGAACAGTTTATCTCTGTGAGATGAATTGACACACTAGAAAGCCATTTCTTAGAAACCTTCTTTTTGGTTTTTGTCTGAGGATATTTACTTTGTCAACATAGGCTTCAATGCACTCCCAAATATCCTATTGCAGATTCCACAAAAAAAGTGTTATCAAGCTGCTCAATGTCTAGAACAGCGTATATCTGTAAGATGAATTCACAGATCACAAAGCAGTTTCTCAAAAAGTTTCTTTCTAGTTTTTCTATGAGAATATTTCCTTTTTCACTATAGGCCTCAAGGCACTCCCAAATATCCCTTTGCAGATTCCACGAAAACAGTGTTAGCAAACTCCACCATGAAAAGAATGGTGTAACTCGGTGAGATGAATTCACACATCCCAGACAACTTTCTCAGAAAACTTTTCTAGTTTTTATCTGAGGATATTTCCTTTGTCACCATAGGTTTCAATGCGACACAAAATATCCTTTCTCAGATTCCCCAAAACAGCGCTAATAGACTGATCCATGAAAAGAATCGTGCAATGCTGTGAGATTAATTAAAACATCTCAAAGCAGTTTCCCGGAAAGCTTCTTTCTAGTATTTATACGAAGATATTTCCTTTGTCACCATAGACTTCTATGCGATCCTCAATGTCAGTCATCAGATTCCGCAAAATCAGTGCTAACAAACTGCTCCATGAAAATAATCATGAAATTCTGAGATGAAATCACAATTCACAAAGCAGTTTCTCAGAAAGGATTTTTCTAATTTTTGTCTGTGGATATTTCCTTTGTCACCATAAGCTTAAAATGTGCTCCAAAATAACACATTGCAGATTCCAAGAGAATAGTGTTAGCAAACTGCGCAATGAAAATAACAGTGTACCTCTGAGATGAACTGACACAACACAAAGTAGTTTCTCAGAAAGCTTCTTTTCAGTTTTCATCTGAGGATATTTCCTTTGTCACAACAGACTTCAATGCACTCCCAAATATCCTTTTGCAGATTCCACAAAAAAGTGTTATCAAACGGCTCAATGAAACAATGGCATAGTTCTGTCAGATGAATTCACACATCACAAAGCAGTTTCTCAGAACGTTTTCTTCTAATTTTTAATCTGCGGATATTTCCTTTTTCACTCTAGGTGACAATGTGCTAACAAATTCCCTTCGCAGATTCCATGAAAACAGTGTTAGAAAACAGCTCCATGAAAAAAGGTGTAAACCTGTAAGATGAATTCACACATGTAAAAGGAACTTTCTCAGAAAGCTTCTTGGTAGTTTTTATCTGAGGTTATTTCCGTAGGCACCAAGGGCTTCAATATGACACAAAGTATCCATTATTGGTTTCCCCAGCAGCAGTCCTACCAAGCTGATCCATGAAAAGAATTGTGTAACTCTGAGAGATGAATAAACACATCACAAAGCGGTTTTTCAGAAAGCTTCTTTCTATCTTTTATATGAAGATATTTCTTTTGACACCAGAAACTTCAATGGGCTCCAAAATATTCCATTGCAGATTCCAAGAAAACAGTGTTAGCAGACTGCTAAATGAAAAGAACAGTGTAACTCTTTGAGATGAATTTACGCATC
>NW_016813784.1:0-1782 GCF_001698545.2 Rhinopithecus bieti | reverse complement strand
TTTTAAGATAGGTTCTCACTCTGTCACCCAGGCTAGAGTGCAGTGGCACAATCAAGGCTCACTGCAGCCTTCAACCTCTGGGCTCAAGGGATCCTCCTGTCTCAGGCTCCTTAGTGGCTGGGTCTACAGTCCCATGCTACCAGGCCTGGCTAATGTATGGAGCTTTTGAAAGAATGTCCAAAACCATCAGCAGAATTTGTGGATGCTACCTGTGGAACTGGTGGCACCACTTAAAGGTTATGGTGTACATTTTCACCCAAGAACTTGGTGAAGAAGAGGAAAATGATGCTGCCTCAAATGAGCAGACGCTTGAGCTGATTTAAGGAGCTGAGGCTTTGGAAAGGGTGTTTCCTGTCTTTATGAGCAGGTGTGTGGAGATGGAGACTGGGTAGGGTGAGCAAGAGATAAAGGCCCTTATATTTCAATTACTCTCTCTCTTTCTCACCTCTGCTTTTCCTTGCCTGGCTGCCTTTCACTTTCCCCTCTTGCCTCAAAATTCCTATGCCTTTTTCCATCATTCTCTCTTTGCCTTAAAGAATCTAACTCTCAAATATATACTTTTGTATGGAGTCCTCCCTGTTTCTCAAAATCTAAAATTGATGTCAACATTTAAATAAAATATGAATGTTAAAAACATTCCATATTTCAGATGCCTCTTAAAAACACACAAGATCTGGCAACATAAGGTCCTAGTCCTATAGGAGCAAAGAGCTAGCACTGAGTCACTTCTGTACTTCCAGACAGAACAAGTCTCCATCCCCTCAGTCTCTATCCAGCCAGTTAGCACCAATACCATCTGCTAGGCCCATTCAGGATGAAAGTTTGCTCCCCTACAAGCATTCTTATCCCTTTTCTTTTTTCTCTCATGGAGTTTATTCCTTTCTTTTCCCTAGGTATTTATTTTCTTCTTAAATTTCCATAACCTGTAACTGTGGTACATATGTTATTTACTTTGCCTGTTCCCAATTTTTAACTGAACAAATAGAAACTTTTAGTATTCTTTTTATTTCATGCCACCTCCATACCAAATAATATGCTTTTAAATTAGTTCTTGACTATGGATAAAAATATCCTTAGCACCCATCCAAAAATGAATAAATAAAACCATTTTGCTCTTGCTTCATTGCTGTTTCAAAGTCAGTACAAGTGGTGAGGTCTGTCAGTATGATAGCAGTGAAAATAACACAAGTATTTTAATATATGTAGGTTTCTATTTGACAACCATCAATCCAGAGGTGGTGTTTGTTTGCTTTTTTAAATAGTGATTGTTTGTTTCTGTTTGTAGAAAACAAAATCATTTTCATGTTCTTATAATCAGTATGAACATAAACTTAGTTCTCCTAAAACTTATTTATGAAGAGCTTTCCAATGACTTGTCTGCCTAGACATTTTTTTCTTCTAATTTTTGTTAGGTTCAGGAGTACACGTACAGGTTGTTATATTGGTAAACTCGTGTCACAGAGTTTAGCGTACAGATTATTTCATTATTCAGGCAATAAGCATGGTACCCGGTAGGTATTTTTTTATGACCCTCTCCCTCCTCACACCCTCCACCATCCAGCAGACCCCAGTGTGTGTTTCTATGTGTCCATATGTTCTTGTTATTTAACTCCTACCTGTGAGAACATGCAGTATTTGGTTTTCTGTTTCTGCATTAGTTTTCTAAGGATAATGGCCTCTAGCTCCATTCATGTTGCTGCAAAGGACATAATCTTGTTCTTTTTATGGCTGCATAGTATTCCATGGTATATATGTACCAGGTTTTCTTTTTTTTTTTTTTTT
>NW_016813783.1:0-1971 GCF_001698545.2 Rhinopithecus bieti | reverse complement strand
TGAGATGGAGTCTCGCTTTGTAGCCCAGGCTGGAGTGCAGTGGCGTCATCTCGGCTCACTGCAGCCTCCGCCTCCTGAGTCCCGGTTCAACCAATTCTCCTGCCTCAGCCTCCCGGGCAGCTGGGATTACAGGCACGCACCACCCTGCCCAGCTAATTTTGTATTTTAGAAGAGACAGGGTTTCACCATGTTGGCCATGCTGTTCTTGAACTCCTGACCTTGTGATCTGCCCACCTCAGCCTCCCAAAGTGCTAGGACTACAGGTGTGAGCTACTGCCCCTGGCCTGGAAATTCTTTAAAATGTTGAATATTGGCCAGGCACGGTGGCTCACAGCACTTTGGGAGGCCAAGGCAGGCAGATAACAAGGTCAGGAGATCAAGACCATCTTGGCCAACATGGTGAAACCCCGTCTCTACTAAAATACAAAAAAACCATCTGGGCATGGTGACATGTGCCTGTAATCCCAGCTACTTGGAAGGCTGAGGCAGGGGAATCGCTTCGACCCAGGAGGCAGAGGTTGCAGTGAACTGAGATTGCGCCACTGTACTCCAGCCTGATGACAGAGCAAGACTCCGTCTCAAAAAAAAAAAAAAAGGAATTTGAATATTGGTCCCGTATCTCTTCTGGCTTGTAGGGTTTCCACTGAGAGGTTCACTGTTAGTCTGATGGGCTTCCCTTTGTAGGTGACCTGGCCTTTCTCTCTGGCTGCCCTTAACATTTTTACTTCATTTTAATCTTAGAGAATCTGATGATTATGTGCCTTAGGGTTGACCTTCTCATGGAGTATCTTATTGTTGTTCTCTGGATTTCCTGGATTTGAATGTTGGCCTGTCATGGTAGGTTGGGGAAGCTCTCCTGGATGATATCCTAAAGTGTGTTTTCCAACTTGGCTCCATTCTCGCCGTCTCTTTCAGGTATTCCAATCAGTTGTAGGTTCAGTCTTTTTACATAGTCTGATAGTTCTCAGAGGTTTTGTTCATTCCTTTTCATTATTTTTTCTCTAATCTTATCTGCCTGCCTTATTTCAGCAAGATAGTCTTCAAGCTTTGATATTCTGTCTTCCGTTTGGTTGATTTGGCTATTGATGCTTGTGTTTGCATCATGAAGTTCTCGTGCTGTATTTTTCATCTCCATCAGGTCATTTATGTTTCTCTCTAAACTGGTTATTCTAGTTAACACTATCTATAATGTTTTATCATGGTTCTTAGCTTCTTTGCATTGGGTTAAAACATAATCCTTTAGCTCAGTGAAGTGTACTATTACCCACTTTCTGAAGCCTACTTCTGTCAGTTCATCCGTCTCAGCTTCAGCCCAGTCCTGTGCCCTTGCTGGAGAGGTGTTCTGATCATTTGGAGGAGAAGATGCATTCTGGCTTTTGGAATTTTCAGCGTTTTTGCATTGGTTTTTCCTCATCTTCGTGGATTTATTTACCTTTCATCTTTGAGGCTGTTGACCTTTAGATGGAGTTTTGTGGGGTCCTTTTGTTGATGTTGTTGTTGTTGTTGCTTTCTGTTTGTTTGTTTTTTTCTTTTCTTTTTTTTTTTTTTTTTGAGATGGAGTCTCGCTGTGTTGCCCAGGCTGGAGTGCAGTGACGCAATCTTGGCTCACTGACTGCAACCTCCGCCTCCCGGATTCAAGCGATTCTCCTGCAGTCTCCCAAGTAGCTGGAACCACAGGCACCCACCACCACACCTGGATAATTTTTGTATTTTTAGTAAAGACAGGGTTTCACCATATTGGCCAGGCTGGTCTCGAACTCCTGCCCTTGTGATCTGCCTGCCTCAGCCTCCCAAAGTGCTGGGATTACAGGCGGGAGCCGCTGCGCCCGGCTGTTTTTCTTTTAACAGTCAGGCCCCTCTTCTGCAGGTCTGCTGCAATTTGCTGGGGGTCCACTCCATACCCTGTTTGCCTGGGTTTCACCAGTGAAGGCTGCAGAACAGCAAAGATTGCTGCCTACTCCTTCCTTTTTT
>NW_016813782.1:0-745 GCF_001698545.2 Rhinopithecus bieti | reverse complement strand
AACAGAAATGTTATTATTCTGAATGTCTCATGCTGAATATCTCATACTTCTGAAATCCCTTTTGCTTTTATAAATTGCCCCTCAATTCTCTATAGTCTACAGTTTTAGCCAGTTCATTATCTAATCTCCCAACTCTCTTTTCTGTGGTATTCTTTTCTTCTTGAAATATCTTTATTTTGTAGTATAAATTTTATTATTTTAAAATTATTTTATTTACCTTTATGGATTTTCCTCATCTATATAGAAAGCCCCATAAAATGTTGAGGTAAAAGAAAATCAAAACAAAACACAACTCCTGGATTCTCATATGACTTATAGTCTATGTCAGCACTGGGGGTAAGGGCACTGTGGGAGTAACAAAGTCAGAGAAAACAGAGACTGGTAGTCACATTGAATGGGGGTGGACAGAGGCCCTAAATCTAAATTTTTACAGCTGCAAAAATGAACTTTAAGAATTCCTACAAGTCTGCTATATCAAACAATTATATTTCCTACTACTGTGCTAAATAACATATATGGTAAATATTAATTAAATTACATATTCTGTCCAAGTATAGGTAATTGATTTTACGCATTGACATTTTATCTCCATTGTAGTTTCAGTGTGTTCATTGTGTCAGATTTATTTAAAAACTATCAAATATATTTAAAGACTGTCTTGATTTCTTCCAGTTATTAAGATATTTGACAGATATTCTGTGAGTTCTCAAAATGTAAAATCTAGGATGTATTTTTCTTTTATTTG
>NW_016813781.1:0-1458 GCF_001698545.2 Rhinopithecus bieti | reverse complement strand
ATATTATAAATATAAATTTATTAATAAAATAAAATGCACATCACTAACTTCATACATACAGTCCCCCTTGCTTTGCTCTTCAGCCTTATTTTGTTCACTCTTCCACTCACTCTCCTGCCAACCGGCCTGCTTATAATTCCCTGAACATGGCACCTACCTTGCTGACAAAGGGCCTCTGTACTTGACAAACCCTGGGCTTGAATTCATCTCCCACACCTTTTCTTATCTTCATGTCTCTACTTAAACGTCAGCCCCTCAGAGAGGGGCCCCTCCCACCCAAATGGAAGCAGATGTTGATTCCTCCATTGTTATTCCTGTCTTAGGAACTTATCCGTGTCTTTCATATTCATCATGATTGGTAATTAATTTGTCTATGGCCATGCCACCCTGAACGCACCTGATGTTGTCTAATACTTAATTTTGCTTGTGTGTTCACATGTTTCCTGTCTTTTTCCAGCAACAGAAAGGATGCCCCATGAGGACAGAGCCCACATCTCTTTTGTTGATGGTTTTATCTCCAGAATGAAAACACTCCCTGGTTCACAGTAATATTTAATATGGAAAAATGGGGTGGGGCAGAAGAGGTTAAAAAAAAAAAAAAGAGTTGTTCTAGAATTAAATTGGTGTCTTTTGGAATATAAAATACTACCCTAAAATGACTATTGCCAAAAGAAATGGAGAGTTTGTAACAAATGTGATGAGACTTCTGAAGAGTAATGTATTTTTTTATGAAATGATGCTTTATTACTTTTAGAAAACGGTATAAACTTATAAACTATAAATTAAGATATAAGTATATTTCTGCCAAAGTAAGTCAAGAAAAATGCATTTCAGAATCAGCTTTTATTACAGGCAATGTATTGTAAACTCGAACATCCAGAATCTGAGTTACACTTTTTATTTTTAACATTTTACTAAATAAAAATCTGATATACTGGGTCCAAGTGATGACACATTCCAAATTAATGTAACTTTCTTACAGCTTAAATAAACAAATTTAGATCACCAAGTGAAATCAAAGCCAAGTGTATTTGCACAAGTCAAGAATGATGTGAATGGATTAGAATCTCTGGTAGTCTATACTTTACCATTTATAAGCAAACTTTGACAGTCTTCTGAGTGACATGGTATTAAACTTTGCTTCCAAGGGCCAAATACTAAAATGTATAGAATATTCTACTCTATACTCACTATTAAATGTCATGGACTAGGAAATCTGAGACACAGAGTAAGAAGCAACTGATCGCACACCCCAATCATTTAAGTTGGAAGAGTTCTCTTAGGTGACTCTGGGTCAGGCCGTCTTGATGGGCCTTAGACAAGTTTTCCTTCCCATAAATCCTGCTTTCTCAGGCAGAATCATATACCATAACTGAAAGGAAATGGCTGCTGGTTATCTACTCATTGTCTCCTTTCATTCCCTGCAAAGACACCAAAAAAACCGATTTGCTTAGACCC
>NW_016813780.1:0-1456 GCF_001698545.2 Rhinopithecus bieti | reverse complement strand
CCTGCGTAATGTAAAGAAAGCTTCATCTATGTGAGATGAATAAACATATCAAAAGAATATTAACAGAAATCTTCTTTCCAGTTTTATCTGAAGATATTTCCTTTTTCACCATAGTCCAGAATGTGCTCCCGAAGGTCCCTTCTTGGATCCCTCCATGACAGTTTCCAAGAGGCGTAATATAAAGAAAGCTTTATCTATGTTAGATGATTACACATATCACAGAGTAGCTCCCTACAAAGTTTCTTTTCCAGTTTTTGTTTGAGGCTATTTCCCTTTTCACCATTGGCATCAACATGCTCCCGAATATCACTTGGTACCTGTTTCTCCAAAAGGGTTTCCCCGATGCTGTATGAGAAGAGAGTTATAACACTGTGAGTGGAATGCACACGACACAAAGAAGTTCCTCAGAAAGCTTCTCTCCAGTTTCGGTCTGAACATTTCGTTTTTAAACGTTAGCCTCAAAGTGCTGTATGATAAGAGAGGTATAACACTGCGTTTGGAATGCACACATCACAAAGTAGCTCCTCAGAAAGCTTCTCTCCAGTTTGTATCTGAAGATGATTCCTTTCTCATCGTAAGCCTCAAAGCCCTGCAGAATATCCCTTCACAGACTAAACAAAAACAGTGTTACGATACAGCACAATGAAAAGAGATGATTAACTGTGTGATCGGAATTCACATGACACAGAGCAGTTTCACAGAAATCTTCCTTCTGGTTTCTTTCTGAGGTTATTTCCTTTTCAGGATATTCTAAAGAGCGTTTCCAAATGTCCTTTCTCAGATTCCACAGAAACAGTGATTTGAAACTACTCAATCCAAAGAATGATTTATCGCTATGAGATGAATACAAACATCACAAAAGAGTTGCGCAGAAAGGCTTCTCTCCAATTTGCAATGGAGGACATTTCCTTGCTTGACACAAGATTCCGGTTGCCACTTACTATCCCTTTGCAGATCCCTCAAAGACCGACTTTCAAACTGGGAAATGTAGAGTCAGCTTTAACCCTGTGATAAGAATGGACATGTCACAGAGCAGTGTCTTGGAGTGCTTCTTTCTGCTTTTTAATGGACGACATTTCACTTTTTGCCATAGTCTTCAATGTGCTCAGAATATCACTCTTTTGGTTTTACAGCAACAGTGTTCAAACTGTGCCTTATGAGAAGAAAGTTTTAACTCCCTGAGTAGAATTCACAGATCACCAAGCAGTTTCTCATAAAGCTTCTCTCCAGGATTTATCTGACTGTATTTCCTATTTCATCATAGGCCCGAATGTGATCCCAAATATCCCTTCGTGGATCCATCCACGAGGGAGTTTCCAAGCTGTGTAATGTAAAGAAAGCTTCATCTATGTGAGATGAATAAACATAGCAAGAAACAGATTCACAGAAAGCTCTTTTCCAGTTTTTATCTGAAGATGTTTCCTTTTTCACCATAGTCCAGAATGTGCTCCAAAAG
>NW_016813779.1:0-391 GCF_001698545.2 Rhinopithecus bieti | reverse complement strand
TCTGTGAGGTGAATTCACAAGTCAGAAAAGAGTTTCTCAGGAAGCTTCTTTCTAGTTTTTTTCTGAGGATATTTACTTTTCAACATAGACTTCAATGTGATGTAAAATATCACTTCTGAGATTCAAGAAAAACAGTGCTACCAAACTGCACCATGAAAGGAATCGTGTACCTCTGTGAGATGAATTCAGAAATCACAAAGAAGTTTCTGATAAAGCTTCTTTCTAGTTTTTATCTGTGGATATTTCCTTTGTCACCCTAAGCTTCAAAGAGTTCCAAAATATCCCTTTGAAGATTCCAAGAAAACAGTGCCAACAAACTGTTCAATGAAAAGAACAGTGTAACTCTGTCAAATGAATTCACAAATTCCAAAGTAGTTTGACAGAAAGCTTA
>NW_016813778.1:0-2738 GCF_001698545.2 Rhinopithecus bieti | reverse complement strand
TTTTTGCTTGAGATGGAGACTCGCTCTGTCACCCAGGCTGGACTTCTTTTGCCGGAGGTCAGCTCACTGCAAGCTCCGCCTCCCGGGTTCATGCCATTCTCCTGCCTCAGCCTCCTGAGTAGCTGGGACTGCAGTCACCTGCCATGATGCCCGGCTAATTTTTTGTATTTTTAGTAGAGACGGGGTTTCACCGTGTTAGCCAGGATGATCTCGATCTCCTGACCTCGTGATCCACCTGCCTTGGCCTCCCAAAGTGCTGGGATTACAGGCGTGAGCCACCGCGCCCGGCCCTCTTTGTATATTTTATATGACAGGACTTCATCAGATAGGTCTTTTATAATTTTTTCCCAGTCTGTGGCTTGTCTTCTCATTCTATTGGTATTGTCATTCTCAGAGTTTTAAAATTTAATGAAGTCTGGATTATCCATTTTTTTCATAGATTGTGACTTTGGTCTTGTATGTAAAAAGTCATCGCCATATCCAAGGTCATGTAGGTTTTCTTCCAGTTATCTTTAGGAGTTTTATAGTTCTGCAATTTACATTTAAGTCTGTGATACATTTTGAAATAATTTTTGTGAGGGCTGTAAGGTCTGTGTTCCAACTTCCTTTTGTTTATATTTATTTATTTTTGCCTGTAGGTGTCCAGTTGTTTCCGCACCATTTGTTGAAAAGACTTTCTTTTCCTCATTGTATGGACTTTGGTCTTTTGTCAAAGATCAGTTGACTATATTTATATTGTTCTATGTCTGGGCTCCCTACTCTGTTCCATTGATCCATTTGTCTATTCCTTCACACAATAACAAACTGTCTTGATTACTACAGGTTTACAGTATGTCTGGAAGTCACGTAGTGAGTGCTCCAATTTTGTTTCCTTCCCTTGCTACTCAATTGACTATTCTGGGTCTCCTACATCTCCATATAAACTTTACAATTATTTGTTAACATCCACAAAATAACTTGCTACATTTTAATTGAGATTGTGTTGAATCTATAGATCAAATTTAAAAGAACTGACATCTTGGCAATATTTGAGTCTTTCTGTCCATGGATATGGAATATCTTTTCATTTACTTACCTTTTTAATATATTTTATCAGAGTTTCATAGTTTTCCTCATACAGATCTTGTGTGCATATGTTGTTAAATTTATGTCTATTTTCTTTTTTGCTGTGTTAATGTAAACGGTAATGTGTTTTTAATTTCAAATTCTGCTTGTTCATTACTAATATATATTACTTTTTTATATTTACAATCTTGCTACATTACTAGTTTTTTTCATTGTTGTTGATTCTCTAAGATTTTATACATAGATGCTTATGTCTCTGCAACAAAGACAGTTTTTATTTCTTCCTTTTCAATCTGTATAACTTTTATTACCTTTTCTTGTCTTATTGTATTAGCTAGGACTTCCAGCTGAAAAACAGTGGTTAGGAGATATTTTTGCCTTGTTCTGATCTTAGTGGGAAATCTTTGAGTTTCTTATCACTAAGTAAGATGATAGCTGAAGGTATTTTGTAGATGTTTCTTGTCAATTTAAGAAAGTTCCCTCGGCCGGGTGCCGCGGCTCACACCTGTAATCCCAGCACTTTGGGAGGCCGAGGCAGGCGGATCACAAAGTCAAGAGGTTGAGACCATCCTGGTCAACATGGTGAAACCCCGTCTCTACTGAAAATATAAACATTAGCTGGGAGTGGTGTTGCGCGCCTGTAGTCCCACCTACTCATGAGGCTGAGGCAGGAGAATCACTGGAACCTGGGAGGTGGAGTTTGCAGTGAGCCGAGATTGCACCACTGCACTCCAGTCTGGCGACAGAGTGAGACTTTGTCAAAAAAAAAAAAAAAAAAAAAGTGAGAAAAAGAAAATTTCCTCTTTTCCTAGGTTGCTGAGAGTTTTTACCATGAATTGGTATCAAGTTTTGTTATTTTCCCTCATCTATTGGTTTATTATGTGATCTTTTTTAGCTTGTTGATGTGATAATTAAATTAATTGGTTTTTGAATATTAAACCAGCTTTACATACCTTGGATAAACCCCACTTGGTCATGATGCACAATTTTTTTCAAACATTATTGGATTGGGGGGTTTTGCATCTTTGTTCATGAGAGATAATTGTCTGTAAGTTTGCTTTTTTCTCCTAATGTCATTGTCTGGTTTTTGATATTGGAATAATACCAGCATCATAAAATGAGCTGAGAAGTATTCCCTCTGCTTCTGTATTGTGCAACACTTTGTAGAAAATTGGCATAATTTATTTCTGAAATGTATGGGAGAATTCACCAGTGAACTGATTGTGCCTGGTGCTTTCTGTTTTGGAAGAGTTTTAATTATTGATTCGATTTCTTTAATAGTTACAAGCCTATTCAGATTTCTACTTCTTCTTATGTGAGTTTTGACAGATTGTGTCTTTCAAGAAATTGGTCCACTTCATCAGTTATTAAATTTGTGAGTAGAAGTGTTTATAATAGTCCTTTATTATCCTTTTAGTATCCATAGCATCTGTAGTGTTCTCTCCTCTTTCATTTCTGACATTAGTAATTTGTGCCCCCTCTCTTTTTTCTTAGCCTGGCTCGAGGTTTATCCATTTTACTTTTTTTTTTTTTTTTTTTCCAAAAAAACAGGTCTTGGTTGTGTTGATTATCTATTTTCAGTTTTGTTGATTTATGCTTTTAATTATTTTCCTCTGCTTATTATAAATTTAATTTGCTCATTTTCCCTAATTTTCTGAGGTGGGAGTTTAAAT
>NW_016813777.1:0-1177 GCF_001698545.2 Rhinopithecus bieti | reverse complement strand
AAAAAAAGGTTATTGTCTTTTTTTTTTTTTGAGACGGAGTCTCACTCTGTCGCCCAGGCTGGAGTGCAGTGGTGCGATCTCGGCTCACCGCAAGCTCCGCCTCCCAGGTTCACCGCAAGCTCCGCCTCCCAGGTTCACGCCATTCTCCTGCCTCAGCCTCCCGAGTAGCTGGGACTACAGGTGCCCGCCACCACGCCCGGCTAATTTTTTGTATTTTTAGTAGAGACGGGGTTTCACGGTGTTAGCCGGATGGTCTCGATCTCCTGACCTCGTGATCTGCCCGCCTTGGCCTCCCAAAGTGCTGGGATTACAGGCGTGAGCCACCGCGCCCGGCCTATTGTCTATTTTTATTGATACATAATAGGTGTATGTATTTTCAGGGAACATACATGTGATAGGTAGGTCAGATTCTTGTATGTTTTGGGTGAAAAACGGATTCTGTTTGGAGAACAGTACTCTTTCTGAAGTACAAGAGATGTCACGTGGACCTGCGTCAGGGCAGTCAGCTGATTTGATGGCTGATGTTGGCGGAGGGACAAGCTGGAAATCACAGTCCTAGCCCAGGTGCCCTGGCTGTCACCTCACCCCGTGGAGCTCCTGGCTCCTCAGCTGTGCAGTGAAGACGAGTCCAAGAGAAAGGACCTGAGAAGAGGCAAGAATGTGCTGGAAGTCTTATACTGGAGTAATGTCGGTGCTAGAGAAACGCTGGCTTCTTAGTTGAAACAGGCCGGATGCCGTGGCTCGTGCCTGGAATCTCAGGACTTTGGGAGGCCAAGGTGGGAGGATCGCTTGAGGCCAGGAGTTAGAGACCAGCTTGGGTGACATAGCAAGACCCCTGTCTCTACTAAAAAGGATAAAATATAAAATAACCAAACGGTAAAGACTATTTGTAAACAGTAGAGTAATAGCCTTCCTATGAATGCCTCATGGTTTTGTCCTAAAAACACTTGGGATTGAGTCATAAACCCATGAGGCATTTTTACTAAGAGTCGGTGTAACAGCAAGATACTCTTTTATTCATCTGTGCATTCATTCAGTCAACAGTTGCACAAAAACAGACACAGTCCTTGCTATATTGCAATACCGACATTCTAGTGGGAGAGGCAGATACAGAGTCAGAATCACGAAAGAAATCTAGAGTTGAAACCAGAAAAGGCTGCAGAGAAGAGTCAGAGAA
>NW_016813776.1:2117-7499 GCF_001698545.2 Rhinopithecus bieti | reverse complement strand
AGCCACCGCGCCCAGCCTGCAAATAGAGTTTTACTTCTTTTCAAACTTGATGCTTTTTATTGTTTTCTTGCCAAATCAGCCTTGCTAGGATGTTTAGTACAATGTTAAATAAATGTTTTAGGAGTGATGTCTGCTCACGTCATTTTTTGTCCTCTATTCTATTGATATGGTGTATTACACTGATTGACTATTGAATTTTAAACCATACTTGCATTCCTGAAATCTGGGATAAATTCTACCTGTATATGTATATGTGTGTGTATATATACATAAAACATGTAATATATGTATACAAATATACATATATGCATACACATACACACACATAAAACCATGTCTATATGTCTTTGGTTTCTTTTTTATACATTGGATTCGTTTTGCACTATTTAGTTGTTTAGCATATTTGGATCTATATTCATAAGGCATATGGCCTATAACTTTTCCTTTAGTGATGTTCTTGTTTGCTTTTGGTATCAGAATAAAGCTAGCATTATAGGGTGAGTTGGGAGGTATTCCCACTTCCATATTTTGGAAGACTTTCTAAAGGATTGGAATTAATCATTCTCTAAATGTCTCATAGAATTGATCAGTGAAGTCATCTGGGCCTGGGCTTTACTTTATATGTTGGTTATCTAGTTATTAATTCCATCTTTTCCATTGTTATTGATCAATTCAAATTTTCTTTCTCTTTTTGAGTCAACTCCAGTTGTTTGTGCTGTTTTAAAGTATTTATCCATTTTATACGTCATGTTAGTTTACATGTTTCTTCATAATACTCCCTAATGAATTTTTCTTTTTTTTGCTTTTGTGAGATTTATAGTTATGTCCTCTCTTTTTGCAATTTTGATAGTCTTGCTTTTGTCAGCCTACCAAAAGATTTGTCAATTTTGTTAATGTTTCCAAAGAACAAACTTTGGTTTGCTGATTTTTCTCTATTCTACACTTCAATTATGTCTGCTCCTTTTTCTATTATATTCTTTCATATGATTGCTTTGGATTCAGTTTACTGTTGTTTTCCTGTATCTTATATCAGAAAATTTGGTTACTGATTCGAGATTTTCTCTTGTTAATAAAGGTATTTGTAGGCATAAAATTATTTCAGCATTGTTTTAGTTGAATTCCATTAAGTTCAGTTAACGGAATCAGAAAATTTGGTTACTGATTCAAGATTTTTCTCTTGTTAATAAAGGTATTTGTAGACATAAAAATTATTTCAGCATTGCTTTAGTTGAATTCCATTAAATTCAGTTATGTTGTGTTTTTATTTCTGTTCCCCTCAAAGTTGTTTTCTTTTCTAATTTCCTTTGAGATTTTTTCTCTGACCTATTGGTTATTTGGGCATGTGGTCTGTAATTTACACATATTTGTGAGTTTCTAAAATTTTCCTTTCACTATTACCTTCTAATTTAATTCCATTGTGGTTAGAGAACATATTTTATATGGCTTCAATTATTTTAAATTCATGAAGGTTTGTATTGTGATATAGTATACTGTCTATCATGCAAATATTTCATTTAGTTTTTAGAAGACTGTGTATTTTGTTATTCATGGGCACAGTGTTTTATTAAGGTCTGTTAGGTCGAGTTTGTTTATACTATTTTTTATCCTTGTTGATATTCTGCCTAGTTGTTGTATCTATTATTGATAGTGGAATATTGAAGTTTCCAACTACTATTATTGAATTTTCTTATTTCTGCTTTCACTTTTGCCATTTTTGTTTCATGTATTTTCCAGTTCTATTCTTAGGCACATACAATCTTATAATTATTTCTTGCTCATAGACAAAACTTTTATAATTCTAAAATGTTCTTATTCTGGGAAATTTTTTTTTCATTTTAAAGACTATTTTATGTTAGTACACACACTCCAGTTCTCTTATGATTCCAATTAGTATGTTATGTTTTTTCTCATAACTTTTAAAATCTATTTATAATTTGAATCTAAAATGTGTCTTCCACATATATTATATGAATCCTTTTTTAAAAATCCAGTATGAAAATCTGCCTTTACATTGAACTGTTCAATCTGTTTATCTTTGATGTTATTAATATGACTTGATTGGCATTTGTCATTTTGATTTATTTCTTGTACATTTCCCATGTCTTTTTCTTCTGTTTTATTTTTTCCTTTCCTGTTTTCATTTTCATTAAATACTTTCTAGAATAACATTTTTATTCCTGTAATATTTTAACAATAGCTTAGTTATTTATAAATAGTTGCTCTAGGGCTTACAATATGCATCTTACCTTGTCAGAATTCACTTCAAATCTATACTAAATTAAATGAAATGGAATATAGAATCTTTACCACTACACAGCTCTATTGTTTTCTGCCCATTTTGTGAATTCATTGCTATAAACATGTCATACATGTATGTGCATATATATATATGAAACCTGACAATATATTGTTATATTTACTATTGAATATGTTTTTACATATTTTTAAGGAAGCTAACATCAGAGAGAAGAACAAGTATATATTTACGAGGTTTCTTACATAATTTTTCTTATTTACACTCTCTGGTTCTCTTTATTTATTCCTATAGATCAAAGTTATCATTTAATGTCAAGTAGGAAAATAGTTTTTCTATATAGGTCTCACAATACAATTATCACATTTTATAAAATTGCTTTTTACATATGTTGAGAGGAAAATGAATATACATTTATACTTTATTTTAACATTGCTTGTGTAACTGCCAACATCAACACTTTTTTTTAATGTTGATTCAAATTACTGTATGATGTTCCTTGGTTTCAGCATGAAAAGCTTCCTTTAGTACTTCCTGTGAGGAGAGTCTTTTAGCCACAAATTCTTTGGTATTTTTGTTTCTGTATTTTTGTAAGATACTTTTGCTAGATATAAGATTCTTGGATGACAGATGTTTTTTTCTTTCATTGCCTTTCATTCTTCTGTAATGTCATCCCCCTGACTTCTGGCAGCCATTTTTTTAAAATTTTATTTTATGAAAAGCCACCTATTAATCTTATTGTGGTTCACTTGTATATGATGAGGTTTGGTTTTGTTTGCTGCTTTCAAGGTTTTGTTTTATCTGTCAGTTTCAACATGTTGACTATGATACTTCTAGGTATGGATCCTGTGTTTATTCCAGGTGGATTTTGTCAAGTTTAAAAAATATATTTTAATGTTTTTCATCAAATTTGGAAGTTTTCAGTTATTATTTGAACACTTTTAATGCTTTTTAAAATCTTTCCTTTTGGTACTCCCATTGCAAGTATATTGTTGTGCTTAATGATGTCCCATATTTGTCTGAGCTGTTAATTAGTTTAATTTTTTTCTCTCTGTTCTTCAGTTTGCATAATCTCTATTGATTTACCTTGAAATTTACTAATTCTTTCCTTTGTCAGCTCAAGCCTACTGTTAAGCCCTACTAGCCAATGTAATTTTTATTATTGTACCTTCTAACTCAAGAATTTCCTTCTGATTCTTTAAAAAAGTCTCTTTTTGTTGATATTATTCAACAAGACATTATTACCATACTGTTCTTTAATTTTTTAAAGTACATTATGTCCCTTTGCTTTTTAAACCTATTTATAACATTTTCTTTGAAGCTCTGTCTGAGAAGACTAAGCTGTATATCCTCAAAGGCAGATATTATTTATTTCAATTTTGATTATAGGTCTGATTTTTATATTTCTATGCATGTTTCATAATATTTTGTTGAAAGTGGATATTTTAGATAGTATATTATGTCAACTTTGGATATAAAACTCCACAAGGCTACTTATTGCTGGTGTTTATTTCTTGGTTGACACAGCTGGGCTACTTCAATGAAGTACCTTTTTCCTGAAGTGTGCAACCTTGATATGGTCCTCAGAAGGTTACACTTTGGCATACAAACAGTTTTCCTGACCTTCAGAGATGAGTCTAGCTTTAGCTGGACTTTGACTCTCTCTTTCCTTGATCTTCCCATTAAACTTATAGTTGATTTACTGTATTATTATCCCACTGAGCTATTAGCCTTCTCCAACTGCTAACTGATGGGTTTATTATTTTCAGCAATATTCTCAGACATTACTTGCTCCACATTGATACCCAGCCTTGGCAAGCGCTTGGTGTAAGGCTTGCTTTGACCTTCTCCTAGGCAGACCTCCTTGTTATGGAGCAGGAACTAGGTGGGAAAAACTTGCTTTTCACCAGGCATTCCCTCAGGATTCCCCATAGAAAGCAAGCACTGGGCAGGGGCGGCGGGGGAAGTAGGTAGGCAGATCAATGTTGCTCCCTGGTTGCTGCCACCACCCAATATAGAACTCCCACAGCCCAGAATCTAAGAGAATTGAATATGCTGATTTTGACCAGCTGCTGAATCTACCTGGAATAGTTCTTTAATTATAGGCAATTGGTGCGGATGGGAGCTGCCACTTGCCTAGCAAGCCCTCTGGAGCTCTCTTGAAAAACAGCTGTGTGGGTAATGGGTCTTCTTTCTTCACCTGCTCCTTGGCCTGGATCCATCCTACATAGCAAGAGTTGCAGATGGGAAATTGAGAGCTACACTGCTGCTACTAGCCACATGATAGAACTCTTCCCCAGCACAGGGATGTAAAAAGAGAATCTGCGAATGTTCACTGGTTACTACTCTGAATGGCTCTTCCATCCCAGGATATTGTGGAGATTGGGACTGCCACTCAGCCACCAAGTCAGGGGGTTATAATTATAGTCATTAGTTCAAAAGGCAGGATCTCTCACAGTTCTTACATAGCTTGAGTTTCATTTAATAACTTATTCTCAATTTGTTGCTAGCCTTTTGATGAATCTCTAGAGGCTTTGAGTAATTGATTTTGATAATTGTTACCAGGTTAATACATGTCTTTTCAGGGCAGAGTTTTCTCTAAGCTTCTGTCCCTACCCTTCCAGAAGTTCCACCCAACCACTATCGAGTACAACTATCAAGTTATCCTAGTTAGAACCACCTAGCTAAGCCTAGTCAACACATGTAACAGTCAGAGATAATACAAAAATTATTGTTTTAAACAGCTAATTTTGGGGCGGTATCTTATCTAGTGATAGATAACAAAAACATGTTTCCTGACGTATTTCAATATTTTTTATTATCTGTTGTGGGATATACAAGTCAAGGTTGTTAATCTTTACTGAGAAAAGGGAAGATAATTATTTTGAACACATAAACGTATTTGTAAAAGGAAGTATGTTCACACATTTTTGGAAGTGACATACAATATCCTATCATGACTAGGATTCCTTAAACATCTTTTCTAGCATAAAAAATGTCAAGACAAAAGATATTTATAATCTTGTTTTAAACAACACACTCCAGGTTGCTTTTGGGATCAATCATATGAAGTGCCAGAATTCTTCATAATAGCTATCATTCTTTATTCTCTATCCATTTTGTCTCAT
>NW_016813776.1:0-2053 GCF_001698545.2 Rhinopithecus bieti | reverse complement strand
AAAAAAAAAAAAAAAGTGAAAATTTTAGATATTTATTTGGAGTATAGTTTCCAGTTCAATATCTCCTGCTTCTTTGGCTATATAACTTTACTAAAGAGAAAAAAAAATTCTTTGGTCAATCTGTGCCAAGTTAGTTACATCTACATATGGGTAAATAAGGGAAATTATTAACTTTAAAATGGAGATTAAATATAACCAAAGTATGTCATTTAAGTGACGACAAACTATAATTTATGAATTACCTAAGAATATGACAGTTTTGAAAATTCTCTTTCAATACCATTATAAAGTATAATATCTATTTGGTCAAGGTGGCTGACTAGAAGCAGCTAGTGTGAGTCGCTCTGGCAGAAAGGAGAGAGAGTGGCGCGTAAGCACTATCTCTTCAAGTGGATTGTACAGGAATCTGCATTGGGATTCATCGAGGAAGCAACAACAGCCCATGGAGAGCAGAAAGGAGACAGGCAGGACAGTCATCTATCAGGGATTAGCATGGAGCCAAAGGAGGCTCCCTACCACAGGGAAAGGGTAAGTGACTGCCCTCAATCTGGGGAGGGAGTGAAGGGTGCATGAACTGTGGCATGCCTCCAGCATGTCACAGCTGCTATACAGAAAGCAGCCAGAATGCTTCTCAATTGGCAAGGCCTCCCAAGTGAGTTTCCAGTGTGGCCACACGACTCCCACCTGATTACTTTAGTCATTGAAAGCTCTGTGTTTCTTTGGGGTGGAATTCCCAGAGACAACCAACAGGCTCTCTGCCAATGCCATTGTATTGACACCTGCCCTTGCTGCACTTGGCCTGAAGAGCAAACAAAAACCCCAATTGCTTTGCTCACACCTCCAGCATGTGGCAGCTACTCTAATGTAGAGGAGGCCAGTTTCTCTTCCCTGTGAGCCCTTGGATCCCCTCCCCTTCCCCAGGCAGGGCCCCCAGCTTGGGCCCATAGCACAGCTACTCTAACCCTGGCTGAACATTCCCGTTGGCAGTGGCTCTGTCTCTCTGGAGTGCAAATCCCACAGGCAACTTACAGCCCCTCTGCCTTGACCATTTCCATGGTACACGCCCTTGCTGCCCTTGGGCTGGGGAGTAAAGACCCTGATTACTTTGCTTGTACCTCCAGCATGCTGCAGCTATCCTGCAGAGAGGAGGCCAGAGTGTCTTACACATGAGCTTCCCACTCCCCTGCTCTTCACAATGTAGGAACTCCTAGCTTAGACCTGTAATGTGCCACTCCATCCCTAGCTGATCATTCCAATTAGCAGTGGCTCTACATTTCTCTGGGGTGGAGTTCCCAATAACAAGTGAATGACTTTCAGCTATTGTCATTGCCAAAGTCTCTGCTCCTGCTGCCTACAAGCTGGAGAATGAACAAAAAGCCTGAGCTTATCCCATAGCTGCAGTACAAAACTCAGAAATGCCAAGCTGAGATTTGTGGCCAGCACTCCAGTGGGAGAGGAGCCTATACTCTCAGAGCACTGACAGGAAGCATGGTTGCAAACATGAGGGAATACAGAGGAGCCATATGGCTGACAAGAGCGTATCTACCAGCCATTATGCTTGAGCGTCATCTACTGAATTGCAGCCCAAACTGTAACACCAAAAATACTTTGCTAATATACTCCCCTGTGAAACCAAGGGCAAGAATTTAGCCACAAAAATCCTGCACAATGACTTGGCCCTCTGAAAACATCCAGAAATGAAGCCAACTGACTATACTCAAATTATACAATGGTTAAAGGAACAGCAGCCCACACAGAAGAGAAAGGACCAGTGCAATAACTCTGGCAACTCTAAAAGCTAGAGTGTCTTCTTATCTACAAGTGACCATACTAGTTTCCCAGTAGTGGTTCTGAACCATAATGAAACAGCTTAAAATAATGCACGTATATTTCAGAATCTAGATGACAATTAAGATTATCAATATTCAGGAGAAAGTTGAAACCCAATCCAAGAAATCTAAGGAATTTAGTAAAATGATTCAAGAGCTGAAAGACAAAATAACCATTTTATGAAAGAAGCACACTGATCTGATAGAGCTAAAACTCACTTCGA
>NW_016813775.1:13502-15644 GCF_001698545.2 Rhinopithecus bieti | reverse complement strand
AAGGTATTAAAATTTTCATGCCAATGACCATTGCATGCTACTAACACATCCAAAATATATAACTGGAAGAAACCTTTTATTATTGTGCTGTATCTTGGTGGGAGCTGCATTTAGATTCAGGATAATAATGCCTTTTGTTAACTTATCAAAATGTATGAAATACACACTCTACATTATGGGTCCCTATTTTAATCGATGTGTTTGATATTCATTATCAAAGTGTTTTGATGCTTTAACTTTATTTTTTGAATAGTCTATCTAATTTCAGACAGCTTGTAATGACCCCTCAATAAATACTGACTGACCAAAGAAGACATCCTATAAAAGTTCTCTGCTGACAGACTCACAACTACTATTACACACATACAATGATACAATTAAAATAAAATAAAACTGCACAAAAAACCTCTAAAGCACATCTACAAGATCATCAACAATAAAAGCAAACTGTTTTCGCTTTCTTTAAATTGAAAATTGAAGCAATTTACATTTGAACCATGGATGACTTGATACTGTAAGGGGAAGATTGCAGAAAAGAGTAAAACAAAACAAAAGAAAACAAACAAACAAAACTACAGAGCCAGGACTCAACTCAATTCATGAGGGCTTTATAAACTGAAGGCAATACCAGGAATTGTTCCTGGACACAAATATACAGTCATAGCCATTTTGGGAGTATGGATATCACATCCAACATATGGCAAATTTATTCCAGCATATGGTATACCAATCTCTATACTTGTGGAAACCTTCTCCCCTCCTCTCTATCTTCTCTTACAGGAGATCCTTTGGAACAGAGTGTTTTGTCAGTGGGAATCTGACACAGATTATAAGAGACTTCATTCAAACCAAACAAGCAAGTATGGACAGGGACATAGGTCTAGGCCCCAAAGGAGAAACCAAGTGGCTATAGTGTTTGCAGGCCAGAGCATTACAGATTCAAGAATATTCTAATATTTTACCTTTAGTAAATAACATTTATCATGTTTCTATTGTATTATCAGGATCCTAGAAATAGCTTCTCTTTAAACCAGGGGTTAATCTGGTGTCCACAGAAGCACAAGGGCTCTGTGGATAGAATTTAGGGAATCCATGATATTGAATGGGGAAAAAACAAAAATTTTCACTGAAGTCTAAATAAAATGTATCTTTTTCTTTTATCATGAATTATTCTCATCAATAGAAGCCAGTTAGATAGTATTATAATCATATTACAGTTGCAGACCTCTTAAAATATACTTTATAGCTATAATGACTTCAAAGTTGCTGTAGTTATTAAACTTGCCAATAGATATTGTTATGCAAAACGTTAATGAAAACATATGCATCCTTATATCACAAATTTGATATTTTATAAATGTATTTAAATGTAAGTGGTTCCTTATAATCCTATTATCTATGCATTTAATAATGTTATTCTGAGATAGAATATATATGCATCACCAGACTTCCAAAGATTTGCTGACTTTTAAAAGGTTCAGAATCCCTACTTTAAACTCCTTGAAAATATATAAGGGTTTGAAAAAGACATAGGTTTGTGAGAAATGACATCTCACAACAGACTAGATATGGCCCGTAATGCAAGATTTTGCTTAGTTTAAAATGCAACATTTTGGCAGTGATTTAAAATAATAGTGTTAATAATATATCAGAAATCCAAACTTTAACTGCTTTGTCTTCATTCATAAAATTTACACGTATCTAGGTATGTCAGAGGCTTGGAAACTGGTCACTATGGAGAGCAACAACAACTGCAGTATTGTAATTGTGTAAGGGACTGAAGAAAGGAATGAAGTTACAGGTTTTTCTCTTAAAATTATAATTAGGGACATTTTTTTAAAAAAGGTCAGCACACACCCAATGGACTTATGCATGCTTACAAAAACATATACAAAACATATGCACATATACAAAAACATATACACATATTTATATCCAAGAATTTAATCCCATTACCATCCAAATGTGAATATCTGGCTACATTCACATGAATCATTTCTGAGGCAATACCTAAAACCAGCTTCATCTGCATTTAATTTTCTCATATCCTTGAAAGTTCAGACTGGAAAACTGGCATTCAAATCTTAAAACATCTACACATAAAATTCATACTTTAATTTTTTTTTTTTTTTTTTTTTTTTT
>NW_016813775.1:5481-12020 GCF_001698545.2 Rhinopithecus bieti | reverse complement strand
ATAAGGCAGAAAAGAATTTTATTGACCAACAGAAGGAAAGTTCTCAGCTGTGAGATAAGACCCTGAAAGCAGGTAGCCATCTGTGAGGCTGAGTCTGGGGGTTTTAGCACTAGTATTCAAAAGTTGCAATCTTTATGGCCTAGACTGCCTTTCAAGTTTACTTAGAAACCCAGAGAATTTTAGCCCTTGGTGGTGAGGTTTGCAGGAACTCAAGTTCTGATCACTAGAATCACCAATTCCCCTCTGGCTTGGGCTAGTTTAAATGCTCCCTCCATGGGCAGGCATCAGGTGAATTTGGTCTGGTTTTCCTTTCTGCTCTAACAGGACAACACTGAGTTCAATGGCTCACAATTGTTGTGCTCTTCCTCCCCCAGCACCCAGAGATGCTCTCAGTGCACCCCACTGCTGCTATGGGTGGGGAAGAGGTGTCATCAGCAATTCAAGACTGTTCTCACTATCTTTATAGTGCCCTTTAAGTGATACAAAGTTAAAATCAGGTAACTATGAGAGTTCACCTGATTTTTGGTTCCTGTGAAAGTGGTTTTTGTGTGTTGATAGTTGTTAACTTGGTGTCTTTGTTGGGGGAATGATAGGTGGCGGCTTCTATTCCACCATCTTGCTTTGCTTCTCCTCAGGGATCTGGAATGCTATTTTAATAACAAGATATAGTTTTTAAATTTATAAAGGATTTGAAGTAAAAAGAAAAGTGCAGAGAAGTGCTTAGAGTATACCATCTTTTCTGAGAAAGAAATGTTTGTGTGTTTGTGTATAATGTGTATAGATACAAAATAAATTTTCAAACATATATATATGTTTCATATATATATGTTTAAAATTTATTTCTGTGTTTTTGGAAGGAAATACAAGGCACTGTTAATAGCATTTGCCTTTATAGAAAGGAATTGGGTGGTCAGATAATAGGAGTGGAAGGGAAAACATTGTACCGCTATTGCACCTTTTAAATCTAATTCCCTGTGTATGTGTGTGAAGTCAGTAAAGCTTTAAAATCATGAAAAGCAAAATAAAATATGAAATATTGAGAATAAAAAAGTGATTATAAAATCAAGCAATGGCAGGAATATGTGATATAGTAACAGTTAGATTTTCATGTGTATATGTGTGTGTGCATGCTCAAATGGGTTTTCCAGAATCCTTCTTTAATAGTCGGTCTGAAAGTCTCTGAGAGGTGGTGTTTTGAGCAAGTTACTGCTCAATTCACATGGGAACTCCAAAGGCAAGGGTAAGTGCTGTCACAAAGAAAATCTTAGCTAAGCCTAGAGACAATGTGTGTAGAATGGAGCAATTTTCAAACCTAACTCTCCCAATCTTCTTGTGAATTCATTAAAAAGGTAGCTGATAACAGTTAATATACAAAAGTCAACCATTCTTATATATACAGCAATGAGAAAGTGGAATTTGAAGTTTAAAACACAAAATCATTTACATTAACACCCAAAATGAAATACTTAGGTATAAATCTGACAAAATAGGTACAACAAGGAAAGCTATAAGAGAATGAAACTTATGAACAAAATCAAAGAAGAACTAAATAAATGGACAGATATTCCATGTTCATGGATAGAAAGACTCAATATTGTCAAGATGTCAGTTTTTTTCCAAATTGATGTAGAGATTCAATGCAATCACAATCAAATTGCCAGCAAGTTATTTTCTGGGTACTGGTAAACTGATTCTAAAGCTTACATAGAGAAGCAAAAGACTCAGAATTGCCAACATAATGTTGAAGGAGAGGAACAAAACCGGAGGACTGAAACTATCCAATTTCAAGAATTAGTATAGAGCTATAGTAATCAAGACAGTGTGGAATTAGAAAAAAATAGACAAATAGATTAACACAATAGAATAGAGAGCTCAGAAGTAGACTCAGAAGAATATAGTCAACTAATCTGACAAGGAAGGACTATTATCTAAAACACACAAAGAACTATTAAAACTCAACAACAAAAAAGATAAAAAAATGGGCCAAAGACTTTAACAGACACCTCATCAAAGAAGATATACAGAGAGCAAGTACAGTAAAAGAGGTTCCACATCATATATCATCAGATAAATGCAAATTAAAATGACAATGATATACCACTACACACCTATTAGAATGGCCAAAGTCCACAACACTGACAGCCCCAAATGTTGCCAGGGAAGTGAAGCAACAGGAACTTTCATTCTTTGCCTCTGGAAATGCAAAGTGGTACAGTCACTTTGAAAGACAATATGGTGGTTCCTTACGAAACTAAACAGATCCCTATGATATGATCCAGCAATCGTGCTTCTTGCTATTTAGCCAAAGGAATTGAAAACTTATGTCCAACATGAAAACCTGCCCCAAGATGTTTATAGCAACTTTATTCATAATTGGTCTCATTAAGTGCTAAAAATAAGTGAGCTACCAAGCCATGAAAAGACACGGAGGAAACTTAAATGCATATTACTAAGTGAAAGAAGGCTGTCTAAAAGGGTTACATACTGTATGATTCCAACTATATGACATTGTGGAAAAGGCAAAACTATAAAGACAATAAAAAGATCAGTGGTTTTCACGAGTCGGCGGGAGGGCTGAATAGGAAGAGCACAGAGGATTTTTAGGCACTGAAACTGCTCTTTATGATACTATAATGGTGGATATCTGTCATTATGTTTGTCCACATGCATAAAATGTAACCCTAATGTAAACTATGGACTCTGAGCTATTATAATGTGTCAGTGTAGGTTCATCAGTTGTAACAAACATACAACTTTGAAGGATGTTCATAATGGGGAGGCTATGCATGTGTGGGGCAGTGGGTATATAAGAAATCTTTGCACATTCTCAATTTTGCTGTGAACCAAAAAAAAGTTTTTAAAAATAAACTCTATTTTTTTTTAAGTAGCTCATAAACTATGTCCTTCACTGTCAATTCTTCTATGTGTTCAGTGGCCTCAGGGCATCCTAAAATTTGTATTAATAGTTTGAGTTATTTTAGCAATAATTTCCAAACTCTTGCACATTTATACTAAGAATGGCATACTGAGAGATGCTGAGATTTCACATAGCATTTCTTCATTTTCCATGCACTCTCCAACCTTCTCTTTTTTTCTGTGTTAGCTGAGGTTGGTTTGGTACTTTTCTAATTGCCAATTCCTTTTGCTATTCCTTTATAATTATGATCATAAAGTCTGAAGATAAATAAGAAATAGCTGAAAACAGCAAAATTATAAGTGGGCCATTCTCGGTACTGAGTTTGGATGATGAATTTCTCTAGTTTGGGCAAATGGAAGAAAGAGAGTTCGGATATTAGACCTGCTGCCCATGAATGATATTACACCTTAGTTTCCATTGTTTCCTGTGGCAACAAATTCAAGGATTCAAGACCCTCAACAGAGAACCTGGTCAAGTTGTTTCTGGTAATAGAGCCAATAGCTATGAAATAAGAGACTTGAAAGTTTTTACAGATATCAAAAACCACACTTCCAATTGCTAAAATTCATGGATAAATAGCTCTCCCTCCATAATGGTGTATTTTCAAATATGAAAGTTCATTAAGTTTAGCCATTAGGTATTTTAAAGTTAAAGCAAAGGTTGATGTGCTGCTGCACTACAAACCAGAATCTCTTTGAACAGATTCTTGGTAAGATTATTCCTTCAGACTTTGATTTAAGTGCTAGCAAGGGGATGACGCCTGTCAGAAAAAAAATGAGCTAGAACTTGAGCAGGAAGTCCACACACTGTAGTTGCAATCAATGCTAGTTGATGTCAGCTTAACTGCACCACTGAAGTCATTGAAGAAAAAAAGTTTGACTTCAAAGTATTCCTAAATATAATTATTACTATGACAGGAAAACATTTACAGAAATTATTTAATATCAAACATTCCTTGTGAAATATTTTTGAGGTAAAGACATTTTACTTGTTTTTAATTTAAACCACAATACAAATATCTGCATGTTACTGAGTGCTTGCTCCATGTCAGACACTTTTCTGAATATTCTATGTGCATTTCTTCATTTATTTTTAATAATCCACAGGAGACACTATCATTAGCATAATTTTGCAGGTGACAAAACTAATCACTGGCAAAGTTAAGTAATTTGTTCAAAGCTACAGAATTAGCAATAAACCAGAAATTGAACACCAGACTACATACATAACCCCCAAATAATGCTTTTTCTATAACAGCAAACCACTTTGCCAAATACTTCTTCACCACCATATATTATCTATTTCATTTAATTACGTGAATTTCAATTGACAGCAAGATGAAAATAGATGAGAAGCATTGAGATATACTATTTAAAATATTGAGAATACTTTATGAAACATGTCCTAATCCCTAACTATACATTTTGGCTTGTACTTTGTTTATGTGCCTATTTGTTTGTTGGTTTTCTATTTTCTTCACAAATGTGTAAGCCTTATGAAGAGAAATAACTCTATCTGCTCGCTCTCCAGAGTATCTTCATCACTTAGAACAGAGCCTGGAACATGGTAAGTGTGAAATAAATATTATATAAATGAATGACTTAATATGATATAAAACATATTTCTGATTTTTTCCTTAATTTGTATTTTAATTAACACTGATATAACATTTAATACTGTTTCCCTCTTTCTACCACAGATACTAATATTCCTTGAAAGTGTTCAAAAAATGGCACATGATGCTATAAAAATGCTCAAATTGCACATGTTCCTCAAAATTCTTCCCTTCATCTGTATCGTCTGCCTTTACATGATCTTCAATGATCATATAATTGAAGATCATATTTATTTGATCTTTGCATTTATATGATCTTTGCAGTTTTTAGAGTGAAAATTTGGAGATTGAGAAATTAATGAAAGGTAAGAGAGAACAAAAGACACTTGAAAATTTGCCATGATACTGGTTCTTAAGAAACTGTTAAAAACAAGCAGTAAAACAAAAGAGTTGAATGCCTGTAGCAGGAGATGTAGAAGTTTTTAGTGAGTGTCAAATTTATTTTGTCCAGGAAACTATAGACAGATTTTAAGGAGACCACCAGAAATTTTCACTCAAAACCAGTAACCCATGTCTGGCTACATATATTAGTCAGCTCAACTGGACAGATGTTACTATTGTAGCAGAAGAAGCCTATGTCTATCTGATACTCCACAGCTATTTTAAGAGAATGGGGATTCTTGCCTTGTGGCCTCTGAGGTTTTCCAGTGAGTGTATTTCTCATTGTATTTTTGTTATCAAATAGCTAGGAGGTTGGAAGGGTAAACGAATGGCTGTCCCAGGCATTTAGCTGAAAGTCATAAGGGAATTTTCCCCAGGCTGCCAGTCCCTGATAATACAGATTTAAAGAATTAATTCTGATAATTTCTGGTGTCTGTGAAGCCTCCATTCTGGAAAAAAAAAACAAAAAAAACAAAAAACAAAAACTTGTCAAGTGTCAGTAATGAGAGAAAGCTATTCTTGCAGAGTTTGTGATGGCCATCTGGAGTTTCTCTGACCTTTCTCTTCAAGTTAAGGGTCAGCAGAGGCAGAGCCATTAAGCAGTTAAAAAACATATTTTCACCATACATTGTTGACCACACACCTGCAGGCTGTTAAAAAATCATAAGGATTGCAAAATGTTTTCCTACCTTGCCTAGCAAGAACAGAAGTGTAAACTGAAATACCTGATAGTTTTCAAGGTGACATGCCGTTTTCCAATCTTGATGCCCTGTTTGTGCTTAGGTAGTAGCCAAAGCGATGTAATTAAAGTATCATTTTATCACTTCACCTTTTAGGATCCAATTTATCCAGTACACTTTTGAAATCAGTTGTTTGAAGCTCAAATCTTTTACAACTCTCAGAACAGATGGCACAGCCATATTAGCAGTGACACTATATATACACACCAAGTGAACTGGCACTATTATCTGGTTAAGTGGCTGTCAGCACTTCCATTACAAACCCAGCTTTCAAGGGTCTATAATTCAGATACTTTAAATAACATCTGGCTGAAACTTGGTGTATAGAAATGATGAGTGTTGAGTAAAAATTAGTATAATTTTGTGAATGTGTGAATACTTCTGGAAGACTCAGCTTGATCAATCGGGTCCTTTTTTAGCGATGACTTCCACTAATTAGTATATTTTGAGGTTCTAAGCACATGCCATTCATTTATTCAGTCAGTCAGTTAGTCACTCATCAAATATTTATTTCACATTTACCATGTGCCAGGCCCTGTTCTAAATGGTGGAGATACTCTGGAGAACAAGCAGACAGAGTTTCCTCTCTTTGTAGGGTTTACGTATTCATGAAGAAAATTTTAAAATCTGCAAATAAATACACAAACAAATAAATAAATCTCAAGCCTGTATGTACAGTTAAAGATTATGGTATGTTTCATAAAATATTCTCCATATTGTAAATAGTACACCTTGATCTTTATAATCTTATTTTCATTCCACTGTCAAAAAGGTGGCAATATATGCTTTAATATTTACATCATGTCAATCATAGTTAGAAAGAATAAATGTTATTTTTAACTGCCACAGTAGGACAAAAATTTTCTCATTTGACATCACAACTTTT
>NW_016813775.1:0-3111 GCF_001698545.2 Rhinopithecus bieti | reverse complement strand
GAAGATAGAATTATCTAAATGGTCACATTGCTTTGGACCAACGTGATATTCTTGGTTAAGAGATTTCTGAAAAGGTCTGTCAGGAGAACTTTTTGTCATTGTTTTTCCACAGAAGAGACAGTTTAATACAATACTTTATCCCCTGTCCCTACTTTTTGAAAACTAGTAAATGATTCCATGAATAATACAGGATTATCCTTCCGCAGTACATAGCAAGTAAAACGAAATTGTGAATCATATTGTAAGCTATTTGGGTCAAGTTTCTTCCTATTTAGAGGCAAAAGCTTTACTATATATTTCAGAATATACAATTTCTAAGAGCAGAATATGGAGGACTTCAGAAAGCCATTCTAAAAGTTGAACACAGGCTTTAACCTACTTTATGAGTCCCCTTATTAAGGGATAGATGTGAGGTTTATAGAAGAATTCTTATTTTGGCTATCCTTCTCAGATTGGAGCTCTGAAGGTATATCTCAGGGAGTACCAAATGGATAAAAAGTTCAAGATAAGTATGACACATCTTGTGTCAATTCCATTCTACTTAAAGCTATGAAGAGAAGAAAATCAAGTAACTTAATTGCAAATAATTTTATATTTATTTTAAATTAAAACATGTTAAATATCAATGTATTATTGAATAAAAGTCTTTTTGATGAGACATGTGAATGTGACTTCAAAATTATTCCATTATGCTGGTGAGCCCCTATGTATAATAACCCTTTGCTGCCAGGGGAACATGGCCATTCCCTTCTGTCACTAGTGTTACCTTGGCAGAAATGTTTTATACAGCATAACCTGGTATAATTTGAAGAGTTATTTTATTGTTTCTCATAGAAAAGCCTACTCAGAAGGGTTTTTGAGATATCAACATGTTTGACCAAAAGAAATATTTGTTAATCCATATCCATACACACAAACACATTTAAGAAGAGAAATTGGGTAAACAACCATACAGATGATATACTTTCTCTTCATATCTTATCACTGCCATGGATGTTTGCAAATATTGGGCAGCAAATGCTCATGACACAGGCTTATCAAGGCAAAATGACATTGATTCATGCATATTACATTTTTATACATACTGTATTCGAACCACATACTTAAACTGGGGTGAGACTAACTCATCATCTCTTTACTTCTTAAGATAATGAGAGAATGAGTAATTGGTATCTGAATTGAGGTAATTCTAAATGATATCATGCATGGGTATTCATAAAGTACTTAGGTTGGATTAAGAAGCTGAATACATAATTCAGGCTACTAGCACTATTTTATAAAATACTTTGATTTTCTGGTAATGTAAACTTACTGTGAGTACCAGAGCATATTATTATTATAGCAAAATCTCAATTCATTTGAACCTCAGTCATTGGAAATTAATGATAATTTGAATTATGCTGCACCGAATTGAGCTGGGCTTCTGCACTATTTATCAAGATAGTAAAATCACCATGCAAGAGTTTGGAATAACTGACTTCTATAAAGGAAGAACCATCTTATATTGGCACAGTGTCAAATAAGAAACACACACTAATTAGTCTGTTAATTGTGTCCAATAATATTATAACTTAGCAGTAATATCAAAGTTTGTTTCTTAAATGTGTAAGCTGGGGATGTAATATTATATTTCTAACAGTAGTTATTTATGTTAATTTAAACTTTCCTCTAATTCACAATTTCATTTTTTAATTAATCTAAGATGTGTACGTCACATTTACCAAAATATTCTGACATCTAAATCCATTCATAAGAGATTTGTAGTCATTGGTATCTACCACTACTGTATAGCCTTTTGAACCGAACATATATGTACATGAAGTTGTAGCTTGCCTGTTGTCAGTGTACATTTGCATATAATTTTGACTAACAAAAGAAAACTAGAAAGGCAAAAATTACATTTCACAGACACTACTTTTTATTTAGATTTCTCTTTTAGGGGTGACAGATATGAATGTTTTTTCTTAAAAGCTCTGCCATTGGTGCACACACACTATTCATTCTCTTTTTCTATTTCTTTCTCCCTCCCTCCCTTCTTCTATTTTAAAAGGAAAATTACTTTAAAGATATATTGGTGAAAAACAAAACAACAGATAGCTGAATAAAATGATCACTTAAGATGCTTAGGAAAAAAGGAAAATCCTAACAACCTGCTTTGCTACTCTGGATCAGCACAGCAACACACAGTTCCAAGTCTCCTATAGAGGGAGCTGCTGCACTACTAAACATTGAAGACCTGGCCTTCAGTTAGATGTGGACAATTTTAAGTCTATTTTATACAAATACAAAATAAATACTAAAGGCTTATTAACATGTCATTGCGGAACAAAATTTTGTTTTCTTTCTCTGCAGTGTCATAGATATCAACTGAATGTGTCTAATGAAATTGATACTACAATCTATTGGTAAAGCACAGTATTTTGTTTTGTTTTGGAAGAACATAGGCCAGGTGTCAAGGCAATGTATTAAATGTGGGTTGCATCATACACAAAATATAGATAACTTTACAAAAGAAGAAAACGATATAATTTCAAAGGAATGAGGTACAAAGGAGTGCCTAGCCCCACTCATTCTCCTGCACCAATAACAGAAAATATTACAAAACAATACACATTTTAATAAATTTATGTCAAAATTAATGACTGATACTTGGTAATGAGGTTTTGTAACAAATTATTGAACCATCATGGAGGAGAGAGAGGAAGTAATTAAGATGATATTTGTCAACTCTTCCTTATATGCTGAGAAGCACCAAGATATAACTTGCTAAATTTAATTAAATTCTGATGGAAATCTCAGTGTCTTTATTGCCTGACTCTTAGCTGAGGGTTAAGAATACTAATTATTTGCAGTTATTGTTTCAAGATAATCGAACATGATAAGTTGAAGTATAAATCAGTTACTGGGAAAGAAATAGTTTAAAATATTAAATAACAATAATAATGCTATTGACGAACTAAAATAAAATAATTTTAAAATGTAAGGCAAAGTTTCTAGTGTTAAAAAAGTATTAGTCAATGAGGACATTTAAAATCCAGCAAAGTTGTGCTTAAGCAATAACATTCTATCTTGTGTAAAAGTAAGCATTTAAATTGAAAATATGGTATCTTT
>NW_016813774.1:4880-25030 GCF_001698545.2 Rhinopithecus bieti | reverse complement strand
ACGCAGTTTGGAAACTCCATCTTACACAGACCACGAAGGCACTTTCGGGAGCACATTGAGGCCTATGGTAAAACAGGAGATATCTTCAGATAAAACTGTGTAGAAGCTTTCTGAGAAACAAGCCTGTAATGTATGCATTCCACTCAGGGAGTTACACCACTTTTCTCACAAGACAGCATTTGAACACTGTTCTGTGAAACCGAAAAAGTGATATTTTGGAGCACATTGAGGATGATGGCGAATAGTGAAATATACTGAAATAAAACCATGGTAGAATCTTTCCAAGAATCTGCTGCCTGATATGTGCATTCACTTCACAGAGTTAATGCTTAATGTATGTTGCCCAGTTTCGAAACTCTGTCTTTGAAGGATGTGTGAAGGTATATTTAGTGACTCCTGGAGGCTTGCGGTGAGCGAGGAAACGTCTTCTGATGAAACTTGCAGTGAATCGTAAAAGCAACTGCTTTGTAATGTGAGTATTCGTATCATAGAGTTAAACCATTGTTTGGATTGAGCAGCTTGAAATCACTGTTTTTGTGGAATCTGAGGAAGGACATTTAGGAACGATCCTTAGAATATGGAGAAAGAAATATCCTCAGGTAAAATCCAGAAGGAAGCTTTTGTGAAACTGCTCTCTGTCATCTTAATTCCACTCGCTCAGTTAAGCCTCGCTTTTCATTGAGCAGTTTTCTAACCCTGTGTATGTTTAGCATATGATGGGATATTCAGGAGAACATGAGATTTATGGTGAAAAAAGAAATATGCTCAGACCGAAACTGGAGAGAAGCTTTCCGAGGAACTGCTTTGTGACGTATGCATTCCACTCACAGAGTCATACCTCTCTTCTCATACAGAGTCCGGGAAACATTTTTGGAGAAACACCTAAGAAGTGATATTCCGGAGGATGTTGATGCCGATGGTGAAAAAGGAAATAGCCTCAGACAAAAACTGGAAGGAAGATTTCTAGGAAACTACTCTGTGATATGTGTATTCATGTCACATAGATAAAGCTTTCTTTACATTACGCAGCTTGTAATCTGTCATGGTCGTATCCACAAAGGGACCTTTGGCAGCACATTCATGCCCATGGAGAAAAAGGAAATATCCACAGATAAAAACTGGAAAGAAGCTTTCTGTGAATCTGCCTTTTGCTAAATTTATTCATCTCACATAGTTGAAGCTAGTTTTACATTACGCGGCTTGGAAACCCCTGCATGGATGGATCTGCGAAGGGATATTTGGGATCACATTCGGGCCTATGGTGAAATAGGAAATATAGTCAGATAAAAACTGGAGAGAAGCTTTCTGAGAATCTGCATGGTGATGTGTGCATTCTGCTCAAGGAGTTATAAATTTCTTATCCTAAGGCACAGTTTGTACATTGTTCCTGTAAAACCAAAAGAGTGATATTCGGAGCGCATTGCAAACTATGGCAAAAAGTGAAATGTCGTCCAATAAAAAACAGAAAGATGCACTTATAGAGACTGCTCTCCGATATGTCCATTCTTTTCACAGGGATAAAGCATACTCTACATGTCCCAGGTTGGAAAGTCGGTCTTTGAGGGGTTTGGGAAGGGATAGTAAGTGGCAACCCGAGGCCTGTGTCGAGCAAGGAAATGTCTTCCATCGAAAATTAGAGAAAAGATTTCTGCACAACTCTTTTTTGATGTTTGTATTCCTCTCATAGAGTTAAATCCTTCTTTGCATTGAGCAGTTTGAAATCACTCTTTCTGTGGAATCTGAGAAAGGACATTTGAAAATGCTCTTTAGAATATCCTGAAAAAAAAAAAATAACCTCAGAGAGAAACCAGAAGGAAGGTTTCTGTGAAAGTGCTCTGTGTCATGTGAACTCCACTCACACAGTTCGGTTTCGCTTTTTATTGAGCCCTATCGTAACACTGTTTTTGTTTAGTCTGTGAAAAGATATCAAGGAGTGCATTGAGACTCACAGTGAGAAAGGAAACTACTTCAAGTAGAAACTGGAGAGAAGCTTTCTGAGGAGCTGCTTTGTGACGTGTGCATTCTACTCACAGAAATATACCTTTCTTCTCCTAGAGGATTCCGGAATCCCTTTTGGAGAAAAAGCTACAAAGAGACATTCGGGAGTATAGGGAGGGCTATGATGAAAAAGGAAATATCGTCGGACAAAAACTGGAAAGAAGATTTCTGTGAAAATGCTTTGTGTTAGATATATTTTTTCATCTTGCATAGTTAAAACTTTCCTTATATTATGCAGTTTGGAAACTCTGACATGCATGGATCCACGAAGCGACATTCGGGAGCATATTCAGGACTATGGTGAAAGAGGAGATATCTTCAGATTAAACTGGATAGAAACTTTCTGAGAAACTATTTTCTGATGTATGCATTCCACTCAGGGAGTTTTACCTCTTATCTCACAAGGCAGCTTTTGAAACCTGTTCCTGTGAAACCGAAAAAGTGATATTTCAGAGCACATTGAGGACTATGACGAATAGTGAAATACACTGAAAAACAATCGAGGAAGAAGAATTCCAACAATCTGCTCTCTGATATGTGCATTCACTTCACAGAGTTAATGCTTACTCGATGTTGCCCAGTTTCAAAACTCTGTCTTTGAAGAATCTGTGAAGGGGTATTTAGTGATGCCCAGAGGCTTGTGATTAGCAGAGAAATGTCTACCGTTGAAACCTGCAGAGAAACTTTGTGAGCAACTGCTTTGCGATGTGTGTATTCGTCTCATAGAGTTAAACCATGCTTTTCTTTGAACAGCTTGAAATCACTGTTTTTGTGGCATCTGAGGAAGGACGTTTTGGAACAATACCTAGAATATCCAGAAAGAAATATCCTCAGGTAAAATCCAGAAGGAAGCTTTCTGTGAAATTCCTCTGTGTCGTCTTAATTCCTATCGCTCAGTTAAGCCTCTCTTTTCATTGTGCAGATTTCTAACCCTGTGTATGTTTAGCGTGTGATGGGATATTTGGGAGCACTTTGAGGCTTACGGTGAAAAAGGAAATATGTTCAGACCGAAACTGGAGAGAACCTTTCCGAGGAAGTGATTTGTGACGTGTGTATTCCACTCACAGTGTTATACCTCTCTTCTCATACAGCGTTGTGCAAACCCTTAGGAGAAAAATATACCAAGTGATATTCGGGAGCATGTTGATGCTGATGGTGAAAAGGGAAATAGCCTCAGACAAAAATTGGAAAGAAGCATTCTAGGAAACTACTTTGTGATATGTGTAATCATCTCATATAGATAAAGGTTTCTTTACATTTCACAGCTTGAAAACTGTCATGGACGGATCCATGAAGGGACTTTTGAGAGCACACTCAGGACTATTGTGAAAAAGGAAACATCTTCAGATAAAAACTGGAAACAAGCATGCTGTGAATCTGCTTTTTTCTATGTTTATTCTTCTCACATAGATGAAGCTCCTTTACACTACTCATCTTGGAAACTCCCTCGTGGATGGATCCACGAAGGGATATTTCCCATCACATTCGGGCCTATGGTCAAATAGGAAATATAGTCAGATAAAATATGGAGAGAAGCTTTCTGAGAAGCTGCTTGGTGCTGTATGCATTCCACTCAGGTAGTTTTAATGTTATTCTCTTAAGACACACCTTGTACACTGTTCCTGTAAGACTGAAAGAGTGATATTCGGAGCACATTGAAGAAAATGGCAAAAAGTGAAATAACTGGAGAGAAGCTTTCTGCACAACTCTTTTGTGATGTTTGTGTTCATCTCAAAGAGTTAAATAATTCTTTGGATTGAGCGGTTTGAAATCACTGTTTTTGTGGAATCTGAGAAAGGACATTTGAAGATGCTCTTTAGAATACCCTGAAAAAGAAATAACCTCAGAAAGAAACCAGACGGAAGCTGTCTCTGAACCTGCTCTGTGTCACGCGAATTCCGCTCACACAGTTAAGCTTCTCTTTTCATTGAGCAGTATCATAACACTGTTTTTATTTAGATGCAAAGGGATATTCATCAGCTATTTGAGGGTTATGGTGAGAAAGCAAACGACTTCAGATAGCAACTGGAGAGAAGTTTTCTGAGGAGCTGCTTTGTGACGTGTTCATTCCACTCATGGAAATATATCTTTATTCTCCTAGAGGATTCCGGAATCCCTTTTGGTGAAAAGGCTACCAAGAGACATTCCTGAGTATAGAGACGGCTATGGTGCAAAAGGAAATATCCTCAGACAAAAACTGGAAAGAAGATTTCTGTGAAACTCCTTCGTGTTAGATATATCTATTCATCTCACATAGTTAAAACCTTTCTCATATTACACAGGTTGGAATCTCCGTCATGCACGTGTCTGTGAAGGGACATTCAGGAGCACATTCTGGCCTTTGGTGAAAGAGGAGATATCATCAGATAAAAACTGGAAAGAAGCTTTCTGAGAAACGTCTTTTTGATGTATGCATTCCACTCCGGGAGTTAAATCTCTTTTCTCACAAGGCTGGGTTTGAACACTGTTCCTGTGAAACTGAAAAAGTGGTATTTCAGAGCACACTGAGGACTATGGCAAATAGTGAAATATACTGAAATAAGATCGAGGAAGAAGCATTCCAAGAATCTGCTCTCTGATATGTGCATTCACTTCACAGAATTTATGTTTACTCTACGTTGCCCAGTTTCAAAATTCTGTCTTCGAAGAATCTGTGAAGGGATATTTAGTGACGCCCGTAGACTTGTGGTGAGCAAGGAAACATCTTCCGATGAAACCTGCAGAGTAACTTTCTGAGCAACTGCTTTGCGATGTGTGTATTCGTCTCATAGATTTAAACCGTTCTTTGGATTGAGCTAATTGAAATCACTGTTTTTGTGGAATCTGAAGAAGGAGATTTGGGCACATTCCTTAAAACATGGAGAAAGAAATATCCTCAGGTAAAATCCAGAAGGAGGCTTTCTGTGAAAGTACTCTTTGTAGTCTTAATTCCTCTCGTTTAGTTAAGCCTCTCCTTACATTGAGTAGTTTTTTAACCCTGTGTATTTCTAGCGTGTGATGGGACATTCGGGAGCACTTTGAGGCTTACGTTGAAAAAGGAAATATGTTCAGATCGAAACCGGAGAGAAGCTTTCCGAGGAACTGCTTTGTGACGTGTGCATTCCACTGACAGTGTTATACCTCTCTTCTCATACAATGTCGGGGAAACCCTTCTGGAGAAACAGGTACCAACTGATATTTGGGAGCATGTTGATGCCGATCATGAAAATGGAAATAGCCTCAGACAAAATCTGGGATGAAGCTTTCTAGGAAACTACTTTGTGATATGTGTAATCATCTCAGAGAGATAATGATTTCCTTACATTACACAGCTTGAACACTGTCGTGGATGGATCCATGAAGGGACTTTCAGGAGCACACTCAGGACTATAGTGAAATAGGAAATATATTCAGATAAAAACTGGAAAGAAACTTTCTGTGAATCTGCTTTTTTCTATGTTTATTCTGCTCACATAGATGAAGCTTTCTTTACCTGATGCAGCTTGGAAACTCCCTCGTGGATGGATCCACGAAGGGATATTTGGGATCACATTCGGTCCTATGGTCAACAGGAAATATAGTCAGATAAATACTGGAGAAAAGCTTCTGAGAAAGTGCTTGGTGATGTGTGCACTCTACTCAGGGAGTTTTAACGTTCTCATAAGGCACAGTTTGAACACTGTTCCTGTAAAACCAAAAGAGTGATATTCGGAGCACATTGAAGACTATGGCAAAAAGTCAAATGTCGTCCAATAAAAAACAGAAAGAAGCACTCGAAGAAACTGCTCTCTGACATGCCCATTCTTTTCACAGGGTTAAAGCATACTCTACATTTCCCAGTTTGAAAGTCGGCCTCTGAGATTTTGTCAAAGGGATAGTAAGTGGCAACCGGAGGCCTGTGTTGAGCAAGGAAATGTCTCCCATTGAAAATTGGAGAGAAGCTTTCTGCACAACTCTTTTGTGATATTTGTATTCATCTCAAAGAGTTAAATCATTCTATGGCTTGAGCAGTTTGAAATCACTGTTTCTGTGGAATCTGAGAAAGGAGATTTGGAGATGCTCTTTAGAATACCCCGAAATAAAATAACCTCAGAGAGAAACCAGAAGGAAGCTTTCTCTGAACCTGCTCTGTGTCACGTGAATTCTGCTCACACAGTGGAGGTCCTCTATTCATTAAGCGGTATCATAAAACTATTTTTGTTTAGACTGCGAAGGGGTATTCAGGAGCGATTTAAGGGTTACGGTGAGAAAGGAAACGTCTTCAGATAGAAACTGGAGAGAAGCTTCCTGAGGAGCTGCTTTGTGACGTGTGCATTCCACACACAGAAATATGCCTTTCTTCTCCTAGAGGATTCCAGAATCTCTTTTGGAGAAAAAGCTACCAAGAGACAATCAGAAGTATAGGGATGGCTATGGTGAAAAAGGAAATATCCGCAACAAAACTGGAAGAAAGATTTCTGTGAAATTGCTTCATGTTCAATATATCTATTTATCTTGCATAGTTCAACACTTTCTTATATTATGCAGTTTGGAAACTCCGTCATGCACGAATCTGCAAAGGGACATTTGGGAGCACATTCAGGCCTACGGTGAAAGAGGACATATCTTCAGATGAAAACTGGATAGAAGCTTTCTGAGAAACTACTTGTGATGTATGCATTCCACTCAGGGAGTTATACCTCTTATTTCACAAGGAAGGGTTTGAACACTGTTCTTGTGAAACAGAAAAAGTGATATTTGGGAGCACCCTGGGGACTATGGCGAATAGTGAAATATACTGAAATAAAATCGAGGAAGTAGCGTTCCACGAATCTGCTCTCTGATATGTGCATTCACTTCACAGAATTTATGCTTACTCCATGTTGCCCAGTTTCGACATTCTGTCTTTGAAGAATCTGTGAAGGGATATTTAGTGACACCCGGAGGCTTGTGGTGAGCAAGGAAGCATCTTCCAATGAAATCTGCAGAGTAACTTTCTGAGCAACTGCTTTGCGATGTGTGTATTTGTCTCCTAGATTTAAACCATTCTTTGGATTGAGCAGATTGAAATCACTGTTTTTGTGGAATCTGAGGAAGGACATTTGGGAATGATCTTTAGAACATGGGGAAAGAAATATGCTCAGGTAAAATCCAGAAGGAAGCTTTTTGTGAAACTCGTCTGTGTCGTCTTAATTCCTCTCGCTCAGTGAACCCTCTCCTTACATTGAGCAGTTTTAAAACCCTGTGTATGTTTAGCGTGTGATGGGACATTCGGGAGAACTTTGAGGGTTATGGTGAGAAAGGAAATATGTTCAGACCGAAACTGGAGAGAAGCTTTCTGAGGAACAGCTTTGTGACGTGTGCATTCCACTCACAGTGTTACACCTCTCTTCTCATACAGCGCCAGGGAAACCCTTTTGGAGAAACAGGTATCAAGTGATATTCAGGAGCGTGTTGATGCCGATGATGAAAAGGGAAACAGCCTCAGACAAAACCTGGAAAGAAGCTTTCTAGGAAACTACTCTGTGATATGTGTAATCATCTCACAGAGATAAAGGTTTCTTCGATTACACAGCTTGGACACTGTCATGGACGGATCCACAAAGGGACTTTCTGGAGCACACTCAAGACTATGGTGATAAAGGAAATATCTTCAGATAAAAACTGTAAAGAAGTTTTCTGTGAATCTGCTTTCTTCTATGTTTATTCTTCTCACATAGATGACGCTTTCTTTACATTATGCAGCCTGGAAACTCCCTCGTGGATGGATCCACGAAGGGATATTTGGGATCACATTTGGGCCTATGGTCAAATAGGAAATGTAGTGAGATAAAAACTGGAGAGAAGCTTTCTGAGAAACTGCTTGGTGATGTGTGCATTCCACTCAGTGAGTTTTACTGTTCTTCTCACAAGGCACAGTTTGAACACTGTTCCTGAAAAACCAAAAGAGCGATATTCGGAGCACATTGAAGACTATGGCAAAAAGTGAAATGTCGTCCAACAAAAAACAGAAAGAAGCACTCAAAGAAACTGCTCTCTGACATGCCCATTCTTTTCACACGGTTAAAGCTTACTCTATATTTCGCAGTTTGAAAGTCGGCCTCTAAGGGTTCTGCGAAGGGATAGTAAGTGGCAACAGGAGGCCTGTGTCGAGAAAGGAAATGCCTCCCATCGAAAAGTGGAGAGAAACGTTCTGCGCAACTCTATTGTGATGTTTGTGTTCATGTCAAAGAGTTGAATCACCCTTTGGATTGAGCAGTTTGAAGTCACTGTTTCTGTGGAATCTGAGAAAGGACATTTGGAGACGATCTTTAGAATACCCTGAAAAACAAATAACCTCAGAGAGAAAACAGAAGGTAGCTTTGTATGAAACTGCTCTGTGTCAAGAGAATTCCACTCACACAGTTAAGCTACTCTTTTCACTGAGCAGTATCATAACACTGTTTTTGTTTAGACTGCGAAGGGTTATTCAGGAGCGATTTGAGGGTTATGGTGAGATAGGAAACGTCTTCAGATAGAAACTGGAAAGAAGCTTTTTTCTCACATGGCAGCGTTTGAACACTGTTCTGGTGAAACCAAAAAACTGATTATTTCGGAGCGCATTGAGGACTATGGCGAATAGTGAAATATACTTAAATAAAATCGAGGAAGAAGGGTTCCAAGAACCTGCTCCCTGATATGTGCATTCACTTCACAGAGTTAATGCTTTCTCTATGTTGCACAGTTTCGAAAATCCGTCTTTGAAGAATCTGTGAAGGGATATTTAGTGACGCCCGGAGGCTTGTGGTGAGCAAGGAAACGACTTCAGATGAAACCTGCAGAGAAACTTCCTGTGCAACTGCCCTGCGATGTGTGCATTCATCTAATAGATTTAAACCATTCTTTGGGTTGAGCATCTGGAAATCACTATTTTTGTGGAATCTGAGGAAGACATTTGGGAATGAACTTTAGAATATGGAGAAAGAAATATCCTTAGGTAAAATCCAGAAGGATGCTTTGTGAACCTGTTCTATGTAGTCTTAATTCCTCTCACTGAGTTAAGCCTCTCCGTTCATTGAGCAGTTTTCTAATCCTGTGTATGTTTAGGATGTGATGGGATATTCGGGAGCACTTTGAGGCTTATGGTGTAAAGGGAAATATGTTCAGACAGAAACTGAAGAGAAGTTTTCCGAGGAACTGCTTTTATGTGTGCATTCCACTCACAGTGTTATACCTCTCTTCTCATACAGCTTCGGGGAAACCATTTTGCAGAAACAGGTACCAAGTGATATTCGGGAGCATGTTGATGCCGATGATGAAAAGGGAAAGAGCCTCAGACAAAAACTGGAAAGAAGCTTTCTAGGAAACTTCTCTGTGAGATGTGTAATCATTTCACATAGATAAAGCTTTCTTTACATTATGCACCTTGAAAAATGTCATGGACGGATCCACGGAGGGACCTTCGGTAGCAACTTCAGGGCTATGATGAAAAGGAAATATCTTCAGATAAAACTGGAAAGAAGCTTTCTGTGAATCTGCTTTTGCTATGTGTATTCATCTCACATAAATGAAGCTTTATTTACATTACACAGCTTGGAAACTCCGTTGTGGATGGATCCACAAAGAGATATTTGGGATCACATTCGGGTCTATGGTGAAATAGCAAATATAGCCAGATACATCTGGAGAGAAGATTTCTGAGAATATGCTTGGTGACGCGTGCATTCCACTCAGGGAGTTATAACTTTCTTCTCATAAGGCACAGTTTGAACGCTATTCCTGTAAAATCAAAAAAAGTGATATTCAGAGCACATTGAAAACTATGGCAAAAAGTGAAATGGCATCCATTAAAAAACAGAAAGAAGCACTCGAAGAAACTGCTGTCTGATACGTCTATTTTTTGCACAGGGTTAAAGCGTACTCTACATTTCCCAGCTTGAAAGTTGGTCTTTGAAAGTTCTGCAAAGGGATAGTAAGTGGCAAACAGAGGCCTGTGTCGAGCAAGAAAATGTCTTCCATCGAAAATTGGACAGAAGCTTTCTGCACAACTCTTTTGCGATGTTGTTATTCATCTCATACAGTTAAGTCATTCTTCGGATTGAGCAGTTTGAAATCACTGTTTCTGTGGAATCTGAGAAAGGACATTTGGAAACGATCTTTAGAATATCCTATAATAGATATAACCTCAGAGACAAACCAGAAGGAAGCTTTTTGTGAAACTGCTCTGTATCACGTGAATTCCACTCACACAGTTAAGCTTCTCTTTTCATTGAACAGTATCATAACTCTGTTTTTGTTTATTTTGTGAAGGGATATTGAGGAGCAATTGAGGCTTATGGTGAGAAAGGAAACATCTTCAGATTGAAGCTGGAGAGAAGCTTTCTGAGGAGCTGCTTTGTGACGTGTGCATTCCACTCACAGAAATATACCTTTCTACTCCGAGAGGATTGCAGAATCCTTTTTGGAGAAAAGTTACCAAGAGACATTCGGGAGTATAGGAACAGCTATGGTGAAACAGGAAATATCCTCAGACAAAACCTGGAAGGAAGATTTCTGTGAAACTGCTTTGTGTTACATTTATTCATCTTGCACAGTTAAAACTTTTCTTCTATTATGCAGTTTGGAAACCCATCATGCATGGATTCATGAAGGACATTCAGGAGCACATGCAGGCCTACGGTAAAAGAGGAGATATCTTCAGATAAAACTGGATAGAAGCTTTCTGAGAAACTCCATTGTGATGTGTGTATTCCACTCAGGGAGTTTTACCTCTTTTCTCACAGGTAGCGTTTGAACACTGTTCCTGTGATACCGAAAAAGTGATATTTCAGAGCACATTGAGGACGATGGAGAATAGTGAACTATACGGAAATAAAATCGAGGAAGAAGCGTTCCAAGAATCTGCTCTCTGATATGTGCATTCACTTCACAGAGTTAATGCTTACTCTATGTTGTCCAGTTTCGAAACTCTGTCTTTGAAGAATCTGTGAGGGGATATTTAGTGAGGCCTGGAGGCTTTTGGTGAGCAAGGAAATGTCTTCTGATGAAACTTGCAGAGAAACTTTCTGAGCAACTACTTTGCGATGTGTGTATTCCTCTCACAGAGTTAAACCATTCTTTTGATTGAGCAGCTTGAAATGACTGCTTTGTGGAATCTGAGGAAGGACATTTGGGAATGATCCTTAGAATATGGAGAAAGAAATATCCTCAGGAATAAACCAGGAGGAAACTTTTTGTGAAACAGCACTGTGTCGTCTTAATTCCTCTCGCTCAGTGAAGCCTCACTTTTCATTGAGCAGTTTTCTAACCCTGTGTATCTTTAGCGTGTGATGGGATATTCGGGAGCACTTTGAGGCTTACGGTGATAAAGGAAATATGTTCAGACCGAAATATGTTCAGAAGCTTTCTGAGGAACTGCTTTGTTATGTGTACATTCCACTCACAGTGTTATACCTCTCTTCTCATACAACATCGGAGAAACCCTTTTGGCAAAACAGGTACCAAGTGATATTCGGGAGCATGTTGATGCCGATGGTGAAAAGGGAAAGAGCCTCAGACAAAACATGGAAAGAAGCTTTCTAGGAAACTACTCAGTGATATGTGTAATCATCTCAGATAGATAAATCTTTCTTTACATTACTCAGCTTAGAAACTGTCATGGACGGATAGAGGAAGGGACATTCGGGAGCACATTCAGGACTATGGTGAAAAAGGAAATAACTTCAGATAAAAACTGGAAAGAAGCTTTCTGTGAAACTGTTTTTGTTATGTTCATTCATCTCACGTAGATGAAGCTTTCTTTACATCACACAGCTTGGAAACTGCCTCATGTATGGATCGGCAAGGGGATATTTGGGATCACATTTGGGCCTATGGTGAAATAGGAAATGTAGTCAGATAGAAACTGGAGAGAAGCTTTCTGAGAAACTGCTTGGTGACGTGTGCATTCCACTGAGGGAGTTATAACTTTTTTCTCATAAGGCACAGATTGAACACTGTTCCTGTAAAACCAAAAGAGTGATACCCGGATCACATTGGAGACCATGGCAAAAAGTGAAACGTCTAATAAAAAACAGAAAGAAGCACTCGAAGAAACTAATCTCTGACACTTCCAAATCTTTTCACAGGGTAAAAGCTTACTCTGCATTTCCCAGTTTGAAAGTCAGTCTTGGAGGGTTCTGCAAAGGGATAGTAAGTGGCAACCGGAGGCCTGTGTTGAGCAAGAAAATATCTTCCATCGAAAATTGGGGAGAAGCTTTGTGCACAACACTTTTGTGATTTTTGTATTGATCTCATAGAGTTAAATTATTCTTCACATGGAGCCGTTTGAAATCATTGTTTCTGTGGAATCTGAGAAAGGACATATGGAAACGATCTTTAGAATATCCTGAAAAAGAAATAACCTCAGAGAGAAACCAGAAGGAAGCTTTCTGTGAAACTGCTCTGTGTCACGTGAATTCCGCTCACACAGTTAAGCTTCTCTTTGCATTGAGCAGTATCATAACATTGTTTTAGTTTAGTCTGCAAAAGGATATTCAGGAGCGCTTTGAGGCTGATGGTGAGAAAGGAAACGTCTTCAGATAGAAACTGGAGAGAAGCTTTCTGAGGAGCTGCTTTGTGATGTGTGCATTCCACTCACAGAAATATACCTTTCTTCTCATAGAGGATTCCTTAATCCCTTTTGGAGAAAAAACTACCAAGAGACATTTGGGAGTATAGGGACGGCTATGGTGAAAAAGGAAATGTCCTCAGACAAAAACTGGAAAGAAGATTTCTGTGAAACGGCTTTGTGTTAGATATATTGATTCATTTCACATAGTTAAAACTTTTCTTATATTTTGCAGTTGGGATACTCCATCATTCACGCATCCACGAAGGGACATTCGGAAGCACATTCAGGCCTTTGGTGAAAGAGGAGATATTTTCAGCTAAAAACTGGATAGAAGCTTTCTGAGAAACTACTTTGGAATGTATGCATTCCACTCAGGGAGTTATACCTCTTTTCTCACAAGGCAGTGTTTCAACAGTGTTCCTGTGAATCCAAAAAAGAGATATTTTGGAATGCATTGAGGACTATGGCAAAGGGTGAAGTACACTGAATTAAAATGGAGAAAGAAGCGTTCCAAGAATCTGCTCTCTGATATGTCCATTGAGTTCACAGAGTTAATGCTTACTCTATGTTGCCCAGTTTCGAAACTCTGTCTTTGAAAAATCTGTGAAGGGATATTTAGTGAAGCCTGGAGACCTGTGCTGAGCAAGGAAACGTCTTCCGATGAAACCAGCAGAGAAACTTTCTGAGCAACTGCTTTATGATGTGTATATTCGTCTCATAGAGTTAAACCATATTTTGGATTGAGCAGTTGAAATCACTGTTTTTGTGGAATCTGAGGAAGGACATTTGGGAACGATCCTTAGAATATGGAGAAAGAAATATCCCCAGGTAAAATCCAGAAGGAAGCTTTCTGTGAAACTGCTCTGTGTCATTTTAATTCCTCTTGCTCAGTTAAGCCTCTCTTTTCATTGAGAAGTTTTCTAACCCAGTGTATGTTTAGCATGTGATTGGATATTCGGGAGCATTTTGAGGCTTACAGTGAAAAAGGAAATATGTTTAGACCGAAACTGGTGAGAAGCTTTCCGAGGAACTACTTTGTGACTTGTGCATTCCACTCAAGTGTTATAACTCTCTTCTCATGCAGCGTTGGGAAAACCCTTTTGGAGAAACAGGTACCAAGTGATATTCGGGAGCATGTTGATGCTGATGGTGAAAAGGGAAAAGACTCAGACAAAAACTGGAAGAAGGTTTCTAGGAAAATACTCTGTGATATGTGTAATCACCTCACATAGATAAAACTTTCTTTATATTAGGCAGCTTGGAAACTGTCATGGACGGATCCATGAAGGGACATTCGGGAGGACATTCAGGACTATGGTGAAAAGTAAATATCTTTAGAAAAAAACTGGAAAGGAGCTTTCTGTGAATCTGCTTTTGTTATATTTATTCATCTCTCATAAACGAAGTGTTCTTTACATTACGCATCTTGGAAACTCCCTCGTGGATGGATGCACGAAGGGATATTGGGGATCATATTTGGGCCTATGGTGAAATAGGAAATATACTCAGATAAAAACTGGAGAGAAGCTTTCTGAAAACTGCTTCGTAATGTGCGCATTCCACTCAGGGGTTATAACTTTTCTCTCATAAGGCACAGTTTGAACACTGTTCCTGTAAAACCAAAAGAGTGATATTCGGAGCAGATTGAAGATTATTGCTGAAAGTGAAATGTCGTCCAATAAAAAACAGAAAGAAGCACTCGAAGAAACTACTCTCTGACATGTCCATTCTATTCACAGGATTAAAGCTTACTCTCCATTTTCCAGTTTGAAAGTCAGTCTTTGAGGGTTCTGCAAAGGGATAGTAAGTTGCAAACGGAGGCCTGTGTCAAGCAAGGAAATGTCTTCCGTCAAAAATTGGAGAGAAGCATTCTGCACAACTCTTTTCTGATGTTTGTATTCATCTCATAGAGTTGAATCATTCTTTGTATTGAGCAGGGTGAAATCACTGTTTCTGTGGAATCTGAGAATGGACATTTGGAAACACTCCTTAGAATATCCTGAAAAAGAAATAAACTCAGAGAGAAACCAGAAGGAAGCTTTCTGTGAAACTGCTCTGGGTCACGAGAATTCCACTCACACATTAAAGCTTCTCTTTTCATTGAGCAGTATCATAACACTGTTTTCGATTAGTCTGCAAAGGGATATTCAGGAGGGCTTTGAGGCTTACGGAGAGATAGGAAATGTCTTCAGATGGAAAATGGCCAGAAGCTTTTTGAGGAGTTGATTTGTGACGTGTGCATTCCACTCAAAGAAATATACCTTTCTTCTCCTAGAGGATTCCAGAATCCTTTTGGAGAAAAGCTACCAAGAGACATTCAGGAGTATAGGGAGAGCTATGGTAAAAAAGGAAATATCCTCAGACAGAAACGGGAAAGAAGATTCCTGTGAAACTGCTTTGTGCTAGATATATTTATTCATTTCGCATAGTTAAAACTTTTCTTCTGTTGCGCAATTTGGAAACTCTGTCATGCATGGATCCGCGAAGGGACATTCGGGAGCACATTCAGGCCTAAGGTGAGAGAGGATATATCTTCAGATAAAAGCTGAATAGAAGCTTTCTGAGAAACTACTTTGTTATGTATGCATTCCACTCAGGGAGTTAAACCTCTTTTCTCACAAGTCAGCGTCGGATCACTGTTCCTGTAAAACCGAAAATGTGATATTTCAGAGTGCATTGAGGACTCTGGCGAATAGTGAAAAATACTGGAATAAAATCGAGAAAGAAGCATTCCCAGAATCTGCTCTCTGATATGTGCATTCACTTCGCAGAGTTAATGCTTACTCTATGTTGACCAGTTTCGAATCTCTGTCTTTGAAGAATCTGTGAAGGGATATATAGTGACGCCCAGAGGCTTGTGGTGAACAAGGAAAAGTCTTCCGATGAACGTTGCAGAGAAACTTTCTGAGAAACTGCTTTGCAATGTGTGTATTTGTCCCATAGTGTTAAAGCACTCTTTTGATTGAGCAGGTTGAAATCACTATTTTTGTGGAATCTGAGGAAGGACATTTGTTAACAATCCTTAGATTATGGAGAAAGAAATATCCTTAGGAAAAATCCAGAAGGAAGCTTTCTGTGAAACTGCTCTAGGTCGTCTTAATTCCTCTTGCTCAATTAAGCCTCTCTATTCAATGAACAGTTCTAACCCTGTGTGTGTTTAGTTTGTGATGGGATATTCAGGAGCACTTTGAGGCTTACGGTGAAAAAGGAAATATGTTCAGACCGAAACTGGAGAGAAGCTTTCCGAGGAACTGCTTTGTGACGTGGGCATTCCGCTCAAATGTTATACCTCTCTTCTCATACAGCGTCAGGGAAACCCTTTTGGAGAAACAGGTACCAAGTGATATTAGGGAGCATGTTGATGTCGATGGTGAAAAGGAAAATAACCTCAGACAAAAACTGGAAAGAAGCTTTCTAGGAAACTACTCTGTGATATGTGTAATCATTTCACATAGATAAAGCTTTCTTTACATTACATAGCTTGGAAACTGTCATGGACGGATCCACGACGGGTCCTTCAGGAGCACATTCAGGAATATGGTGAAAAAGGAAATATCTTCAGATAAAAACTGGAAAGAAGCCTTCTGTGAATCTGCTTTTTGCTGTGTTTATTCATCTCACATAGTTGAAGCTTTCTTTACATTACACGGCTTGGAAACTCCATCGTGGATGTATCCACTAAGGTATATTTGGGATCACATTCAGGCCTATGGTGAAATAGCAAATATAGTCAGAAAACAGCTGGAGAGAAGCTTTCTGAGACTGCTTAGTGATGTGTGCATTCCCCTACGGGAGTTATAACTTTCTTCTCATAAGGCACAGTTTGAACACTGTTCCTGTAAAACCAAAAGAGTGATATTCAGAGCACATTGAAGACTATGGCAAAAAGTGAAATGGCGTCCAATAAAAAGCAGAAAGAAGCACTCAAAGAAACTGCTCTCTGACATGTCCATTCTTTTCACAGGGTTAAAGCATACTCTACATATCCCAGTTTGAAAGTCGGTCTTTGAGGGTTCTGCGAAGGGATAATATGTGGCAACCGGAGGCCTCTGTCAAGCAAGGAAATGTCTTCCATTGAAAATTGGAGAGAAGCTTTCTGTGCAGCTTTTTTGTGATGTTTGTGTTCATCTCATAGAGTTAAATCATTCTTTCGATCGAGCAATGTGAAATCACTGTTTCTGTGGAAACTGAGATAGGACATTTGGAAACGCTCCTTAGAATATCCTGAAAAAGAAATAACCTCAGAGAGAAAACAGAAGGAAGCTTTCTGTGAAACTTCTCTGTGTCACGTGAATTCCGCTCACACAGTTAAGCTTCTCTTTTCATTGAGAGTATCATAGAGTTCTTTTTGTTTATTCTGTGAAGGGGAATTGAGGAGCACTTTGAGGCTTACATTGAGAAAGCAAACGTCTTCCGGAAGAAACTGGAGAGAAGCTTTCTGAGGATCTGCTTTGTGACGTGTGCATTCCTCTCACAGAAATATACCTTTCGTCTCCTAGAGGATTCCAGAATCTCTTTTGGAGTAAAAGCTAGCAAGACAACATTCGGGAGTATAGGGAGGGCTATGGTGAAAAAGGAAATATCCTCAGACAAAAAATGAAAAGATTTCTGTGAAACTGCTTTGTGTTAGATATATTCATTCATCTCACATAGCTAAAACTTTTCTTATAATACCCAGTTTGGAAACTCCGACATGCCCGGATCCGCGAAGGGACCTTTGGGAGCACATTCAGGCCTACAGTGAAAGAGGAGATATCTTCAGATAAAACTGGATCGAAGCTTTCTGGGAAACTACTTTGTGATGTATGCATTCCACTCAGGGAGTTATACCCCTTTTCTCACAAGGCAGCGTTTGAACACTGTTCCTGTGAGACCAAAATCGTGATATTTCATTGCGCATTGAGGACTATGGCAAATTGTGACATATAATGAAATAAAATCGAGGAAGATGCGTTCCAAGAATCGGTTCTCTGATATGTGCATTCACTTCTCAGAGTTAATGACTACTCTATGTTGCCCAGTTTCGAAACTCTGTCTTTGAAGAATCTGTGAAGGGATATTTAGTGAAACCCAGAGGCTTGTAGTTAGTAAGGAAACGTCTTCCGATGAAACCTGCAGAGAAACTTTCTGAGCAACAGCTTTGCATCGTGTGTATTCGTCTCATAGAGCTAAACCATGCTTTTGATTGAACAGCTTGAAATCACTGATTTTGTGGCATCTGAGGAAGGACATTTGGGAATGATCCTTAGAATATGGAGAAACAAATATCTTCAGGAAAAATTCAGAAGGAAGCTTTCTGTGAAACTGCTCTATGTCATCATAATTCCTCTCATTCAGTTAAGCCTCTCTTTTCATTGAGCAATTATCTAACCCTGTGTATGTTTAGCATGTGATGGGATATTCGGGAGCACTTTGAGGCTTATGGTGAAAAAGGAAATATCTTCAGAGCAAAACAGAGGAGAAACTTTCCGAGGAACTGCTTTGTGTCATGTGCATTCCACTCACAGTGTTATACCGCTCTTCTCATACAGCGTCAGGGAAAATCTTTTGGTGAAACATGTACCAAGTGATATTCGGGAGCATGTGATGCCGATTGAGAAAAGGAAAATAGCCTCAGAGAAAAACTGGAAAGAAGCTTTCTAGGAAACTACTCTGTGATATGTGTAATCATCTCACATAGATAAAGCTTTCTTTATATTACACAGCTTGGAAACTGTCATGGAGGGATCCACGAAGGGACCTTGGGAGCACATACAGGACTGTGGTGGAAAAGGAAATTTCTTCTGATAAAAACTGGAAAGAAGCTTTCTGTGAATCTGCTTTTTGCTATGTTTATTCATCTCACATAGACGAAGCTTTCTTTACATTATGCAGATTGGAAACTCCCTCGTGGATGGATCTGCGAAGGGTGATTTGGGATCACATTCGGGCCTTTGGTGAAATAGGAAATAGAGTCAGATAAAAACTGGAGAGAAGCTTTCTGAGAAAGTGCTTGATGACGTGTGCATTCCACTCAGCGATTTATCACTTTCTTCTCATAAGGCAGAGTTTGAACACTGCTCCAGTAAAACCAAAAGAGTGATATTTGAAGCAAATTGAAGACTATGCCAAAAAGTGAAATGCCGTCCAAACAGAAAGAAGCACTCGAAGAAACTACTCTCTGACATGTCCATTCCTTTAACCGGGTTACAGCTAACCCTACATTTCCCAGTTTGAAAGTCAGGTCTAACTGCTCTGTGTCAGTTGAATTCCACTCACACAGTTAAGTTTCTCCTTTCATTGAGCAGTATCATATCACTGTTTTTGTTGAGTCTGTGAAGGGATATTCAGGAGCGCTTTGAGGCTTACGGTGAGGAAGGAAACGTCTTCAGATAGACACTGGAGAGAAACTTTCTGAGGAGCTGCTTTATGACATGTGCATTGCACTCACAGAAATATACCTTTCTTTTCCTAGAGTATTCCAAAATCCCTGTTGGAGAAAGAGCTACCAAGAGACATTTGGGTGTATAGGGAGGCCTATGGTGAAAAAGGAAATATCCTCATACAAAAACTGGAAAGAATATTTCTGTGAAACTGCTTTGTGTTAGACATATTTATTTATCTCGCATAGTTAAAAGATATTTTATATTACGCAGTTTGCAAACTCTGTCATGCACGGATCCGAGAATTGACATTTGGGAGCACATTCAGACCTACGGTGAAAGAGGGCATATCTTCAGATAAAAACTGGGTAGAAACTTTCTGAGAAACTACTTTGTGATGTATGCATTCCACTCAGGGAATTTTTACCTCTTTTCACACAAGGCAGTGTATGAACACTGTTCCTGTGCAACTGAAAAAGTGATATTTCGAGGCACATTGAGGACTATGGTGAATAGTTAAATATACTGAAATAAAATAGAGGAAGGAGCGTTCGAAAAATCTGCTCTCTGATACGTGCATTCACTTCACAGAGTTAATGCTTATTCTATGTTGCCCAGTTTTGAAACTCTGTCTTTGAAGAATCTGTGAAGGGATATTTAGTGACTCCCGGAAGCTAGTGGTGAGTAAGGAAACGTCTTCCGATGAAACCTGCAGAGAAACTTTCAGAGAAACTGCATTGCAATGTGTGTATTCATCTCATAAAGGGAGCTCATTGAGGGCTATGGTGAAAAAGGAAATATCCTCAGATGAAAACTGGAAAGAAGCCTTCTGAGAAACTGCATTGTGATGTGTGAATGCAACTCACAGTTACACTTTTCTCTTCAGAGATCAGTTGGCTAACACATCTTTCTTGAAATCTGCAATTGGATACTTCTGAGAGCAAAGAGGCATATGGCAACAAAGAAAATATCCTCAGACAAAAACTAGAAAGAAGCTTCTGTAGAAAGTTCTCTGTGATGTGTGAATTCATCTCACAGAGTTACACTTTTGTTTCATGGATCAGTGGATTAACACTGTCTTTGAGGAACCTGAGAAGGGCTACCTTGGATCGCATTGAGGCCTAGGCTGTTACAGGAAATATCCTCAATTAAAAACGTGAAAGAAGCTTTGTGTCAGACTTCCTTCTGACAAGTGAATTCATCTCACAGAGTAACAACTTAGTCTTCATGAAGCAGTTTGC
>NW_016813774.1:0-1350 GCF_001698545.2 Rhinopithecus bieti | reverse complement strand
ATTCCTTTCTGATGTGTGGCTTCATCACACAGAGTTCCACCCCTCCCTTCTTGGAACAGTTTGCTAACACTGTTGTCGTGGATTCTGCAAAGGTATATTTGGGAGCTCATTGAGGGCTATGGTGAAAAGGAAACAACCTCAGGTAAAACTGGAAAGAAGCGTTCTGAGAAACTGCATTGTGACATGTGGCTGCAACTCACAGAGTTACACTGTCCTTTTTGTTGATCCGTTGCTAAGACTCTTTTCTTGAAATCTGCATTGGGATATTTCTTAGCACAATGAAGCTGACGTTGACAAAGGAAATATCCTCAAATAAAAACTAGAAAGTAGCTTTCTGAGAAACTTCTTTGTGACATGTGAATTCATCTCACCGAGTTACAACTTTGTCTTCATGAAGCAGTTTCCTAACACTGTTGTCGTGGAATCTGCCAAGTGATAAGGGAGCTCATTGAGGGCTATGGTGAAAAAGGAAATATACTCAGACAAAAGCTGGAAAGAAGATTTCTGAGAAACTGCTTAGTGTTAGATATATTTTTTAATCTCGTATAGTTAAAACTTTCCTTATATTACGGAGTTTGGAAACTCCGTCATTCATGGATCTGCGAAGGCACATTCGGGAGCACATTCAGGCCTATGGTGAAATGGGAGATTTCTTTACATAAAACTGGATAGAAGTCTTAGGGGAAACTAATTTGTGATACATGCATTCCACTCAGGAAGTCATATGTCTTTTCTCACAGGCAGCATTAGAACACTGTTCCTGTGAAACCGAAAGAGTCATATTTTGGAGTGCATTGAGGACTATGGCGAATAGTGAAATATACTGAAATGAAATCGAGGAAGAAGGGTTCCAAGAATCTGCACTCTGATATGTGCATTCACTTCACAGAGGTAATGCTTACTCTATGTTGCCCAGGTTCAAAACTCTGTCTTTGAAGAATCTGTGAGGGGATATTTAGTGACCTCTGGAGGCTTGTGGTGAGCAAGGAAACGTCTTCCAATGAAACCTGCAGAGAAAGTTCCTAAGGAACTGCTTTGCGTCGTGTGTATTCGACTCATAGTGTTATACCATTCTTTGTATTGAGCAGCTTGAAATCACTGTTTTTGTGGCTTCTGAGGAAGGACATTTGGGAATGATCCTTAGAATATGGATACAGAAATATCCTCAGGTAAAATCCAGAAGGAAGCTTTCGGTGAAACTGCTTTGTGTTAGATATATTTATTCATCTTGCATAGTTAAAACGTTTCTAGTATTACACTGTTCAGAATCTCCGTCATGAACGGATCCACGAAGGGACATTTGGAACACATTCAGACCAACGGAGAAAGAGGAGATATCTTAAGATAAAA
>NW_016813773.1:0-1975 GCF_001698545.2 Rhinopithecus bieti | reverse complement strand
TGCATCTGAGAAGGGATATTTTGTATCGCTTTGAAACCTAAAGTGACAAAGGAAATATCTTCAGATAAAAACTAGAAAGAAGATTTCTGATAAACAGCTTTGTGATGGGGGAATTCATCTCACAGATTTACACCATTTTTTTTCATGCAGCATTATGGTATCACTGTTGTTGGGGAATCTGCAAAAGGATATTTGGAAGCGCATTGAAGCTTACGGTGGCAATGGAAATATCCTCAAACAATAACCAAAAGCAAGTTTTCCACGAAACTGCTTTGTGATGTGTCAATTCATCTCACACATTTACACCTTTATTTTCACGGAGCAGTCTGCTAAAGCTGTTTTTGTGGAATCTGCAAAGGGATATTCGTGAGTGCGTTAAGGACTAGGGCAAAAAAGGAAATATCCTTAGACAAAAACTAGAAAGAATATTTCTGATAAACTGCTCTGTGATTTGTGAATTCAACTCACAGAGTTACACAACTGTTTTCATGGAGCAGTTTTGTAGCACTGTATTTGGAGAATCTGAGAAGGGATATTTTGGATCACATTGAAGCCGATTCCGACAAAGGAAATATCCTCAGATGAAAACTAGAAAGAAGCTTTCCAAGAAACTGCTTTTTGATGTGTGAATGCAACTCACAGAGTTACACCTTTCCTTTCATGGGACAGTTTGCTAAAACTGTTTTTGTGGAATCTGCAAAGAGATATTTGTGAGCGCTTTGAGACCTATGGTGATAAAAGAAATATACTCAGATAAAAACTAGAAAGAAGTTTACTGATAAACTACTTTGTGAGGTGTGCATTCATCTCATAGAGGTAAAGGTTTCTGTTGAGGGAGCACTTTGGTATCACTGTTTTTGTTGTGTGTGAGAAGGGATATTTGGGAGTGCATTGAAGCCTACAGTGGAAAAGGAAATATCCTCATATAAAAACTAGAAGGAAGCTTTCTGAGAAACTGGGTTGTAATGTGTTAATTCATCTCACAGAGTTATACAATTAGCAGTTTGGTAGCAGTGTTTTGGGGAATCTGAGAAGGGATATTTTGGATCACGTTCAAGCCTATGGTGACAAAGGAAATATCCTCAGGTAAAAACTAAAAGAAAGCTTTCTGAGAAAGTTCTTTGTGATGTGTGAATTCATTTAAGAGAGTCACACCTTTATTTCATGCAGCAGTTTGCTAACACTGGTTTCATGGAATCTGCAAAAGGATATTTTGGAGTGCATTGAGGCCTATAGTGAAAAGCAAATATCCTCAGATAAAACCAGAAAGAAGCTTTCTGAGAAACTGCTTGGTGATGTGTGAATTCATCTCACAGTGTTACACCATTCTTTCCATTAAGCAGTTAGGTAACATTGTTTTAATGCGATCTTCAATAGGATACTTTGGAGGGCATTGAAGACTAGGGTGACGTAGGAAATATCCTCAGATAAAAACCAAAAATAAGCTTTCTGAGAAACTGCCTTGAGAGACAAAGGCTGTATCCTCAGATAAAAACTAGAATGAGGCTTTCTGAGAAACTTCTTTGTGATGTGGGAATTCTTCTCACTGAGTTATAACTTTCTTTTCATGAAGCAGCTTGCTAAAACTGTTTTCGTAGAATTTGCAAAGGGTTTTGGGAGCACATTGAGGCCTATAGTGAAAAGGAAATATACTCAGATAAAACTACAAAGAAGCTTTCTGAGAAACTGCTTTCTAATTTCTGAATTCATCTCACAGAGTAACACCTTTCTTTTCATGGAGAAATTTGGTTGCACTGTTTTTGTGGTATCTGAGAAGGGACATTTTGGATTGCCTTGATGCCTATGGTGACAAAGGAAATATCCTCAGATAAATAAATACTAGAAAGAAGATTTCTAAGAAACTTCTTTGTGATGTGTGCATCCATCTCACAGAGTTACACATGTCTTTTCATGGAGCAGTGCTAACACTGTTTTCATGGATTCTGCAAAGGGATATATGTGAGCACATTAAGGT
>NW_016813772.1:0-752 GCF_001698545.2 Rhinopithecus bieti | reverse complement strand
GGATGGGGGGTGGAGGTGCACTTTGCCGAGGCACATAAAGTGCTGGGGTGAAGGAGAGATTGCACACACTCCGGAGAGACTGCACACACTCCGGTTCTCCCTGGAAAGCCCCATCTTTCCAGGAATCCCCTCCCCCAGTCTCTGCCTACTACCCTAAGACATCTTACAAATCCCCCTTCGCCCTACCCCTTCCCGCAAGAAGGTGCTTTGATCTCAGGCTCCTTCTACATTCCTTGATCAGTGATAAAGTTTCTGCTCTGCTTAACCGAACCTGGTCTCATTCTATTGGCATGAACAGCACCAAGCAGGGAAAAAAACCCACTGGGATCCAAAACCCCCTTGAGGGTCGGTAACAGAATCAGTACAAAGGATGCAAGTATGAGTTCCAGAATACAGATGAAAATGCTCAGCAGAAAAACAAACAAACAAAAACAAACAAACAAACAAACAAAAAAAAAACTTGTCCAAAAGTGGCTGCATCCAGACCCTGTCGGATCCTCACAAATGACAGCTCTTTACCTCAGGGCATTTGATAATATCAGGCTCAGGTTGTGCCAGGAGTCGGAGTCCCAGCTCAGTTGGCTATATCGGGCTGTTCATTCTCCAGGGTTCTCAGGAACTCTGCCGTCGATACCTCGGGGTCTCTGGTGAGGGGGAGGAGCGGCAGGCCGGCGATTTGGGGCAAGGGGTGAGAGTCAACGGAGCTGCCACTGTGATGACAGTGGCCCTGAGATCCCTCTCCTTCCCCTCCC
>NW_016813771.1:66755-68745 GCF_001698545.2 Rhinopithecus bieti | reverse complement strand
TATTCCATGTGAATGTAAAGCAAAAGTTAATAGAAATAACTATACTTATATTAAATCAGACTTCACATCAAAAACATTAAAAAAAAAAGGTAATTATATAGTGGTTAAGGGAATTCAAAAGGAAGATATATAACAATCCTAAATATACATTGCCCAATATCAGAGCACCCATATGAAAAAAAAAAAAAAAACAGAGAAATGAGATAAGCAGCAATACTACAATTAGCTGGAGGATGTCAACACCCCACTGACAGAACTAGACAGGTCATCAAAGCAGAAAATTAACAAAGAAACACTGGACTTAAATTGGACTATAGACCAAATGGACCTAAAAGATACTTACAGAACATTCTACCCCAAACTGCAGAATATACATTCTTTTCATCAGTGCATGGAACATTTTCCAGCATAGACTATATGTTGGGAACAATTCTCAATAAATTTAAATAAATTGACATTATATTAAATATTTTTTCAGACCACAGTGGAAAAGTACTAGAAATCAATACTAAGAGGAATCCTCAAAGCTACACAAATGCATGAAAATGAAACAACGTGAACTAAAATGAAAATTAAAAAAAAATTTACATGAATGAAAATAGACACACAACATAGCAAAACGTCTGGGATACAGCAGAAACCATGCTAAAAGGGAAGTTTACAGCATTAAATGCCTAAATCAGTTAGATAGAAAGATTGAAAATTAACAACTTAATATCACACTTCAAGCAGCTAAAAATTGGAAATACACTGACTGCAAAGCTAGCAGAAGAAAAGAAATAAAGATCAGAATAAAATTAAATTAAATTGAGATGAAAATGCAATACAAATGATCAACAAAACAAAAAATTGGTTCTTTGAAAAGGTAAACAAAATTGATATAGCTATAGATGGCTTAGCCAAGTGAAAAGAGAGAAGATGCAAATAAACATAGTCAGAAATGAAAAAGGAGACAGTAAAATTGATATGACAGAAATACAACAGATAATCAAATACTACTGTAAATATTTTTAGACCCACAAACTAGAACACCTAGTGGAAATGGGTAAATTCCTGGAAACATACAACCTCCCAAGAATAAACCAGGAAGAAACAGAAATCCTGAACAGTCTGATAATGAGTAGTGGTATTTAATTAGAAATAACAAATTTCTTCCATGCCCCCAAAAGGGCCCAGGACCAGAGAGTTTTATAAAGAACTAGTACCAATGCACCTGAAACTCTTCCAGAAAATCGAAGATGAGAAAATCTTCTCTAACTTATTCTATGAATCCAGTATCACCCTGATACTAAAGCCAGATAAAGACACAACAACAAAAGAAATCTACAGGCATATATCCCTGATGGACATAGATGCAAAAAATCTTAAGAAAATAATAGCAAACAGAATCCAACAGCACATCAAAAAAATAATATCACATAATAAACTGGATTTTATTCTAGTGATCCAATAATGGTTCAGTATACACAAATCAATAAATGTAATTCACCACTTAAACAGAATAAAAAGCCAAAACCATAGGTCATCCCAAAAGATGCAGAAAAATAATTTGATAAAATTTAGTATCTCTTTTATATATATATATTTTTTAAGTTCTGGGATACATGTGCAGAACGTGCAGGTTTGTTATGTAGGTGTACATGTGTCATCATGGTTTGCTGCACCCATCGACCCATCATCTACATTAGGTATTTCTCCTAATGCTATCCCTCCCTTATCCCCCTACCGCATAACAGGCCCTGGTGTGTGATGTTCCCCTCCCTGTGTCCATGTGTTCTCATTGTTCAACTTCCACTTATGAGTGAGAACATGCAGTGTTTGGTTTTCTGTTCCTGTGTCAGTTTGCTGAGAATGATGTCCTTCAAAGGACATGAACTCATTCTTTTTTATGGCTGCATAGTGTTCCATGGTATATGTGTGCCACACTTTCTTTATCTAGTCTATCATTAATAAGCATTTGGGTTGGTTTCAAGTTTTTGCTATTGTAAAT
>NW_016813771.1:60228-63030 GCF_001698545.2 Rhinopithecus bieti | reverse complement strand
AAAAAAAAAAAAAAAAAAAAAAAAAAAAAAAAAAAAAAATGTCAAAGGTAGTTAGACAGAAGAGGCAGCTCAACTACAAAAGGAACCCCATAAGACTCACAGTGGGTGTTTCAGCAGAAACACTACAAACCAAAATAGATTAAGGACCTATATTTAGAATTCTTAAAGAAAAGAGTTTTTAACCAAGAATCTCATATCCAACAAAACTAAGCATCAAAAGTGAAGGAGAAATAAAATCATTTTCAGACAAGTAAATGCTAATGGAATTTGTTACCACCAGACACAACTTACAAGAAGTCCTTAAGGGAGTGCTAAACATGGAAAGGAATGACTGTTTCCAGAGACTAGAAAAAAAAAAAAAATATGTATAAAGACTATTGACACTATAAAGCAATTAAACAATCAGGTCTGCAAAACAATAAGCTAACTATACGATTACAAGAACTAATCTGCACATATCAACACTTACCTTGAATGTAAACATGCTAATTGTCCCACTTAAAAGTCACAGAGTGCCAAGTTGGATGAAGAATCAAGACTCAACTGTATGCTGTCCTGAAGAGACCCATTTCACATGCAATGACAGTGATAGTCTCAAAGTAAAGGGATGGAGAAAAATGAACCAAGAAAACAGAAAGCAGAAAAAAATCAGGGTTGTAATTCTAACTTCATATAAAACAGACTTTAAAACAACAATGATCAAAAAAGACAAAGAAGGACATTACATAACAGTAACAGGTTCAATTCAACAAGAAGACATAATTATACTAAATATATATGCACCCAAACACAGGAGCACCCATATTCATAAAGCAAGTTCTTAGAGTTGTTTAAAGAGAGGTAGACTCCCCACAATTATAATGGGAGACTTCAACCCCTCACTGATAGCATTAGACAGATCATCAAGTCAGAAAATTAACAAAGATATTCAGAACTTGAACTAAACATTGGACCAAATGGACCTAATAGATATCTATGGAAATCTCCACTGAAAATAACAAAATGTGCATTCTCCTCAATTGCACGTGGTACATACTCTAAAAGCAACATGCAATCAGGTGTAAAACATCCTCAGCAAATGCAAAACAACTGAAATCATACTAACAAGTCTCTCGTACCACAGTGCAATAAAAATAGAAAGTGGTATTAAGAAGATTGCTGAAAATTATGCAATTACATAGAAATGAAACAACTTTCTCCTTAATTACTTCTGGTAAACAATAAAATTAGAGCAGAATTAAAAAATCTATGAAATTAATGAAAATAAAACACAACGTTCCAGAATCACTGGGACATAGTTAAAGCCATGCTAAGAGATAAGTTTATAGTGATAAATGCCCAGATCAAAAAGTTTCAGTGATCTCCACTTAACATTATACCTTAAGGACACAGATAAACAATAGCAAACTAACCCCAAAGCTAGCAGAGACAATAAGTAACCAAAATCAGAGCTGAACTGAATAAAAGTGAGATGAAAAAAAAAAAAAAAAAAAAAAAAAAAAACAAAACTAGAAGTTGGTTTTTTGAAGAAATGAAAAAGTGGACATTACCACCAATCTCACAGAAAGACAGAAACCCAACAGAGACTAATATGAATATTTACATGCACATAAAACAGAAAATCTAAAATAAAGGATACATTTCTGGAAACATACCACCTCCCAAAACTAAACCAGGAAGAAATTCAAAATGTGAATAGACCAATAAGGAGTTCTGAAATTACACCAATAATAGAAAATCTACCAACCAAAAAGGCCCAGGTCCAGATGAATTCATAGCTGAATTTTACCAGACACATAAAGAAGAGCTGGCACCATTACTACTGAAAGTATTCCAAAACACTGAGGAGAAGGGAATACACCCTAATTCATTCTATGAGGCCAGCATCATCCTTATACCAAAACCTAGCAAAGATACAACTAAAAGGAAAACTTGAGGCCAATATCCTTAATGAACATAAATGAAAAATCCTCCACAAAATACCAGCAAACCAAATCCAGTAGCACATCAAAAAACTGAACCACCACAATCAAGATGGCTTTATCCCTGGAATGCAAGGTTGGTTTAATATATGCAAATCAATAAATGTGATTAATCACATAAAAAGAACTAAAAACAAAAACCTCATGATGTTGTCAATATATACTGAAAATTATTTAAATAAAATTCAGCATCCCTTTTTGTTGAAAACCTTCAACAATCTATGTAGGCATTGAGGAAACATACCTTAAAATAATAACAGCCATCTAGGACAAACTTACAGCAAAGTTTATATTAAATGGACAAAAGTTAGAAACATGCCTATTGAGAACCAGAACAAGCCAAGGTTGCTCACTCATACCATTCCTATTCAAGATACCAGTGGAAGACCTAGCCAGAGAAATCTGGCAAGAAACAAAAATGAAATGCATCCAAATAGGAATAAAGTAAGACAAACTATCAATGTTTGCAGATGATATGATTTTATACATAGAAAACCCCATAATCTATGCCCAAAAGCTCTGAGGTCTGATAAGCAACTTAAGCAAAAGTATCTATCCAAAATATTCCTGCAGCCCTATCTCCTCAGAATTTATATTTTTCTTATCTAAACCCACATATAGTAATAAACTATATTTTAATTATCTCAAGTAGATTAATCAGTTCATCCTAGCTAGAATATAAACATTCTGTGAATTAGAATATTTACTCACTGTTTTTTTTCTATCCACCATAGCACTTCGTAAACTAATATTCATTGACTGCATAGTGCCTGCCAGATACTGTTTTCTTTCTTTCTTTCTTTTTTTTTTTTTTTTTTTT
>NW_016813771.1:47047-56183 GCF_001698545.2 Rhinopithecus bieti | reverse complement strand
TGACTTTAATGATTGCCATTCTAACTGGTGTGAGATGGTATCTCATTGTGGTTTTGATTTGCATTTCTCTGATGGCGAGTGATGATGAGCATTTTTTCATGTGTCTGTTGGCTGTATGAATGTCTTCTATATTTAAGAGGTATAATGTGATGTTATGATACATTTATACATTGTGGAATAATTAAATCAAGCTAATTAATATATTAATCACCTTGCATACCTATTATTCCTATTATTTATTTGTGGAGAGAACATTTAAAATCTATTCTTTTAGCAATTTTGAAATATATAAGACCTTATTATTAGCTATAATAACTATGCTATGCAACAGATCATTAGAACTTATTCCTACTATCTAATAGAAAGTGTTTCTTACCTTTGACTAACATCACTCCATTCCCTGTCCACTACACCCAATATCTTCTGATAACTTCCATTCCACTCTTTCTATCTATATGAGTTTGATTTTTTAGATTCCACGTATAAGTGAGAATATTTCGTATTTGTCTTTCCATGCCTTCTTTTTGTTCATATATGCAATATTTTTATCCATTCATTCATTATGGCATTTAGCTTTAAGTTTCCATGTATTGGCTATTGTGAATAATGCTGCAATGAGCATAGAGTATACACACAGTGAAATCCCACTCAATATTTTAAAAGAAGGAAATTTTGTCATGTGCAACAACATGGATAAATCTAGAAGACGTTATGCTAAGTGAAATAAGTCATTCTTCTGTGGACATCTGAGTCATGTGGCACTGTGTACTCTACTTTCCTTAACACTGTGTTCTTTCTGTTTTCATGAATTATGATACTTTTTTGATTGTCTGGGACAGTCGCAGTTTCTGCCTATTGTTCCAGTGTAAGTATTAATAGCATCCCCTTTCAATCTCAGAAGTGTTCATGTAATAAATTACCTGGCCGTCTAGCTTTCACCCATAGCAATAAAAGTGGTTACTGAAAATTATACAACCTTTTCCCATTTGAGTTTTCTCCTGTTTGCATAAGAATGACATTACCAGAACATTTGACATCAATTTACATCTTTTATTCTTTAACAAATGTTTCTCAATTATTTCAGAAGATGGGACAGAGGATAGAAAGAACAAATGGGCAAGGTGAGGTGGAGGTTGATGCAGATACACCTTGCTGACCCAATTTTGCAGAAGGCAAGAGCTCTAATTACTTCTCTTACCATTTATCCATTTCTTGAATTAATATTTCTTTGTATGTTTCACCTGCATGTTGAAGTAAGAGCAATGTTTTCTCTTGTTAATAAACTTTATGTTATCAATTTAAATACCAATTTGGAATTTTGCTTCTTAAGCCAATGCGAATCTTATTATCTTCATAGAGAGTTTCATTAATTCACATCTAGATAGTAAACAAAGGATATTGTTAAACAACAGGATTCTAATGAAAAAATTCATTACTTGTCAATATAAGTTATAGTAAATGACATTCAGTAGGAGGCATAGAGTTGGTCTGTGCAGTAGAAGGCAGGCTGCTCTGGAATGTGCTAGATCTGGGATCCAGATCTAACTCTACCCCAATTCTGTACACCCTTTAATAAGTCACATTCTTGCTCTGAGCCTTAGTTTCTCCATATGTAAAATGAGTTTCAGGATTAATAATCTCTAAGCTCCCTTCCAGTTCAGACTTACTTTGGCTCTATTAACAAAAATTTGCTACATATTCATTCTCTAAGTGGAAATTATAATTTCCAGAGCTTTCCAAATTAACTTGAAATAATTCTACCAGAAGTACAAGCTGGACTGTCTAGCTGATGGAAGGATGGGGGAGATTGTGAGCAAAATCATTCAAACATGATTACCAGGGGCATATTTATACCCCTTAGAAGAACAAACTGTTTTCAAGCACTTATGGAGCATCCATTTACATACAAATCCATTTACATACAAATTCCTGATGACAAATAATTCTCAATTCATTACACTAGCTCCCAGAGGCCCTCTACTTGGCAGCACTTTGTTGGACTGGTTCGGGTTGCTGTAGCTCCTTGACTATAATAAAATTGCCTTTCAAATATTCTATCATTTTTAATTGAAAAAAGTTAATTAAAAAATTATTCAGGCCCCAATTAGACTGCATTAGCAAGATTTTGTGTTACTATATTTTTGTTCATTAAGCTCTGTTAAGGATCACGCTCTTGAATACCCATTTCCAGCTGCACCCTGCCTCTTCTCCAACTCAGTGAGTGTGAGAAGCACTGTTGCTTTTTGAGTGCCTGCTGTGCCAGAAGCAGCCCCATGGACCTAATTGGAAAAGGCCTGCTTCTGCCCTCCTTTAATCTTATCTTCCCTTGGTATCTATTAGTCCTTCCTCTCTATTCTGGCTGACTTTATGGACTCTTTCCCAGCCTTTTCTTCTCATGGGTGTGACAGTTGGTTTGGGAGGAATTTGGATAGACATGGAAAAACAATCCAGAAAATCACCATATTCCCAAAAGGCAACTGGAGAGTTTCTAGGCCAGACTCTCTCAAAATGCAGTCCAAAAATCATCTCCATCAGTACCCACATGATACCTGTTTAAAATTCAGATTCTTGAAAGTGACTTCTAGAACAAGTAAATCAGAATCTTTGGACAATGTGCCAGGAAGTATATTTTTCACATGTTCCTCAGGTAATTCTGTTACATACTAAAGTATAAGAACCACTGTGAGTCTATGTCACCAGAAGTAGAATGGCCCACAATGGAATGAGAAATGAAGAACCTTGGGAAATTTTCTGGAATAGCTAATGCTAATAATCATAATGTAATCTGAAGTAGTCATCTCAGGACTCTCAAAAGCTGCAACTATCATGTATGTCAGTAATAATTGCTTATAACAGATCATAATTGCTGAGTACTTACTTTGCGCCAGGCATTTTGCTAAGTGCTTCATCATTGTAATTATCCATAATAACTCACTTCATCTTTTACCAGACCAGCTTTATCCCACTGAATTATCTTAACAGCCCTGTGAAGTAGGCACTATTATTATTCTTTTCCAGATGAGAAAACTGAAGTTTAGAGAGGTTAAGTGACCTACCTAATGTTAAATTCTTAGTAAAGTGGAAAAGCCTGTAAGTGAGTTATCTCCCTTACCAGACCATGAGCTCCAGAAAGGAAATAATATAGCGTGCTTTGACTTCAAGTCCCACTGCTCAATCTGGAGCTTGTACAGAACAGGGGCCTAGTTAGATTTGAACTGAGATGAGCTAAGGTTGTCTTTGAATGCAAAGGAGGGAGGAGGAACCTCTAGACTGGGGGCCTAGGAAGGACCCAAAGGCTCTGAGATCTACACCCCACTGTGAGCATCCTCCAGGTTTCAGGCTTACGCACTTTGATGCTTAAAATGTCTCTTCTACTCTCTCTCTCATTACTTTTGTAACCTCCAAAATCAGTGCTTTTCACATTTTCTTAATATTTCTACATGCTAAGAGGCTGAAAACTCCATTCTGGCTACCAAGAAACCCCTATTTGGCTCAACTGAGCAGGGTGTTACCCCATACCCATATTATCGTTCTCCATTCTATATCATCATTTCCCCACTGGGAATGTGGAACTAATGTACTAAACTAATCTATAATAACTAAAAGTGTTATGGCTAATGAAGACATAGTATGTTAACCTCTTTATATGTCTACAGAAGATTTTGAAACCCTTAGTCCAAAGAGTAACTGAAGTGGGAATTCTGGATATTCTGCAGCCAGTAACATAGATAATTTTATTCCCAGATGTAGGAGAAAGAGGCATAAACTACACTAACCTCAATAGAGGCATAAACTACACTATTAAAATATTAACACCTGATTTACATTCAAGGTTCAAAGGTTGTCTACATATAAGTTTTAAAAGAGTAAAATTACGATTTTCTATGCTTCACCATGTTCATCATTTTCTTAGTTTTTTCCTAATTAGATAAAAAGAAGAAGTTGTCTGGAATAGTTTGCTCATTTGTTTGCATTCATTGAAGGGCTCTCACAGTGTCAGTAGCTCACAAGTAATGTATTTCACCTTCTGAAGCTTAAATCACCTAATGAACTCACACAATAAATCAACAACACAAAGACAGTGCATGTTGTTGCAAGAAAACAATTCTCATCAGTTAAAGATCAATTAAGCAGACTAATTACACTCTTTAGGTACAATAAAAGCAGAATAAAGAAAGAATAAGCAGGAAATTCTGTCCTAGCTGTGGACTGAAAAAGCCATGTCCTCACTGACTCCTCCACACAACATCTGAGAGATGCATAGATCATGAAGTCACAAGGCTGTAATGTGAGGACAAGGTGAGAGATTAGGGACCATTTCTCTTGTTGTCATGCTTTGGCGTTTTCCCCAACCTAAGATCCTTTGTAAGGAAACTCTAATGTTAGAAAGTGGAAAGTGCTGATTACTGTCCAAACTTTCTGGCTTCCTCATTATTAAGAAACAAAACTTTACATGACTCAAAATAAAAATAAATTTTATTTTTTTCTGAACCACTATAGCACTGTAACCTGCTTCAGACTCTCTTTGTTAAATATTACATTATGTTAATTTTATTTCAATTGATTGAATAACTGCATCAGAAAAGTTTAAGTAGATTTCAAAATAACACAGGGCACAATTGTTATCAGGTTGAAAAAAACTTTTCTTCTGTTCCAATTCTGTAAGAATTTTTATCAGAAATGAACATTCCATTTTGTTAATTGTATATTCTGAGTCTATTAAAGTGACTGCATTGTTTGTGCACTTCATTATATTAATATAGTGTATTATATTAATTTATTTGTGGATATTAAACCAACCTTGCATTCCTAGGACAAATCTCACATGATCATCATATGTAATCTTTCTTACAAGTTTTGGATTTGTTAAGATAATATTTTTCAGGATTGTTTTACATCTACATTTTTAGGAGCTATTGGTCTGTAGTTATCTTTGCCTGGTTTTGGTGTGATGCTGATATTCGTCTCATAGAGTGAGTTGAAGAATGTTTCAACTTCCTAAATTTTTGAAAGAGTTAATAAAATATTGGGATTATTGCCTGTTTAAATATTTAATAAGATTCACATCTGGGTGTAAGTCTGTCTTTGTGAAAAGATTTGTAACTACTAACTTAATTTTTTCATTTGTTACATTTTTATTCTAGATTCTTATTTCATCTTCAGTGGCTCTTGTTAATTTGTGACTTACTAAGGATTTGTCTATTTCGTCTTAGTTGTGAAATGTGTTGACATAAAGTTTTTCACTGCATTCTGTTATAATCATTTTAAATCCTCAGGAGTCAGTGGTAATGTCCCTTCTCACATTCCTAGCTCCCAGCATCTGTGTCTTTCCTCTTTTTCTCATGGTTTATCTATTTAAAGGTGTGCCAGTTTTGCTTATCTTTTCAAACAATTAACTTTGATTTTATTAATCTGTCCGTATTATTCTATTTTTAATTTAACTATTTTCTGTCCTAATCTTTATTACTTTCTTCCAATGAGCTTTGCCATTAGTTTTGTTAGCCCTTCTTTTTCTAGATTTTTAAGATGATACATGAGATTATTAATTTGATATCATTCTTCTCTTTTAATTTAGGCATTTAAATGTATACAATTTCTTCTAAACATTTCAGCTGCACTCCATACATTTTGATATGTTGTGTTTTTATTTTCAAGCTGCTCAAAATTTGAATTTCCCTTATAATTTATTACTTGACCAAGGAACTATTTATAAATGCATTGCTCAATTTCAATAAATGTAATACATTAGATTAATTATATGAAACACAAAAACCATAATATAATTTCAATAGATGAAGAAAAAAACATTCGACAAAATTCAATATTTTTACAATTAAAAACACTCAACAAAGTAGATATAGAAAGAATGTACCTCAACACAATAAAGACCATATATGACAAACACATAGCTAACATCACAACAAGGAAAAGCTTTCTCTGTAAGATTCAGAACAAGACAAAGATGCCCACTTTCACCATTTATATTCAACATTGCAGTGGAAGTCCTAACCAGAGCAATTAGGTAAGAGAAAGAAACAAAAGGCATTCAAATTGGAAAGAAGAAGTTAAATTGTCCCTGTTTAGAGACATAATCACATATATAGAAACCCCTTAAACCTCCACGAAATAATTTTAGAACTAATAAACGAATTCAGTAAAGTTGCAGGATACAAAAGCACCATACACTTCTTTTTCTCATTTACTGCTTCTGTAAAAAAGAACATGTGAGGAAGAGGCAGAGAAAGATGGCAGAATAGAAGGCTCCACTGATCATCCACCCATGAGGACACCAACAACTATCTACACAGAAAAAAAACAAAAAACACCTTCATAAGAACCAAAAATCAGGTGAGCACTCACAATACTTTGTTTCAACTTTGTATCACTGAAAGAGGCACTCAAGAGGTAGACAAAACGAGTCTTTAATCACTGATGCCACCCCTTTCCCATCCCCCAGGCCGTGGCAGCATCATGCTAAGACCATTTCTGTGCACTGGGAGAGGAACAGAGTAGAAACTGTGAGGCATTGAACTCAGTGCTGCACTTGTTACAGCAGAATGCAAAACTGAAACAAACTCAATAATGCTTTCCCACACAGGGAGCATTTAAACTAGCCTTAGCCAGAGGAGAATCACCAATCTCAGAGGTCCAAACTTGAGGTCCCACAAGCCTTGGTACCACGGGCCAAAATTCTCTGGGGCTCTAAATAAACTTGAAAGGCAGTCTAGGCCACAAATACTGCAACTTTTAGGCAAATCCTATTGCCGAACTGGGACCAGAGCCAGTAGACTGGGCTATAGGGTGGGGTGGCACAATATAAAAAGACAAAAGCTGGGGTGGCTAAGGGAGTGCTGGCATCACCCCTCCTCTAACTCCAGACAGCAAAACTTGTGGCTCCAACAGAGACGTCTTCTTTTTGCTTGAGAAGAGGAGAAGAACGGTGGGGAGGACTTTGTCTTGCATCTTGGACAGCAGCTCAGCCACAGCAGGATAGGGCATTTGTCAGAATGATGAAACCCTTTTTCCAGGGCTTAGATCCAAGATGATATTTCTAAATACACCCTGGGCCAGAAGGGAACCCAGTTCTTTGAAGCGAAGGACCCAGTCCTGGCAGCATTCATCACCTACTAACTGAAGAGACATTGGGCCCTGAAAAACCAGCAGTAATACCCAGGTACTATATCAAGGGGTTTGGACAAGACTCTGAGACTTGCTGGCTTCAGGTGAGACTCAGCACATTTCTAGCTGTGACAGCTATGGGGAAGACTTCTTTTGCATGAGAAAAGCAGAGAGAAAAGTAAAGGGAACTTTGTCTTGTGTATAGGTGCCAGCTTGACCAGAGTTGGGTACAGCACCAAGTGGGCTCTTGAGGTCCCCAATTCCAGGATTTGGCTCTTGGACAGCATTTTTGGACCTGCCTTGGACCAGGTGGGAGCTGATTGCTTTGAAGTGTAAGACCCAGATTGCGCATCACTCATCACAAGCTAACTAAAGAGTTCTTGGGCCTTAATGGAACACTGGCTGTAGCCTAGTCATACTCCCCATGGTTCTGTGGAAATGGTGGCCACCAGGTGAGTCTCCTCTGTCTTTTAAAAGGGATGGGAAGAGTGGGAAAGACTGCATTTTGTGGGTGAACTGCCAGCTCCGCTGCAGTACAAGAGAACAATGTAGAATTCTAAGGTTTTTGACTCTAGTCCATGGCTCCAGGACATCACCTTGGGACTGCCTGGGGCCTGAGGGAGCTCGCTGCTCTGAGGGGAAGAACATAGGCCTAGATGGCCTTGCCACCTGCTGACATAGAGCCCCAGAACCTTGAGCAAACATGGGCAGTAGCCAGGGAGTAGTTACAGCAGGCCTTGGGTGAGATTCAGTGCTCTGCTGGCTTCAGGTATGATCCAGTGAAATCATAGTGGTGGTGGCCACAGAGGTTCTTGTGTCACTCCAACCCCAGCTTCAGGTGGCTCAGAACAGAGAGAGAGAGAGAGAGAGAGAGAGAGAGAGAGAGAGAGAGAGAGCCCACATGTTTCAGAGAAACTAAGAAAAGAAAACAGGAGTCTCTGCCTGGTAATCCAGAGAATTCACATGGATTTGGTCCAAGACCATCAAGGTATATCTCCATGAGTCTGCAGGAACCACAGCATTACTGGGCTTCGAGTACTTCCTAAATCAGATGCAGCTCAGATTACAACATGCAAGTCCTTTTGAATATCTTGAATATCTTCCAAAGAAGGAGAGATATAAACCAGCCCAGACTGAGGAGACTAAAATAAATATCACACTCTTCAGTGTAGAGACCCAGGCAAACATCTACAAGTATAAAGACAATTCAGCAAAACTTGAGCTAAACAAATGAACTAAATGAGGCACCAGGGACTAGTCCTGAAAAACATGGAGATATATGACTTTTCAAAAGTGAATTCAAAATAGACTTTTTGAGGATATTGAAAGAAATTCAAGATAACACAAAGAAGGAATTTAGAATTCTATCAGATAAATTTAATGAAGAAAATTAGAAAATTAAAAAGAATGAAGCAGAAATTCTGAAGTTCAAAAAATGCAAGTGGCATACTGAAGAATACATCATAGTCTTTTAACAGCAGAATTGGTAAAGCAGAAGAAATAATTAGTGAGCTTGAAGGCAGACTATTTAAAAATATGCAGTCAGAATATACAAAAGAGAAAAGAATAAAAAAATAGTGAAGTACACGTACAACATCTAGAAAATAGTCCCAAAAGGGAAATTCTAAGAGGTTTTGGTGTTAAGGTGAAAGTAGAGAAGGAGATAAGGGCAGAAAATGTACTCAAAGGGATAATAACAGAGAACTTCCAAAACCCAGAAAAAGAGACCAATACCCAAGTACAAGAAGATTATATAACACGAAGCAGATTTAACCCAAGGAAGCCTTCCTTAAGGCATTTAATAATCAAAATCCAAAAGAAAAAGGATAAAGAAAGGATCCTAAAAGCAGCAAGAGAAAATAAACAAATAACATACAATGGAGCTTTAATATGTCTGGCAGCAGTCATTCAGTGGTAACTTTACAGGCCAGCAGAGAGTGGCATGATGTAATTTAAGTGCAGAAAGAAAGAAAAAAAAAAAAAAAAAAAAAAAAAAAAAAAAAAAAAAAAAAAAAAA
>NW_016813771.1:27678-43965 GCF_001698545.2 Rhinopithecus bieti | reverse complement strand
AATTTTTGCAATCTATCTATCTGACAAAGGGCTGATATCCAGAATCTGCAAAGAACTTAAACAAATTTACAAGAAAAAAACAAACAACTCCGTCAAAAAGTAGGTGAAGGATATCAACAGACACTTCTCAAAAGAAGGCATTATATTCAGCCAACAAAATTATGGAAAAATGCTCATCATTACTGGTCATTAGAGAAATGCAAATCAAAACCACAATGAGATACCATCTCACACCTGTTAGAATAGTGATCATTAAAAAGTCAGGAAACAACAGATGCTGGAGAGGATGTGGAGAAATAGGAACGCTTTTACACTGTTGGTGGTAGTATAAATTAGCTCAACTATTGTGGAAGACAGTGTGGTGATTCCTCAAGGATCTAGAACTAGAAATACATTTGACTCAGTACTGTTTTGTAATTATAATTGTAGAGCTCATTCACCTCTCTGGTTAGCTGGATTCCCAAGTATTATATTTTTGTGTGAGTGGCTATTGTGAATTGGAATGTGTTCTTGATTTAGCACTGAGTCCTGACTTTGTTAGCATCTAGAAATGTTACTGATTTTTGTACCTTGATTTTGCATCTTGAAATTTTACTGATGTTGTTTGTAAGATCTAAGAGCTTTTTAGCAGAGACTATGGTGCTTCTTAGCATTATATTTTCTGCAAACAGGAATAGTTTGACTTCCTCTCCTCCTATTTCAATGCCTTTAATTTCTTTCTCTTGCCTGATTACTTTAGCTACGACTTCCAGTGCTATGTTGAACAGAATTGGTGAGAGTGGGCATCCTTGTCTTGTTCCAGTACTCAAGGGAAATGCTTCAAGCTTTTCCCCATTCAATATAATGTTGGCTGTGGGTTTGTCGTAGATTGTTTTTATGATTCTGAGGTATGTTATTTCAATGCCTAGTTTGTTAAGAGTTTTTAACATGAAGAGATTACGAAAACCATTGAAAAAAAAACTGAAAAAAATAAATCTGGATACAGGCCCTGGAAAAGATTTTATGATGAAGACATCAAAACAATTGCAACAAAACCAAAATTGACAGATAGGATCTAATTAAATGAAAGAGCTTTTGCAAAGCAAAAGAGACTGCCAACAGAGTGAACAGACAACACACAGAATGAGATAAACTAGTTGCAAACTATGCATCTGGCAAATGTCTAATATTCAGAATCTATAAGGAACTTAAGCAAATTAACAAGCAAAAAACAAGCAACCCCATTAAAAATGAACAAAGGCCACGAACAGATACTACTCAAAGAAGACATATACATAACAAACAAATGAAGAAATATTCAGCATTACTAACCATTAGAGAAATACAAAGCAAAATCACAATGAGATATCATCTCACTCCAGTCATAATGGCTATTAATACAAAGTTGAAAAATAAAAGATGCTAGTGAGGTTGTAGAGAAAAGGGAATGCATATACATTGTTGGTCCAAATATAAATTAACTCAGTCATTGTGGAAAGCAGTTTGGCGATATATCCACAAAATCCACAAACTTAAAACAGAGCTACCATTCAACCCAGCAATGTCATTATTGGGTACATACCAAAAGGACTATAAATCATTCTAACATAAAGACACATGCACTTGTATGTTCACACAGCACTATTCAGAATAGCAAATATATGGAATCAACCTAAATGTCCATCAATGGTAAACTGGAGAAAGAAAATGTGATACATATACACCATGGAGTCCTATGCAGACATAAAAATTAAAGAGATCATATCTTTTGCAGTAACATGGATGAAGCTGGAGGTCATTATCCTAAGTAAACTAACACAGGAACAGAAACCAAATATTACATGTTCTCACAAGTGGAAGCTAAACATTGAGTACACATGGACACCAAGAAGGGAACCAGACACCGGGGTCTACTTGTGAGTGGAGGTCGGGAGGGGGCTGAGGATTGAAAATCTACCTCTCAGGTACTATGCTTATTACCTGAGTGATTAAATACTCTATAACAAGGACCCTGGGACATTTAATTCATCTACATAACAAACCTGTCCATTTACCCCTAAAACTAAAATAAATGCTAAAAAAAACTAAAGTGCTGAGAGAGCAGATAACTGTTCTCACCAGAAAAATGATAACTATGTGAAGTAATGCATATGTTAATTAGCTAAATTTAGTAATTCCACACTGTATATAAGCTTCAAAATACCATGTTATATGTGACACATACATAAAATTTTCTTTCAATTTGAAATAAAATAATAAAAAAGAAATATGTTGCATAATTTCCAAATAGTTGTGGGTTTTCTAAGTTGTGTTTTGCTTTTTGAGTTTTTATTTTACTCCCTTGTGGCTATAGAGTTACTTTGTATGATTTTGATCATTTAAATTTATTGATGCTTATTTCATGACACAGTGTTTGGTCTATCCTGAAGAACATTCCATATTTGCTTGAGAAAAAATCTATCTATTCCTGTGTTGTTGGATGGAGTGGTTATTCAAAATATAACTCTGTGCTAATTTTCTGTTTAGTTTTTCCACCAATTATTGAGATAATGTATTGAAATCTCCAAATATTATTATTGATTTATGTTTCTTTTTTCAATTTAGCTTCTGTTTCTACTTGGGGAATCTATTACTATATGATACGATGTATGTATGTTCCTGCTGAGATGATCCTTCTATTATTATAAAGTAACTCATTCCTTCTGTGGAATTCCCATTATGTATATGTTGGCACACTTCATGGTATCTCACAGGTATTTTAGCCTTTGCTCATTTTTGTTCATTGTTTTCTTTTGTTGTTCCCTCAAAAAAAAAAAAAAAAAGATAAACTCAATCAACTTATTTAGGTCTGCTGATTCTTTTTTTTGATTTTTACCAGTACAAATCCTGCTCTTGAGCCCCATCTAGTGGGGTTTTTAAAATTTTATTTATTTATTTCAGTAATTGTACTTGCAACTCTAGAATTCTCTTTGGTTCTTTTTTAAAGTATTGTCTGTTTATTGATCACTAGTAGTGTGAAGTTATCCTCATACTTTCTTTAATTAAATGAAATGGCTTCCTTTACTTCCTTAAACACATTGTAAATTGATTTTAATGTCCTTGTTTTATTAAGTTAAAATCTGAGCTTCCTAAGGGACAGTTTCTATTGACTATTAGTTATTTTTCTGTGTATGGCTATATATTTCTGTTTTTCGTTCTGACTAATAGGGTTTTTTTCTTTGAAAACTGAATATTTAAAATATGAATGTGGCAATATAATTACAGCAACTAAAAAAATTGTAACACAGCGGTCAAATTAATTGTTGGTTGCTGTTTCTTATTCTTTTTGTTATTGTTGCTGTTTGTTTATGACTTCTTGATAATTCTATAAAGCTTGTATTCTTTATTGATGTGTCACTGGAAGTCTCTTCTTGGTTTAGTTCAGTGATCAGATAATGACTGTACATTTTCTTTAGGAAAAGGGTACTCATCCCTCGGTTTATGCATCATAACATTTACATGTTTTTTTTTTTTTTTTTTTTTTTTTTTTTTTTAGCTCATTCATGCTGAATGTTTTGTACCTTTTGCCAAAAGAATACCTAAGACATTTACAACAAGTCAATTAGCATTTTATTATTTTTAAATGTTTGGTTTAGAAAGATTCATTTATGATTCATGTACCTCTGGCAGAAAGACTGCCAAGTGCAAATTGACCCTTTTGAGAATAAAAAACATTCGGAAGATGGAATCAAGACACACATGTCCAGCTGTTTGTTAAGTGAATGATGAGCTTTATTTAGCCACTTGTGGGGAATTGCCAGTTAGTCATTGTACTGATGTTACCCGTTTGTAAGTCATGGAAGAAGCTGAACTACTCCTTAAAAATGTACACAAGTCTATGTACTATTTCAATGAAGATAACAATGGCACTGAATCTTGCAAAGTTTGTTGGCTTAAAGAAGTGAACTTGCTCCTTTGCCACTAAGCAACTTGACAAAACATGTATATTCTTTGAAAAGTTGAGGAATTATGGGAATCACAATCTGATAGGATTCACTTACCTCGAATATACAAACCCTAGGATGGGATTCATAGTTTAGGCTTATTACTAACACTCTGTAATTTGCCTATTAATTTCTAGCATTAACTACCTTTGGAGTTTTTGTTTACATGTCTACATTCCTCATTATGAGACTTTTCTTAAAAAATGAATGTGCTGTCTTTTTTATCCACAAGTACAGCAAAATATACATTACACAGAAGTAACCAATTAATAGTTTTAAAAAGTAAACAGAATTGTTATTTGATATGGTTTTGCTCTATGTCTCCACACAAATCTCATCTCAGATTGTAATCCCCATGTATCTAAGGAAGAACTGTAATCCCCATATGTCAAGGGAAGGAAGTGATTGGATTATGGGAGCAGTTTCTCCCATGCTGTTCTTGTGATAGTAAGTGAATTCTCATTAGTTATGATGGTTTTATAAATTTTAGTTTTTCCTGCACTCACACATGCTCTCTCTTACCTGCTGCCATGTAAGATGTACCTACTTCCCCTTCCACAATGATTATAAATTTCCTGATGCCTCCTCAGCCATGAGGAACTGTCAGTCAATTAAACCTCTTTTATTTATAAATTACCCCATCTCGGGCAGTTCTTTATAGTTGTGTGAAAAGGAACTCATAGAGTAAATTGCTACTGAGGGTGGGGTACTGCTATAAAGATACCAGAGAATGTGTAAATGACTTTGGAAATGGGTATCAGGAAGAGATTGGAACAGTTTGGGAAATTTTTAGCCTAGTGATAAGATAGAAAATAAAAACTGATTTTCTGGAGAGAAATTCAAGCTGGCTGCAGAAATTTGTATAAGTAATGAGGAGTCAAATGTTAATCACAAGGGGGAAAATGTCTCCAGGGCATGTCACAGACCTTCACAGCAGCCCCTCCCATCACAGACTCAGAGGTCTGGGAGGGAAAATGGTTTTGTGGGCCAGGCCCAGGGCACCCCTGCTCTGTGCATTCTCAGGACTTGTTGCCCTGTGTCCCAGCTGCTCCACCTCCAGCCGTAACTAAAAGGGGCCAAGGTACAGCTTGGGCTTTTGCTTCACAAGGTGCAAGCCCCAAGCCTTGGCAGCTTCCACATGGTGTTGGGGCTGTGGGTGCACAGAAGACAGGAATTGAGGTTTGAGACCTTCGGTCTAGATTTCAGAAGATGTATGGAAATACCTAGATATCCACCCCAAAGTCTGCTGCAGGAGTGAAGGCCTCATGGAGAACCTCTGCTAGGACAGTGCAAAAGGGAAATGTGGGGTTGGAGCCCCCACACAGAGTCCCCACTGGGGCATAGTTTAGCAGAGCTGTTAGAAGAAAGTCACCATCCTCTAGCCCCTAGAATGATAAATCCACCAACAACTTGCACGGTGTGCCTGGAAAAGCCATAGACACTCAACACCGGCTGTGAAAGCAGCTGGGGTGAGGGGGTAGGGGGTTTGTACCCTGCAAAGTCACAGGGGAAGAGCTGCCCAAGGCCATGGGAGCCCACTCTTTGCATCAGTGTGACTTGAATGTGAGACATGGAGTCAAAGGAGATTATTTTGGAGCTTAAACATTTAATGACTGCCCCACTGGATTTGGGACTTGCATAAGACCTGTAACTCCTTTGTTTTGGCTAATTTCTCCTATGCAGAATGAGAGCTTTTATCCAATGCCTGTATCCCCACTGTATCTTGAAAATAACTAACTTTTTTTTTTTTTTAAATTTTCAGGCTTCTAGGGGAAGGACCTTGCCTTGCCTCAGATGAGACTTTGAACTTGGACTTTTGAGTTGGTGTTGGAAAGAGTTTAGACTTTGGAAGACTGTTGGGAAGGCATAATTGGTTTTAAAATGTGAACAGACATAAGATTTGTGGGTGGGCAGGGGCAGAATAGTATTGTTTGACTCTCTGTTCCTACCCACATTTCATCTCAGATTGTAATCCCCATGTGTAAAGGAAGGGACTGGAATCCCCATGTACTAAGGGAGGTGAGTGTTTGGATTATGAGAGCAGTTTGCCCCATGCTGTTCTCATTATAGTGAGTAAATTCTTATGAAATCTGATGGTTTTATAAATGATAGTTTTTCCTGCACCCACATACACTCTCTCTCTCCTGTTGCTATGTAAGATTTGACTGCTTCCTCTTCCATCGTTATTGTAAGTTTCCTGAGGCCTCCCCAGCCATGAGCAACTATGAGTCAATTAAACCTCTTTTATTTATATTTTTACCCAGTCCTGGGCAGTTCTTTATAGTAGTGTAAAAGTGAAATAATACAGTTTCCATTAGTAAAATGTTAAATAAAAGCTAAACACTGGGATACTGAATGAAGAAGAAAGACTTATTGAGTGCTTACTAAGTACCAGACACTGTTCTATGCACTGTAGAGTTATTATAATCCTTTTTAGAAAGCAAACAAACAAATGAACTAGGAAAAGACCCAATTTACATTTCCAAAGTAACTGAATAAGGAGAAGCTAAAATATCTTGCCAAAAGTTCCCACAGTATAGTGATGTGTAGGAGAAATAAAAAAGCCAATTACATTAAAGTACAGAAGTGGACATCACTAAAAAAGTAAATTTCTATGGTAAAATTCTTCCACGATTGAGGCCCAGACCAATAATTTAAAAAAGCCCTTTCTGTAGCCCTGGACACCCTTCCAATTTATGCTGTTGGAGGCCCGCAGAGGAGTATAATCCTAGCAATTATTTGGTCCGGTTCAGTGTGATGGTAATCTTAGAAAAATAATTAATGACAAGGTATTCAATATATGATTCTACTAGAAAAAATACGTTTCAATATTCACTTGAATAAAATATCTCCCACACTATTTGGGAAAGGCTCATGAATCCTCAATCACTGGCTTTAACTGGATAGTTTGATAACTTTATTCATCCATTTTGCATTGACCATAGAGAACTTCTAAGTGAAAAAATTGCCATGGTAACATAAGGAAAGAGAAAAAGGGGAAGTAATTTACTTAATTAGCTGCCTGAACTATGTCCCCTGTTGGCCACTCGTTTCCCTGTAATCCATCTCCTCAGAATCTTAGTTGTTCTCTCTCTCATCACCTTCCTACCCAACCCTATACCTTGCCTCACTGCACCTCCCATCTACCTCTGACATCATTGTTGTCCTTAAGCCCACATTAGGAACATAACCTAGAAAGGAGTACACCAAGGTTTTACTGCCTGGAAACAGAAGAACCATTTTACAAAGAGAAAATTATGGGTCATTTCAGACAAACTTGATCCATCATTGGATAGCAGTAGGTGTCAAAAAAAATTAATAAGAAAGGGAAACTGATTGAGACGATTCAAGAAAGCCAGCAACACACCGGGTTCCCTTCTGGTTTTTGGCAATTGCAGCCTGTGTGATGCCTCAAAATTCCTTTAAATCTATTGTCTCAGTGGTACCCCTTTTTAAGTTGGAGTTGGTGCGTTGAAATTAATGGCAAAAACCACAATTACTTTTGCACCAACCTACAGTAAAATAGAAATAATAATACTGTCTATCTCATGTTCTGAGGATTACAAGAGATAATTATGAAAAGTGCTCAATTCAATGACAAATTAATGGTAAACCAACAGTAAATACCAAGTGCTATTATAATTTTAATCCTTGTTATTTTAAAATATTAAATGCAATAGCATATTTTATCTGGTGCATATCATATTGTCTGGTATATACCATATTACCTGATACTAATTAAATTATTTCATTTGATTATTAAAACAATCCTGTAAGGTAGTTACACATTTTCTGAATTTTAGGTAAGGAAACAGGCACCAAGATTATGATTGACCTAGAAAGCTGGATTTGAAACCAAAAAAAGTTGGATGTGGCAAACCTGTGCTAAAGTCACATCTAAAACAATAATAAATGATAGATATCTAGGTAATATCCAGTCGAAATATTTCTTATTGCTCTGGAATACCAGTTGAGCATTTGGGCTCTAAAGTAAAATTACCTGATTCACATATGGTCTTAACCACTTACAATTGTTATAAGCATAGACAATTTACTTAATTTCTTTGAGCCCTAGTCTCCTCATTTGTAAAATGATGAAGTGTGAGTATTTGCTTTATCGGGTTAAGATTGTAATTATACTATCATTAAAATGTCCATACCATCCAAAGCAATGTATAGATTCAATGCTAATCCGGTCAAAGTACCAATGACATGCTTCACAGAACTAGGAAAAAACTATTTTTAAATTCACATGGAACCAAAAAAGAGCATGAATAGCAAAGGACAATATTAAACAAAAAAGAACAAAGCTGGATATATAACATTATCCGACTTCAAATGATACTACAGGGATACAGTAATTAAAACAGCATGATACTAATACAAAAACAGACACAGAAACCAATGGAACAGAAGAGAGAGCACACAAATAAAGCCACACACCTACAGCCATCTGATCTTTGACAAAGCTGACAAAAACAAGAAATGGGAAATGAACTCCCTATACAAGAAATTGTGCTGGGTTAACAGGCTAGCTGTATGCAGAAGATTGAAACTGAACACCTTCCTTACACCATACACAAAAATCAACTTACGATGAATTAAAGACTTAAATGTAAAACCCCAAACTGAAAACCCTGAAAGACAACCTAAGCAATACCATTCTGGAAATAGGACCTGGCAAAGATTTCATAAAGAAAATGCCAAAAGCAGTTGCAACAAAAGCAAACATTGGCAAATGGGATCTAATTAAAGAGCTTCTGCACAGCAACAGTAACTATTAAAAGTAAACAACCTACAGAATAGGAGAAATTTTTTGCAAACTATGTGTCTGACAAAGGTCTAATATCCAGCATCTATTAAGAACTTAAACAAATCTACAATAAAATAAATAAAACATACACCCTATAAAAAAGTAGGCAAAGGACATGAACAGACACTTTTAAAAAGAAGACATACGTGTGGCCAAAAAGCATATGCAAAGAAGTCCAACATCACTGATCATTACAGGAATTTAAATCAAAACAACAATGTGATATTTTCTCACACCAGTCAAAATGACTGTTACTCAAAGGTCAAAAAAACTAATAGGTGCCGGCAAGGTTGCAGAGAAAAGAGAACACTTATGCACTGTTGGCAGGAGTGTAAATTAGTTCAACCGTTGTGCAAAACAGTTTAGGCAATACATCAAAGACCTAAGGAAAGAACTACCATTATCACAATCTTATTGCTGGGTATATACCCAAAGGAATATAAATCATTCTATGAAAGACACATGCTGCATATGTGCATTCCATCACTGTTCACAATAGCAAAGGCATGGACTCAACCTAAATGCTCATCAGTTGTGGAATGGGTAAAGGAAATGTGGTACATCCACACCATGAATACCATGTAGCCATAAAAAATAATTATATTATATTCTTTGCAGGAACATGAATGAAAGTGGAGGCCATTATCCTTAGCAAACTAATGCAAGCACAGGAAACCAAATACCATATACTGTCACTTATAAGTGGGAGCTAAATGATGAGAACACATAGACACATAGAGGAAAACAACAGACACTGTGGCCTACCAGAGAGAGAAAAGTGGAAGGAGGGAGAGGATCAGGAAAAATATCTAAGCAGTACTAGGCTTAATACATAGGTGACAAAATAATCTATACAGCAAACACCCATGATATGAGTTTACTACATAACAAACCTGCACGTGTACCCTTGAACTTAAAATAAAAGTTGAAAAAATATTGTAAGTATATATGGAAAAAAGCCTAGTATAGAGCCAGGCACATAGAAAGTGTTCTGGGAAGGTTAACTATTAAACATTATAAATGAGAAATACAGAAATCCCATGTACTATGATTTAAAAGCAGTTATCTTTCCAGGCATATCTTCTAGGTTGGAATCATAACAGGTTGACTTTGCACACAAAGCTGACACACTTGATCCACCCAAAGTAAAACATGTGCTTTGAATATTTTTTCTCCAATAGTAGCAATGAGTTTGCAGGAAACCACCCTCATTGCCACATCTTGTCTTCTAAATAAGGTCTTACTTTATTACATGACCAGCCAGGATCAAGAGGACCTACCTGCATCTTCAAACCCTTGACCTCCTGAATAAAATATTTGTGCATTATCTTAATGAGTCATGGGTACAAATAAACAAAAATGTAGCCTGTCAAATTGACTTAGCCTGTCTGTTTTCAGAGTCATTCCAAAACTTGGGCTGAGAAACTGCAAAAGGAGAGGGCACAAACTGGCAAGAGGCTGACAAGTAACATGTCTGTATAGAAGTTTTGTTACTGACTAAAGCATTTCTGTGTGGCTTAACGGAATAAAAGGAATGGAAATTAGATTGAGAACATACTATATGTCAAATACTTTGCTATGTGCTTTCACATGTACAATCTCATCATACTCATACATCACAATTGTATAGGTATTATCACTCACCTCCACTTTAATTTTAGACTATGGAAAACGTATTGGTCCAAATAGGTTAAATGACTGTTCTAAAGCTACAGAGTTAATATATGGTAGAGTCTATATTTGAACCCTCTGAAACTCTTACTCTTTCTGCTTCCAAGGGGGACTGGGGCCTGGGAAAATTAACATTCATAGTATGGGTTATGTTTATGTAATGCGTAGATTGGTTTTTTGATCCCAACACTTGGAATAGGACATTAAAAGTGGTATAATGCATTTCAAGAAGCAAAGTTGTGTTCTACCCTTTCAATCTCCTCTCTCACAATTTCCCTATATATGTTGCATGTACAAACAAAACCATCCTCTTTTCCAATTTTGAAGTTTTCCAACCTCTGAGAATGTTTGATTTTAAAAGAGATTGCTAAGAAAATGAAAAGGCAAGCCATAGACAGGAAGAAAATATTTTATCACATATATTAGACAAAGGACTTCTATCTAGAATATAAAAAGAGCTCCCATAAATCAATAATAAAAAGAGAAACAACATAAAACAGTCAGTGCCAAAATTCTAAGGTAGGAGCATGCCTCGTATGTTCAAAGAGCCTAGTGTGGCAAGAGTAAAGTAACTGAGGGATAGAATAACAGAATAGAAACTAGAAAAAAAGAGTAGATCATGTAATGGCTTATAAATCCTATTAAAGATGTTAGCTTTTACTCTGAGATGGGAAGACACTAGAGCAGAGTTTCTTCACCTTGATAATATTTTTTGAGGGACAATTTAATCTTTAAACTGTATTAGGAATTTTTACATTTAAAAGTATATATTCACAGAAACAAACTTAAAGGGACTACTTATGACCTTCTTTTGGAATAACATAAAAACTCAGAAGACATGAGGAATATTCTCACCACTGGGCAGCCAGTAAACAGCCAAGCAGGATCAGAATTGAGAGCTGCTGTGGGATTTCCATCACCACTCTCTCGATCCGTCACATTGCAGGATTTCTTCCCTGAGAGTATTTGAATAAAATTCAGGAGGCCTGTGAACCTTGGCCAAAAAACATTACATCTTTATTGTCACTAAATCCTAACTCAAATTTTGCATCTTCTTCTATTACAAATGTAGCAATAAATCACAGTATTATTAACAGTACCTGCAATTTTGTCACCAAGAGAAATCACAAGTAGTTTCATATCATATTTTTGCACAGCTTTTATAGACATCTCCACATATTATTCAAACTTATTACTACTTAAAAATTATGGTAGTTATTAGACCTGCCTCTAAATCTTGTTATTTAATGTATTCATTAAGAAACACATATATTAACTAAAAAATCTATTTAGTTATTTACTACCTCCAGTATGTTGTTTGTTCTAACCCAAATCACCCTTTCCAACCCATTTCTGAACCCATGAAATTTGTCCAGCCCAGAGTGGGGGGGATCTTGACATCCTACATGCATCATGCTTTCTCAACTCATTCTTGTATACACACCTGTTCCCTTTTCTTCTTTGTTTCCCCTCTCAACTCTCTTTCAGTAGACCCTATATTATTAATATCCTTTCACTTCTAAGGAGAAAAGATAAAATTATAAATTTGTTTTTAAAAATATGTTGGCTACTGTACTTCAAAATCATTGGTTAATTTGAATTTTCAATTTTATGCATTTTAAAATATCTTGAGAGGGGATCAAGGAGTTTCACCAGACACCAAAGGGCTTCATGATATAAAAAAGGTTAAGAACCCTTGAACTAGAAATTTCAAAGCAGAGCAATAATATAATTTACATTTTTGAAGTATCACTCTGGCCACTGTGTTGAGAATAAACTACTCAGAGGGTAAGGGGTGAGGAGAAAATGTAGACGACTTTGTGCTTTATTGAAGTGATCCAGAGAGTAGATTATGGTGGCTCCGACTAGAATTGCAGCTGAGTAAGAGAGGAAAGTGGTCAGATTCCTGATATATTTTGACGGAATAGCCAACAGGCTTAGCCGATGGATTGGGATGTGGGCTATGAGAGAAACCAAAAGAATATGTCAAAAATAACTTCAAAGTGTTTCTGCAAACCTTACCATCTCCCACAGATTTATTATTTTAAAAACAAAGCTGGAAATTCTCAGGCAACTCCATGCCACATACTTCCCCAGAGACAGGGAATTAAATATGAGGACAGCAAAGGGGATTAAATTAATATACCAAAACAATATCCAGCCATGCCTGTTTTGGCATTTTATTCCCTTTAGAAATTGTTATTTAAAGGTAAAGAACAACAAGCTACTATGACAATAAAAAATAATTTACAAATCAGCTCCTCAGAGATACAACATATCCGTGGTCTGCCTGAAATCAATTAGGGAATCAAAATTTGAAGGAGAAACAAGTACTGGGAAGAAATTGTTTTAATCAACAAATATAGTGCACTTAAAATGTGGCCTACTTAGGTGTTGGATCAGTTCAAACTCAGGTTTAAAGCAGTAAGATCATCCAGATTTTTCTATAAAATGACATTGAGATAAATGCTCTTGTCAGAAAAATAATTCTGACCTTGATAAAACATTGTAGTAACAATTTCCATATCTAACATATCTATTATTAAAAAGGGATAAGAAAAGTTTTGTTGTGGTGGTTGTGTTACTTTTTTAATGGGGCAGGTAGGGTACAGGAAGCTGACAGAAATATTATTTAATCAAAAAAATTAAGTCTAATGAAATTCAAAACAATTTCAAATGGTGAGTTTGTTTTCTAACCAACTATTGAAAAAAAATAGTATTCATCTCAATGAAGNTGGGGAAGGGAGGGTACAGGAAGCTGACAGAAATATTATTTAATCAAAAAAATTAAGTCTAATGAAATTCAAAACAATTTCAAATGGTGAGTTTGTTTTCTAACCAACTATTGAAAAAAAATAGTATTCATCTCAATGAAGTATTTAATAATCAATAAGCCATTTAATTTCTAACCTCTCTACTTTATAAATACAGAATATTTGACATTTATAAGAAGCTTTAGAATAATCAAGAATATATATTTAAATAATTATTTCATTCTGAAGAATATTAAGGCAGAGAATGATTCATTCTTCTGTTATTTTTACCATCATCCTTTCCTGGGCTCATTTTTATCAACAATATTATATTTTCTGAAAGATAATCCCCAAATGGGATAAATTGAGATAGAGCTGCCTGGAGATATTTATTGTTAGATTTGGATACTTTCATATGACCGTGGTTCCCAGGAAGGGCAATCAAGACTTACTATGGGTGAGTGTTTGCTGAGACCTTGACAATTTGGGTATTACTTACTTTTTAACTTAGTCTGACTACTACTTCCAGACCTCTTGAAACTTGATAGTAGAAAATAACTTCAAATTTATGAGTGATAAGTTTCAAGAGTTCAGTCAATGTAATTGGCCTTAAACCATCCACTTCTGTCAATCCCACTATTTTAATATTACAGCCTTCAATAGCTAGCATGGGAGAACTGAGTTAACTTCGGTGATAGGTGGATTCTTATCTCTTTTTGGATTCCATTTGTGGGTTCTAGCAACTTATAAACTAAAATTATCACACCACCAGCATTGTCAAGTCTGAATCCATGTACTCATGTAAGGGACAATAGACATTTCTCTCTTCTCCCAACGCTTCCAGGGCAATTAAAGGCTAAACCACCTACAAGCAAGTATCATTATGGACTGTTGTTATTTCTACCCTAATGATTTTACTATATGTCTTACCTTTCCCAAGGGCACTGTAAGTAATTAAAAGGCAAATACGTTCTGAAATACAAGTTATTGCTACCCACCTCCTCCACGAGAGAAACATTCCATCTTTTCCAGTATAATCAATTTCAAAAACCACCTTTGTAGTTTTAAAAGCTTAAACTTTGCCTCCTAAATATCTCTCTAATGTGTGTACTTCTTTCCTCCACTGCCAGCACATTAAAACTACCATCATCTCTCACATGGACTACTGCAGTAGTATGTTTTATTCTCCTGCTTTCATTCTGGCACCCATCTGTCAACTCTCTACACATAAGCCAAAGTTGCATTTTTAAAACACAGATTTGATTACATCACCTCATCAATTCCTATTTAAAGCCTCTTAAAGGGCTACCTTTGTACCGTATCTACCTCTCTTACCTCATTTCCCATGTCTTCCTCCTCACAGCCTCTGCACTCCCTTCACAGTAGATTTTCACTTTCTCAAAACTGCCATTTTTCATCTTGATACAGCCCCTTTCTCTGCTTACCACATTCTTAACCTTTCCTCTTCAACTCTATCATCTACTCATCCCTCAGTTCTCATATGAAAGAAGACAGACCTTACTTCCCAGACCAGATAAAATTATCCTCTTAAATGTTTTCATAGTACTGTAGACCTCTCTACCAGTTGAAATATAACAGTTATTTGTGTGATTATTTGATTAATGTATGTTTCCTTGCTGCTACCAACAATGTTTAAGCTCTGTGAGAGAAAATCAAGAACTGGTTTTGCTAACACATTGCCTTGCTATAATAAGTGCTCAATAAATATGTGTCGAATGAAAGAACAAATAAATGGTTTTATCTTTATTTTCTTAGTTTTCAGCATTGCCTAACACAATGCTGAAAACACATTAAAGATATTATAAATTCTTTTTGCTTCATGGGTTGATATTGGACATCAGGTTTAACAACAACAAAAAAATTGACCAGAGTCTCCACATAGAAAGATAGAAACATTATATCAAATGCAGTGGATGTTCTTTTACTCAAAAGAATTCAAATGTAGAATAGTCTGGTTTAGTATAATCTTGGTTAGCAGCGAATCTACATTTTTATCATACCTGATCTCCCAATTTTCAATGGCATAGAATAAGAGAAATAAAACAAACAAACAAAAACATGCAATGCTAAAACTATGCTGAGCCTGCCAACATTTTATTTTGAAGATTTAGAATGCACTTTAAGATCTTACAGTGCCCCAGAATCATCACTGCAAACACATTATCACTGCCTTTCAGACTGTCTATAAAGAGCTGTTTAATGAAATATTCTGGTTAGAAAAGCATACCTTAATGTTTTCCCATAGCAGTAGGTCTACTTATGACTGGAAGGAAGGATCTGCAGGTGATCTTCATTAATATATATGCATGGTCCCTCAGTAGCAGGTGTCAAAACAGAATACAACTGGATGTGAATTTGTACAAATTTATATTTGCTTTTAGCATAAGCATGAAAACCCTCCAAAAGTCTGGTTGGCAGATGGGTATTCCATTACAAGTTGTCAAACCCTAGTGGCCGGGCATTGTGGGAAGTCTTTTAATGTCTGTCTCATGTTCTGTATAGTACTGAGGAGTCAGTCCCCTTTCACATTTACTACTATAAAGTAAATCATATAAAATATGATTAGTTTAGTACTCATTTCCATTCCTGCTAATAGAGAATGTGAAATGTATCAACTGAGCTATGGATATGAACAAAAATGTAAAGGGAAGACCAATGTTGAATTAGGAATAATTAGAAGATAGAAAAAAATCTAGCACCATATCTTTCATTTGATATTCATTTAACATACAACGTTGTGTAGAAGCATTGACAAAAGAAAGGTATTTTGAGAAAGAAAATGTGTTTCAGCAAACATATATGAAAACCCTATTATGCAAACAGTTTTCAGTAAATGGGGCCAGTGTTTTAGCAACTCAACTATGACTACTTGATGAAATGTTCAGATTCAAATGAATTGAGAAGTTCATTTTGTTCCATTACACAATTGGTCCTTAAAGAGTTAATGAGCTCATCAAAAAGTCACAGTGATCTATTTACCTGATTTTTCTTTTTGACTCTTCCTGACCATGTGCCTCTAAATCTTAGCAAGTCCACATTTTTTTTTTTTTTTTTTTTTTTTTTTTTT
>NW_016813771.1:22305-26825 GCF_001698545.2 Rhinopithecus bieti | reverse complement strand
TTTTTTTTTTTTTTTTTTTTTTTTTTTGCTTATATTGTCATTTTTCAAAAGGCCAAATTTTGTAACAGTTAAATTCAGTTTCCAAAATTCCTTTCATAATTTTATCTTTGAACTAAATTGGGATGGATTTGTTTCACTTTAGTACTCATGAGATCAAGCCTTCTCAATTTCAGAGTAACTTTCCCATCCTCTGTTTGAATGGGTTTCACCCTTAAGTAGCCCTACTTCAAAAAGAAACCCTGGTTGCTATCATATGTCTTCATACTTCAAGGACAATTGTGAAGAGCATATTTGTTTCAAGCTGTACAGCTGTTGCCCCATTCCATTCTGACAGAGCATCTAAGGCCAGTCTGCTTTTTCTCCATGTTCTACTGGACTTCCTTTTCTTCCCTAATGCCCTCATCTTTATTTTCAATGTTTGGTAACATCCCTAAGTGATGTTCTGGTGAGAAATTTATTGTGTAGCACTTTTTCTGAAAATAAACTTTGAACCACTAGAGCGAAGTCTGATTTATTTTTTTAAATTCCTCTTCGGTTATATCTTTATTTTGTCCTTCTGTTCTTGTCTTCGGGAATGTTCAACAAGCATCTGGAAAATAGTTGAACATCATCGATTATTAGAGAAATGCAAATCAAAACCACAATAAGATACCATCTCATACCAGTCAGAATGACTATTATTAAATGTCAAAAAATAACAGATGCTGGCAAGGTTGCAGAGAAAAGGAAATACTTGTACACTGTTGGTGGGAGCATAAATTAGTTCAACCGTTGTGGAAAGCAGTATGGTTATTCCTCAAAGAGCTAAACACAGAACTACCATTTGACCCAGCAATCCCATTGCTGGGTGTATACCCAAAGGAATATAAACCCTACCATAAAGATGCATGTATATGTATGTTCTTGCAGCATTATTCGCAATAGCAAAGACATGGAATCCACCTAAATACCTATCAGTGTGAACTGGATAAAGAAAACATGGCACATATACACCATGGAATACTATGCAACCATAAAAAAGAATGAGATCATGTCCATTGCAGGAACAAGGATGGAGGAGGAGGCCATTATCGTTAGCAAACTAATGTAGGAACAGAAAATCAAATACCACATGTTCTTACTTATAAGTGGGAGCTGAATGATGAGAACACATAGACACATAGAGGGAAACAACACACTACTGCGGCATGTTGGAGGGTAGAGGGTGGGAGGAGGAAGAGAATGTGGGAAAACAACCAATGGGTACTAGGCTTAATACCTGGGTGATGAAATAATCTGTACAACAAACTCCCATAACATGAGTTTCCCAATGTAACAAACCTGCACATGTACCATTGAGCCTAAAATAAAAGTTTAAAAAATTACTCACATTAATTTTTAGTTATATAAAGTAAAAAAATACAAACATTATTTTAAGAAAGGATCAATGGACGTTCTTAGAGAAAAACTCATGGATTATTACAGATATATAAATCCCTTCTATTAATTCTAGTCTCTTATATTTTATATACCTTGTAGAAAGAGGGGCAGTAAAGTAGAAAATAACTGCTGCTTATGGCAAAACCACTGTAGTACTAGATTTCAAGTGGTAGTACCCAAATATTTTAAAGAATATTCTTTATTTGTATCCAGTCCCATTTCTCTGAAAAAAAGTGGCCTTCCTGCGAACCCACTGTGGCAGTGATAAACTTTGCCACTTCCTCCAAGACTGGGAATCTCTCTTCCAAATCCTAGTCTTTGACGACAGCTTTGATACCTACTGATTGCCATCCTTGATGCCATATTTCTTCCTGCTTATTTCATTCTCCAAATGTCACCTGTTCCTGATTTTACCACTGCTATGGTCAGATAACCTGTCAAAATAAGTTGTTCTTCCATGTTGGGTCTTCTTGTTACCAATTGTTATAGTAGACTCTTCCTCCTTAAATGAGTTGTGCCAGGAAACTGGACCTTCTCTGAATAATTATTTCCCATAAATTATAAAATAATGGAAATTAAATCAGCGAAGCCTGTACTAACTGAATAAACATTATGCTGATTTAAAATCAATAAGCAAAAAAAAGATTTTTTTTTTCTAAATTGGAATTGCAAGTTTGAGACTCTAATAATAATCATTATTATTAAAGTTCTGATTAATTTCCCTATTCAACTCATAAAGAATCCTATGATGTAGGTACTCTTATTCAAAAATTATAGAATAGAAAGTAAGACATAGCGTTTAGTTATTATAAGGTGACAGAACTAGGAAATAGTCTGATTTTAGCTTCCATTTTCTTCTAGTCAACCCCATTCCATTGTGGTAACTAAAGCATCACAATCATCATCAAAGATGTGATGGACAGTTGTTAAATCTAAAGCGTACATTTTAATATCAACAGGCATTCCTAACCTGAATTACACACATATAGGCACAAACCCACGCACATGCACACACTCCTCTGAGTTCTTCAGCTTAAAGGACTAATCAGAGCATTCAGCTTTTGTTCCATCATGGAAACTGAGACCTCACTGCTTTTTAGCTGCAGATTTTACACGACGAGTTCAATCTAAAGTCTCCATTTCTGGAGAAACAATAAATGACCTGGCTAAATAGCAAATGTGTCTCAAGAATAAATGTTCATTACTCTACAGGAAATTCAACTGTATAATTGCCACGAATTAAGAAGATGCCCAAACGGATCGAACCTATATACAAAGAAGTATATAGGTCTCCAAATTTAAAATACACGCATACACCAATAATATATAAATGTGTATTTGGGTGAGTTCAAGAAAAGAGGATTTAAGTTGGTATGCATGCACATATGGGAAGGAGGGCTTTGTTTCTAAAAAACAAACTAAATTCAAAGGCCCATTGAAATTGAAAAAGTCACATTTTAGAGTGGGCCTTCAAGTCTTACATTCTTCTAAATTGTGCTTTGTTCACAGCTACATCCTCGCACTCCAATCCTGCCATTTATTTGGCCTAGTTATTTTGCATGACTTTTCTTTTAACGTGAAAACACCAATTACTGTCATTTTCCAGCAATGCCTGACAAGTGTATGGTACTTCTAGACCAAGATTTTCAAGTGTCAGTATTGACATATGGGGCTGGGTAATTCTTTATCTTAAGAAGTTGTTTTGTTCATTGTAGAATGCACAGCACCCCTGGCTTCTACTCACTAGATGCCACGGTGCCAAGTAGCACCTTGCCTTCCCAGTTAAAACTAAAATGTCTCCAGACGTTGCCAAATGTCACCTAGAGGACAAAGTCATCCTCAGTTGGGTACTAATTCTCTAGACAGAAATTAGTTGCCTACATGTCTTAAATTATTCTCTCAACAAATGAATTCTGTTACCTCTAATAAAATAATTGGTTATCTAGAGTTTGGAAATTTTTGAGTGTAGTCAAAGAATGGAAGCTTTGCCATTCTGTGGAACTGATCTTAGCCATTAATTTAACTTGAGTTATGAAGAAAGCCACATATGTTTATTTGAGTATTTATTCTGTGTTCCCATACATGAAAACACACACACACACACGCACACACACAGATACATAGATGAGTCAGTAAATATGCAGTTTATATATTCTATCTGTACAACCACATCTCCATTCATGTCTGCATATGTGTGATTCAAAAATAATTGCTTAATAAACTAAAGCGTGTAGAATAGTTTTCTTTGATTCATTTATTTCTCTTCTTCTTATTTTCTCTGACAAAACTTCTCTAAGGTTCAACTGGGGCAGGGAATGGATAAGGGAGTCCCTCATGGAGAACTCATTCAGCTGCCTAACCCAACAGCATAAATTTGATCTTGTAATTAGTATTCAACTCAGCATCTTGGACAGAAACCAGTGTTACAGCCAAGAGGTGGTTTAAATCACATAAATCATAGATCAATGACAGAACTCGAAGCACTGGATAGATTATAAAAGTAGAGCTTTAGTTAAACATAGATTAACTGTTTCCCTGCAGGAACTCTTTAATCCCTCTGAAATATATAAAACAAAATTATATCTGGTCATTTTTGTAGCATAAGCATATGATGTTGAAATTTAGTTTCCCTCCACAGTCACATTGATGTCTTGAAAATGTAGAAATGTATAAGCAATCTTTCCTATGAAAATCTTCCATCCTTCCCATACTTTATTTTTGGATGAGGTTATAAGAACCATAAAATAAATTTGTTATAAGTAGCAACTGTGCATTAGTGACGTGAAAGCTGTTTTAAATGTATGAACATCAGATTTTTAACTTAAAATGCAAGTTGAAAAATATGTTCCTCTTTCTAAAACCATGAGTATTTTTCAGTCCAAAGTTTGTAATTATTACAGTGCATGTGGATTTTAAGGTTATAGTAAATAAAATACCTAAAAATGAAGATTGCATGAGTTTTATAATGAGAAATTACCCCATTATCAAATAATAATTATCTCATTGGCTTTCTACCCTTATTCTTCTTTTCAAATCTAGAATTGTTCAAAACTCTACAAATATGATTTGTAATTATTTGTGTGTATATATATATATATATA
>NW_016813771.1:12460-19689 GCF_001698545.2 Rhinopithecus bieti | reverse complement strand
AAAAAAAAAAAAAAAATACGTTTTGAAAATGGTACAATTCTCCACGAATTAAAAAAGTACATGAATACTACTACTTCTCCTCAAATAACATACACACAAAAAGAGTGTATACTGAATCACTGACTCACTTAAAAAATACTCTCTTCTTTATATGATGTTATGTTTTTCTTGATTCTTGTTTCTGATTTTTCATAACTGACAGTGACATACATGGCTTTAAAAAACATTTTTAAAGAATCTTATATTCAAAAATAACCAATAGATTCTAACATTTTAATGCCTCAAGTATCAAATAAATCACAACTGTTTTGGTATAGTGATTTAGTTTTACATGTAATTAAATTAAAATTAGTAGATAAAATGAGATTGTACAAAGGCTAGTGGTATAGTGTCACCAGTATTGGGCTGTGCTGCATCCATGACAACAGAATGGAAGTTGCTTTTAATACTATTATCTTACATACTCACAGCTGAATGCTAATGCTGTTATACTGAGAAAAATCAAGTTTCAGACCTGAAGCCACTGAACTTACATACACTATGCACAAAGTTGCAAATTCAGAAAAGAATATAAATATTAATATTAGAATATAAGAATATTTCAAAAGGTCATTACTTCAAAGTGTACATAGATTGGCTAATTGTGAAACATTTAAGGAATATATATTGACGTAAAAACAAATTCAGTCAAAAGAAACATTTTGCTGCTAATTTTAATAGCATAATCAGCAAACTAAGAGATTATTCCATTTTCCACTGCAGTGAAACTGAAAAATGATTATTTCATTCAATTAAACTTTGATTCAATAGAGTAGTGTCTGATCTACCTTTGAAATAGAGACAGAAAAAAGGAAACAAAACACAAATATGAAACTTACTGATTTGATGAAATAAAGCCTAGCTTTTTAAAAATAAAGCCAGAGGAATTCAGTACACAAATTTCAGGCTCCCGTTTTCTTGTTTTAAAGATAAAAATATATTATCAAATATAGATACGTGATTAGATGGATAGATAGATAGATAGATAGATAGATAGATAGATACACAGATACATAGATAAATGGATAGATGTCAATGAATCTCTTGTCTGAGGCATTCCCATATTGAACCCAAAGTATCTAGGTGGCAGTAACTTCGTAAAGTTCATGACTATACTTCGCTGTGTCATAAAAGAAACTCTAATTACATTCCTTGAGCTTTCTCATTATGTTAGAAATGAAGAGAGAGCTTTTGGAAATTCCTCTCCAACACGGTAACTTCTTTTTCTTCTTGCAAATTGAATGATCCCTGTGTCTACACATAGGCAGTGTGAAATAGAAATTGTGGCTAATTCTATCTGTTATGAAATAAAAGGGAGTCTTGGAAATTAGCTAGCTCACCAGAATAATGTCCATTGTCAAACTAGAAAACTCAGTAGAGATAGACATAGAGAAACACACACAAATAGTATGAGGTAAAACCTGAATTACGCAGAATAGAGCAATCCTTCTAAACAATAATCTCATGGATTAGTCCAGGAAAGTCAAATGTTTAGTTCCTAGATTCCTTTCCACCCCATCTGCTTTGACAGTGGTTATATTATGACTTTCTTAAATTTTTTCTCTTTTCCGTGTCTGTTGGCATCTTTAGTAATAAATTTAGATTATACTGGTCTGTGGAATAATTTGAAATGTGAAATATTGGTCTTGAGTTAGACACCAAATGTATCTGACATTATACCTTCTTCCTTTTGCTTTGTTTTAGGAAATTCTCAGTGTATGGTTTAGGTAATTATAATAGCTGATCAAAAAAAGAAGATAATATTGAGTCATAAATGAGTGTTTGACCTGGCCTGGTCATTAACATGGATTAAATGTAGTGAATAATTACCTAGTTTTCTTCCTTATAACAATACTAGCATAGTGAGATTGTCCTACAAGTTTAACTCATATCAACATTAATTAATTCATCCTCTCTCATTCATTCAATAAATGTTTATAATGAATTTATTATTTGTTAGGCAATATTATCAGTCATTGAACTTTCTAATAGGTAGCAGTGTGATGTAGTAAAATGGAATCAAGTGTCAAACTGCCTAAGTTCAAAATCCAACTATTACCACTTAGCTATGTGTCCTTCAATAAGTTACTTGTCCATTCCGAGCCTTCATTTCTTCATCTGTAAAATAAGGATGATAATAAGATTACATTATGAGGTATATAATGAGGTAATTGATCTAAGATACTAAGTCCAGGAATTATTGCATAATAAATGCTATTAAGAAATTGTTATCATAAATATTCTTCACCCAGATATCACCAATCAACCATGTAAAAACTCAAAATACAGACCACAGATGTCAAAGATCACAATTCTAAGTAAAAGTTTGATAAAGGACAGAAATTGAAAAAAAATTACAAAGACTGATGTGAGGTACCCCGTAAAAGAGTGACCCTAGTAACAGTAGGTTCAGGTGGCTGATTAGTTCAACTTTTTGAATTCAACTATTGTAACTAGATATGGCTTAAAAAAGACTACCCGAGGCCAGGTTCCGTGGCTCCTGCCTGTAATCCCAGCACTTTGGAAGGCCAAGATGGGCGGATCATGAGGTCAGGAGATCGAGACCATCCTGCTAACACGGTGAAACCCCGTCTCTATTAAAAATACAAAAAAATTAACCAGCCATGGTGGCACGCATCTGTAGTCCCAGCTACTGGGGAAGCTGAGGCAGGAGGATCGCTAAAGCCTGGGAGGCAGAGGTTGCAGTGAGCCAATATCGTGCCACTGCACTCCAGCCTGGGCGACAGAGTGAGACTCCGTCTCAAAAAGACAAAACCAAACAAAACAAAAACTACCTGAAATAACGACAAACTAAAATTATGACCTTTGATTGGCAATGCGCTAAATTACTACATGGAATATTTTGTTTATTACAATAAATCAGCTTTTAGTGTTCACATAACAGTCAAGTGTGTCTTTTTGTATGTGTCGCCCCTTGTTTTCCTATCTATCCATATAATTTATTCTTTTCTTTCTTTAATTCATTGTTCAAGATCTATTTCCTCTAGGGTTTTTTCTTGTCATCAGTTTTGCCTATTCTCTTAACTATAAGCTCAACTCTAAACCCTCCTTTTGCCTTAATGTATTATACAATCCTTACATTGAATTATATAAAAAAAAAAATGTTTCCTGGTTATAATGATATTAGTAACTAATATTCATGGTGTACTTCCTTTGTAGCAGGATCACTAAACAATGTACAATTATTTTACTTAATTTTTGTAACACCTCAGTGGGATAGGTGCTGTTATTTATTGTCATTCTCATTTTATAGAAAAGGAAACAGAGGCTCAGAGGTGATGAGTGACTGCTCCTTGCATGTAGAGAACATGTTCAATAATTAATAATTTTATGTGCCTCAATATGGTGATCTGCCTTGTGGAGCTTAAGAAACATTTAAAGAGTGACTGTGTCTCTGCCATTGTCTTTTGAATTATATTTTAAAATATTCTTATCTACATCTTGTTTTTTATAATGAACCCAATAAGCTTTAGTGCTGCCAAGATTAATTGTTTTAGCTTTTGGTTTGCTTGTGAGTTCTCAAACCATGTGTTAGGTGAAGAAGAGAGACATGAATAGAAAGAGCAACATATCCAACATATCATATTCTAATGACATCTAGGGTTCATCTACAGAACACCAAAATATCTGGCCCATATAAGTAATTCAATCTTTAAAATATTTTATCGATAAAGTAAGCAGATAAACTTTCCCCGCCCTCAAAAGGACAAATGTTCCTACAGATATAAGCGTAATTATGGGGCAATGAGACAAACTATTTGAAATTAAAATCTTCTTTTTAAACTCAGGGCACACGTTCACTATATCTATATAACAACAACAACAACAACAGCGACAACAAAACAATAAGTAAGATGGAACTGAGCAGATATTTTAGCATCATGTAGACATAGGCTTAATTTGTAAATATTGTATGCATGTTTGAGGAAAACACTGTGTAGTTATGTTTTCAATTGGTTCTGTTCTGTCTGCTCAAAGGAGTTAGCCACATTGGAAAAGTTTTGTTAAAAAAGTTTTTGTTCAAAAGTTTTGTTGAAGTGATCCCTTATGATGCAAATGACCCGTAAAGATAAGAAAACAGTCCTTGAGGTTACTAGAAAAGTCCTCAAGTAGGTAGTTTGAAGAGAAGACTTTATATGTTTTGGAAAGAACACAGAATAACTATGTCTTAAGTTCCAAGACATTAAGCTTGCCAAATTGACTTACCCTAGCATAAATTATCAAATATCCGACAAGTGATTCTTTTGACAGAAAAGTACAGCTAAGGATTTATACTTTGTGACTGAAGTGGAAACAATCACTAAGATTTAGAATTGACTTACCAATAGGAAATCCCCAAATTAAGTAAACCTCCCTTTCTGGAGTTTCCTTAGATTGATAAAATTCTTTTCTCTTTATAAATTGGAAATAATTCCTCTTCCCTTTGACCATCAAAGCATATTATTTGTACTTCTGTTTTTAAACAGATTAAGGTCCATTAGAGTTAATTGTATTATAGTCTTCTTTTTTGTGAGACAAGGTCTCACTCTGTCATGCAGGCTGGAGTGCAATGGCACTATTTCAGTTTACTGCAGCTTCAACCTCTTGGGTTCAAATAATCCTCCCACCTCAGCCTCCTGGATAGCTGGGAATATAGGCAAGCACCACTACACCCAGCTAACTTTTGTATTTTTATGTAGACAAAGTGTTTCACCAAGTTGCTAAGGCTGGCCTCGAACTCCTAGACTCAAGTGATCTGCCTGTCTTAACCTCTCAAAGTGCTGGGATTACAGTCATAAACCACAGCATCCAGCCTATTTTATAGTCTTGTTTTCTTTACAAGACAATGAGTGCTTTAAGGTCAGTAGTTATCTTTTCATTCCATTCTTGTGTAGTAGATGTTCAATAAATAATTATTTAATTAATTGGAGGATGCTATAACCACAATGTAGCTTTATTTTAGCAAGGTACTTGACAGTTTCCTGTAATATCCTTGTGAATGACATGGAAAACATAAGCTATATGACAATACTATAAGGTGATGTTGCACCTGGTTGGATATTCATATACAATATGAGGTAATAAATTTATATCAACCTGAAAGGCTTTCCCTGTTCTGTCCAATATTTATAGATAATTTAATTAAAGATGTTAATGGTTTGTTAGTCGACATATAAATGACACATCTAAGAGATGAAGTAGTATTCAAAAATTTAGACGGTTAGAGCAATACTTTCAGGATGGAAAACGGAAAAGAAAAAATATAATTGTCTACTAGCAATTTATTATAAGCCCGGTGTACAAGTACAAACTAAATTTAATTGTTATTTGTGTGAAATAGAATAATTTAAGATTATGTACTATATATATATATTTAGAGAGAGGGAGAGAGAGAGAAACAGTCTCGCTCTGTCACCCAGGCTAGAGTGCAGTTGCACAATCTTGGCTTACTGCAACTCTGTTTCCCTCGTTTAAGCGATTCTCCTGCCTCAGTCTCCGGAGTAGCTGGGATTACAGGTGCACAACCACGCCCAGCTAATTTTTGCATTTTTAGTAGAGATGGCATTTCACCATGTTGGCCAGGCTGGTCTCGAACTCCTGACCTCAGATGATCCACCCGCCTCGGCCTCCCAAAGTGCTGGGATTACAGGCATGACCCACCCTGCCCGGCCAGATAATGTACAATATTAAAATGAACCAACGGTAGGAGGGTAGGCAAATAAGCCACTCAGGTGGTATAGGAGGCAGCATAAGGTAGCAGTCCACACTCCAATTTTGAAAATTAAGAAATCTTGGGTTCATGTCTGCCATTTATTAACTATGAGCCGTTGAATAACTAACTCAATGTCTCTGGTCCTCGGTGTTGTCATTTATGATATAGAAATAATTAAAGTACCTAGCTCATGGGGTAATGTTGAAGATTAAATTCAATAATTCATGTAAAGTACATAGCAGTTTCTGACTCATAGTAAGCACTCAAAATACTAATTGCCCATGATAGAAAAAAAATATATATATAGACCAAAGTTGTCCTTCTGCATTCTGCACTCCTTAAAATAAATCTGTAAATTGTCATCCATTTCGAAGAGGAATATGGACCCACTGGACACCATGCAGAAAAAAGTCCATGGGATCTTGAAAGATCTGGAAATGCTCTCACATAAGGAATTGGGAGACGTTAGAAGGCAAGAAGGGCATGATTAAATTTGCTCAAGTGTAGAAATGCTGTCACATGAAACAAAAATAAAAGTGACTCTATATGGTCCTATGTAGAAGAAAAGTAAAGAACTATAGATGCAAATCACAAAGAGACAAAGGTTAGTATAATACTTTACAACTTTCTAACAATATTATCAGATAATAAAATAGCCTTCCTTGTAAAAAAAAGAAAAAATGAGCTCCCATTCTGAAGCGTCCAAGCAAAAACGAAATAACTTCTCAACAAGGATACTGAGAAACGGATTTCTATACTCAGCACAGTCTTTTCCAACTCTAACATTCTCTGATTCTTATAGAACAGAGACTGTCTTCATATGATACAAATAAACTATTATTTCGACCTACAAATTTTTCAAGTTGCATATTGTCTATAAACAAAGCAAGCAAGCAAACTAACAAATAAGAGATCAAGAAGAGGAGTGGCTGAAGATAAGACAGGGTAAACCTATAGAATTTGCATAATGTAGTGGAAGGAATCATAGGTCTGGGAAACTACATACTAATAACCTTTCTGTGTTTAATGAGATGACTACTTTTATTGAGTCTCCATTTTCTTTCCATTGAAAAGCAGTTGGACTAGATGGTCTCTAAAAGCTCTTTTATGTCTTATAGCGTACTACTATTTACTTCTCTGAGTGTCATTTACCTATATATCATTGACAGAAACCAAAACTATAAAATATGATAAAAATTGGTCACTCTCCTTTCACACCAACACAGTCATACAATATTACCTGCTGATTAAATATTTTGTCTGGCCTATACTCTTCATTAGTGCTGAAACCATTTGTTTCAAACCAACATTGTGACAAAGAGACAAAGGGTTTTTCATAATGAGTGATGATTCCAAATATTCACAGTCACACATATTTGCCAAAACTTTGGTTTGCATTAATGATATATCACGTACCATTGTGTGTGTTGGGGGGGAGGGGGTAGAGGGAGGAAGTCGGGGGTAACTTCTTCTCAGT
>NW_016813771.1:0-7869 GCF_001698545.2 Rhinopithecus bieti | reverse complement strand
CTTCAAAACTCGTTTATAAAGAACAAAATAGTGTGGGTCTATTACATTAGAAAAAAATTATTCATGATATTTGATTGAATCCTGATTTGAATAAGCAAGGAGGGTCACTAATTCTAACCTAACTTCCTCCTTTTAATCCTTTTAAAGATAGGAAAATGGGAGCAATGGGAGAGGAATTGTCCAAAGCCTCACAGCTGGTCAGGGACTAGTGTTTAAGTCTCCTGACTCCTAATTCTCTGTTCTATTTCTGAAGTTGATTCTAAAGCCCATTTTAGAGTATTGTCCTGTCACTGTATTATTTTAGGCCTTGGCATCTTGAGGAGCTGTCTGACTCCACATGGTTTCGAATACTTTCAATGTCTTCCAGCCAAGCTGCAGTCTAAAATGAAAAGCCTCCTTGCCTTTGCCGTAGTGAAACATATTCTACTGGTCTTTGACAACAAAGATGTTGTCCTTTTCTATATTGTACAAAAATTTTTAGCAACAGTGAGGTTAACTTTATTTTAGAATTTCTGTGAAAGGGCCATAATCACCGAGGGGAGGTAAGTAGAGTATGATGATTTAACATAGGAGTCTGAAGGTCTAGGTTTCTTCATTCAGACACTAAATTATAGGACAGAATCACTGAGCTGGGTAATTATCTTGAAGCAGTTACTGAACCACTTTGTGACTCAGTTTCTTTCTCTGGAAAAAGCAATATTGATTCCAGAATCATCTACTTATGACCCTAAGACCCACTACAATTACTCGATCTATAGAAATTTTCAAGATTTTCAGAAAAAGGCACTTTATCAGTGATAAAACAATAGAAAGGCCATGTAATCTAATGTGATGTCTCTGAAAAGCAACATCTCTGCTATTTATTCTTTTCTTTGACCTCATAATCCAAAATTTCTCTTGGGAATTTTCTTCTCTGGGTCTACTTTCAACTTCATCTCCCAATAATGTCAAGGGACATTAAAACAAGTTCTACAAACAAATCTACAAACTAAGATGTTATTTTCCCCTTTTCTATAATGAAAAGGGTCTTCTATTAGGAATTACAATAATGAAATACGGCAGTAGATCTTAAAGTTTTCCCTTCCTCAGCCTGCAGTTATGTAAAAGGTTATATAGTACAACAATTATTAATCCTTCTTCACTTTGACAATTGATTTGAATACAACGTCTCTTGTAGACTCTATAATACAAGATCATAGAAGTTCAAAACTAATTTATTGCTCTTTGTTCCACCCTGCAAAAAGTGCACCTTATCAAAACTGTTACTGTCAGATCGATATTATGCTGAAGCAAAAAAATGCAGATTAGCTGTTAAACGCTTCTCTTTTTAGCTGCATTCATGAATTACTTTGCAAAATGCAGGCACTGTGGTGGAGGAAGGAAAACTTCAGTAGAGAATTTTAAAATGGAGTGGAGAAGCAAGTAGGAAAAGAGGTCCCATAAAGGCTCCATTCCTAAAATTCACTGGTGTAAATTTAATACATTTACATATTTAAATAAAACACTGATTGTACTTGGTATGTGCAGATATTGAACTTGAAACCGGAAACTGGTAGTGGAGAAGACATCTGTTCCCATTTGGACTTGCTTCCCGTTTCCAGTTCAATATCACCTGCAGGTAGGGAACACACATCCCAACAAAGTTCTTCTCAGATGCCAAAATCAAAAGTATTTGAGCAGACTGTAGTGGTTTGATTCACATTAGTGATGCAAACTTATTGAATGTAGAGGCTAATAAATTCCCAGTTAAAGTACAAAGCCCTCATTGATTTTGCAAGGAAAAATCTGTAATTCCACTCTGTTCAAAGAATGTTTACAGCAAATGATAAAACGTAACTAGCTTTATTTTTCAATTAAGCCTATTCGAAAATTCATCAATAATTCTCCCTGCTCCCCACAAGGATCTCTCCATTATCACCTCATCTCCGGGGTCAGAAGGGTGTACAAACACAAACCGGGTTAGAGGTAACAAAAGGGAGGAAAAAGAAGGCATCTGAATGCAAGCATATTTGGGTAAAACTGCACAATTTCTGAAAATAGATGCTGAAATAGATGGTGAGTTTATATGCTGCCCTCAGGCATTGATACATTCAACTTGCATGCTCATTTATATTCACATATTCTGCTATTAGGTGGGAAACAGTTACCACAGCAACCTCTAAATCACCTGGCAGCTTAGCTGTTTCAATAAAGTCGTAAGATTCTTTCTAACACTTAAAAAAAATAGTTGTATATAACAATAAAAACAATGTCTTGTACGTAACGTTTTTAAAGTGGAGGGCATTCATCTTCACATCGTCCTTGTTCCATCCATCCAGCTAGCTAGTAGTGGAACTTGAGAATGTTTATCAGGTATTCCAAATGTGAATTTCTTCTCTTTTTTCCACTCTATTCCACTAAGTTTAAAAGATTTTCAGTGAATTAGTATTGGTTACAGTTTTTCTAATTCTCAGTACACGTTCGAGTAGAAGGCTTATACACGTGCATTCTATTTTTCACTTGGGCTTTTCACTTTTACTTTACCATTATGGAGCTGCTTCCTTTAATTATTACATATGAGTGAACAAGGGTGCATTCAGCATTAAAGTTTACACAGGAGGGAGAAAGAAAAAACCAGGTTGTTAGAAGAATAACCCAGTTTAGTGCATTTATTACTATGTATAGGTTTCAGGTAACCTCAAAAAGTGAAGACTTTTTTTTTTTTTTTTTTTTTTTTTTTGAGACTGAGTTTCGCCCTTGTTGACCAAGCTGGAGTACAATGGCGCAATCTCAACTCACTGAAAGCTCTGCCTCCCAGTTCAAGCCATTCTCCTGTCTCAGCCTCCCGAGTAGCTGGGATTACAGGCGCGCCACCATGCCTAGCTAATTTTTTGTATTTTTAGTAGAAACTGGGTTTCACCACGTTAGTCAGGCTGGTCTCAAACTTCTGACCTCAGGTGATCCGCCGGCCTTGGCTTCCCACAGTGCTGGGATTACAGGCATAAGCCACCGTGCCTGGTCAAAAACTGAAGACTTTCAAATGTAAAATATATCCACTAGCAGTTTTCCGTTAGCTCCAAGTACATAATTTCATCCTACTGGTGCACAAATACGACTGCAATGGCAAGTAAAAATTTCTCATTTCCTGAGAATTTTGTTTTCTGTTTTATAAAACTGCTTTTAATTTTTGATGGCGAAGAGTTTGTTTCGTTTGTGCTTTTATATGCAAGATAAAGGCTTGTAACGTATTTGCATTTCCAGTCTGCAGTGGCTAAAATCTAAGCAGGTCTCCTTACTTGACTTCCTTGTTGACATCTTAATTTAGAATATGCACCAATTAACTGCGGAGTGCAAATAATTTGGAAAGGAGATTCCAATTTCCAGCTAATTGTGACAACGGGGATTAATCTTATTGTTAAATATCTTTGCTAATACATATGAATATGAATAGTAAAAGTATATATTTTTTGTTTTCAATATGTACTTAAAATACTCCAGGGAAAAAAATAAAAAAAAAACAAAAAAAGGAGGATTAATGAGCAATGGTAAATGTGATAATTTTGAGTCGTAGGTACGTACAACACATTGGCATTTTATTATTTGTCTATTCTTCATCTGCCTTTGTGCATATTTGGAAATTTTTATTAATAAAAATTAGAAAGCAGTCTAAACATGTAATAGCTTCAAGATTGGTGGCCCCTATAGAATTTGTGTAAAGTTAGATCTATCTTCTCTTTACTTGGTTGAAGAAGAACATGACAGAATAACTACATGTAAATTACTTTCGCACATATTATCTCAGTTAATTTCTATATCATCAACTTAGGTAGGTATATCTTAATTTTAAAGCACAAGAAATGAAGGTGAGAATTAGCGCAAACAGATCGGCGCTCCTGAACAATAAGATCAACTGGTGCTCTGAATGTCTCCACTTAAATAAGAGGGATCGTGTCTCTCAACGTGTTGTAGGAGCTGGACAGAGCTGTAAGTGATGGGGTAGAGTAGGCTGAGATGTGTGTGTAACGCTGGTCGCGACATATAACGTGTTGTTTGGCTTGTTGTTGTGTTTGGGCGCCGCGTACTTTGATTCTATAATAAGGCGAATTTGGTTGGCTCTGTTTGTTATGTTATTTTTTCACCCTTTTAGTTCTAAGGCAAAGAATAGAGAATAGTTAAAGTTCAGCTAGAAGTGCAAATGAAATACGAGGAGAGATGTTGAGGCATACAGGTATACGAAAATTAGAAGATTTAGCTGGGAGCGCTGGAGTTATAAATCGGGCAAACTCTAACATTAGTAAACGTGTTGCTTAGTTGAGTATAGTGAATTGAGGTTCAGGTAGGGCACGAAACATCGTATAGTACCAGACGTTGTTCATGGCAAGTGGAGACACTTGCAATCTGCAAGTGGGCAGGAAAAGCCAGACTTTCGGCCAGAGGTAGTGAGGTTGAACGGAATACTGGTGTGACGTTCATGGTAGTTCAACGAGTTACGAGACCATGGAATAGGGGGAGCGCCAGCTTTTTGGAGTACGGCAGAACCGGCGATGGTTAAAGGAAATAAATGGAGATTCCACTTTAAAAGAGGGGCGAATACCTCTCGAATACAATGCAAAGATTTGGTTTATGTTTTATTTGTGTTGGGAGTGGGACATTCTATTTTCCTCAGTGTGAGGGGGCACAGAGGATAGCGTACAAATAACGTTTATCTTGCTTCTGGCTCGTTTTGTTTTTTTTTTGGTGTTGGTTGTTGACAGTGTTCTCACCCTGTTGCCCAGCTGGAGTGCCAGGGGTACAATCACAGCTAGCGGTAGCTCGTACACCACCACACCTGGCTATTTTTAAAAATGTTTGTAGAGACAAGGTCGGTACTATGTTGCTCAGGGCTGATCTCTACCTCGCCCCAGATGGGCTCCAGTAGATATCCACCCACCCGCAAGTGTATACCCCCTTCACGCCTCCCCACAGTGCTGGGATTACAGCATGAATCATCACTCCACCAGTCCTTTTTCTTCTTTTGAATAACAAGTAGAGAGTTCGCCAAACAGGGAACCTACTTGGAATTTAAAACCAAATCAATAAGGAAAAGCAAAATAGTTAAACAAGCCCCTTAAGTTATTTGGGTTAGTTTTCTGCTGTAAAATGTTTAGGTGGCGGTTTCTCTGTGTATAACGGAAAAGGAAGAAAAGGTAGAGAGAGCAATAATAATCACCAGATGAGAACCAAAGACAACCACGTTATCTAAGATTCTATCAACCTGTTAATTTAATGTGTGGAAGCTCGGGGAGTGGGGGTTAGTCGTACAGCTAATTTGTTGTTTGACTGACTTAATAAAATAAAGCAACTATACCTCACATGCAGTTTGTTTACAAATGTTGGTTGCTTTTAAAACTATAAGTAAAACAAAATCTATTAAGAAAAATGCATGCAGCATTCTTCTCTCAGGCCACATAAATTACCAAAACTCTTGTTTGCATCCAAACATGATTAGTATATTCCAGTGCTTTCTAGTGCCTTCTAGCATTCTGTTTTTTCCCAAATCAGTATTCATTCTGGGCAATGCTGACGTGTATGGTTGTCTTCATAGCATTCCATCTGCGAGCCATGCTGAGAGAAAGCACTGATCCTTTCATTGGACTACACAGAGTGTGTAAACCATCAACACAAAAGAAACCCTCCCACAGGAAGAAGAAAAAATATGTCAGCAATTGTCTCAGAAAATTTTCTTTACAAACATGACTCTCAGAAGATTGAGGAATGAATGAATTAAATTAAATAAGAGCAAATCCACTAATTAAAACTACTAAAGCAATGTTTGCTTGTGAAGGTGTTTACTGGTTTGTTACCTCTCTGAAACTATGCTTCCCATTTAGCAAAATCGTGTTTGTGTTTCCACCTAATTTATAATAAGATACTTGAAAATTGCTAATTAATAGTTCTGATAAACAATGAAGGGCCCACATTTTGCTGAGCATTTTAATTCCTCTTATTGCTAATATTTCACTTCACATTCAAAAGTTCTCACCTGTTTATCTTCATGCCACTCATTATCAGAGTGACTGATTTTATTTCGTATCTCATCCTAACCAGGTAGTTTATTTCCATCTTTCTTTTACTCTGTAATCTTTCACCAGACCCCTGGTTGTTTCTCCTATATATCACAACAGTTACATTCATGCAGAGGGAACCACTTGGAATGTTTTTCCTTCCCATGGTTGCCTGTCCAAATGTCAATCTTTATGATTCCAACTCGAGTTACACTTTCTCTGTAAAATCGTTATTTAATTACACATATTTCTCACATATTTCCTTTTTTTCTAAGCCCCTAAATATGGTTCTCAAATAGTGGTGCAAGTGCCCTCGTGATTACTGATACTCTTCCCTAAAGTCTGTGACATCAAAATTATTTCTATATAAATGCCAAAATATGATCTGCCTTTTTTATTGTGTAGATATTGGCATATGGCAGAAAATCAATAGGGATTAAAAATGCTGGCACCTTAGAAAAAATCAAGGCAGTGGTACCGAAATGCTAATAGTCATTACGTTATTTACTGTCACACATATGCAAGTAGAAACAAGCCAGTTATACCTAAAAACATTCTTGATGAAGTGTAAGCCTATCAAGGCTATTAAATCTAAATCCTTGAATATACAACTTTTTAATAATTTTTGTGATAAAATGGAACGTGTACATAAAGCACTTTTGTTGTGTGATAAAGTATGATGGTTGTCTCCAGAAAAAGCAGTTGTATGATTGTTTGAGGTAAAAGATGTTAGCCATTTTAAAACTTAAACAACATGTTGTTTTATTTGAAACAATGAGAGAAAATCATGGTTATTTAGGCTGGTTTTTTTTAGATTTTTTTTTTTTTCTCAAAAATAAAGGAAGCAAAACATCAGTGAAAGAAAAAACGACAATATTTTGTTATTTGGTGTCACTCTGTAGCCGCAGCGGTTTGGAGTGCAGTGGCATGATCAGCTGCCCTCACTTCAACCTCAACTTGCTAGCTCAAAGTAATCCTTACACTCAGCCTCCCAAGCTAGCTTTGGGACCCAGGCAACTGCTACCAGTCTGGCTTATTTTATTTTATTTTATTTTATTTTTTACTTTATTTTATTTTGAGAGACAACATTTCTTCATTTTGCCTAGGCTAGTCTCAGACTCCTGGACTCAAGAGATCCACCCTCTCGAGTCTCCCAAAGTGCTAGGATTACAGGCATGAGACACCATGCCTAGCTGCAAACATTTTCTAAACGTCAAATTTATTAACATGGTATAAAATTTCACACTGAAACTACCTTATCTATTGCAACTAACACCAAGTTTTGGTAAAGTATTAAAGGGGAATATCCACAATTTTCTAAAAAAGTTATTAGAATAATGCTTTTTCCATCTATATATCTGTGTGATGCTGAAGTTTCTTTATATATTTAAAGTAAAACAACATATGGAAAAGATTGAATGAAGAAGCACATAAAAGAATCCAGCTGTGTTGTGGTCACACCAAAGAGTTGGGATGGACACTCCACCCAAATGTGGTTTGAATGTTGAGACTAACCATGCCACACATGAGCCAAAAAGGTTTGCAAAAATTTATGACGTATAACAAAGCTCTCTGGAGAGAGCAAGAGTGGCTCCCAAGCAGGTCCAAAAATGAACTGAGAAACAAAGGAGGGGTGAATGGCCATGGCTATTATTTTATTTAAGAAATTGGGGCTGTACCAGCGATTACGTGCTTTGAACTTCCCACTGGTGCCAAAGGGTGAGTGCACATGCTTTCTTATCAGCTTTCCCAGATGTGAGACAAGAGAAGGAAAGAGAAAGATGAAGCTTGAAAGCTGTGAATAGTCAAACATTAAAAATAGAACGAGGTTGTTCCTTTAAAGCTG
>NW_016813770.1:0-1454 GCF_001698545.2 Rhinopithecus bieti | reverse complement strand
CTGTGCGTGGTGGCATGTGCCTGTAATCCCAGCTGCTCCAGAGGCAGAGGCAGGAGAATTGCTTGAACCCGGGAAGTGAAGGTTACAGTGAGCCAAGATTGTGCCACTGCACTCCAGCCTGGGCGACAGAGTGAGACTCCATCTTAAAAAAAAAAAAAAAATCATTACACTAAAGGGATACCAGTATTTTCATGTTTTTAAAATAACTATTCACAATAGCCCAGATATGGAATCAACTTAAGTGTGCATGTAAGGATGAATGAATGAAGAAAACATAGTATATAGGCAAAATGGAATACTATTCAGCCACAAAAAAGAATGAAATTTTGTCATGTGCATCAACATGGAAGGGACTGGAGGGAATTATCTTAAGAGGAATAAATGACGCACAGAAAGACAAATATTGGATGTTTTTACTTATATATGGGAACTAAAATGTTTGATCACTTAGAGAAAGAGAGTATAAAGATAATTGCCAGAGTCTAGAAAGGGTAGGGGGGATGAAGACGATTTGGTTAATTGGTATAAACATACAGTTAGAGAGAAGGAATACATTCTAGTGTTTCGTAGCATAGTAGGGTGACAGTTAACAACAATATATTGCATATTTCAAAATAACTCTAGAAGATTAGTAATGTTCCCAACACAAAAAAATTATAAGTGTTTGAGGTGATGGATATCCTAAATACCTTGATTTGATTAGTACCTATTGTATTTGTATGTATATATGAAAATATCACACATACCCCATAAATACGTACAATTTTATGTATCAATAAAATGATAAAATGCAGAAATAACATTAAATTTAAAATAACTAATGACTTTAAAACAATAAAGGAAATAACCAATGGAGAAACTGTATAGAAAATGTGAAGGAATTGGAACCCTTGTGTGCTGTTTCAGGGAATGTATGCAGTGCACGGTGTGTGGCATACAGTATGGAGGTTGTTCAAAAAAATTAAAATTAGAATCACCATATAATCCAGCAATTCCACTGTGGATATATATGTAAAAAATTGATAGCAGAGTCTCAATGATATATTCATCCACCCTTTTTAGCATTATTCACGATATTCAAGAAGTAGAAACAATAGCACTATCCTTTGACCAATAAATGGATAAGCACAATTTGCTATATACATACAATGGAATATCATTCAGTCTTGACAAAGCGGAAATCTTGTCACGTGCTACAACATGCATGAACCTTAAAGACACTATGTTAAATAAAATAAACCAATCACAAAATACAATGTATAATTCAACTTATATGAAACAGTTAATGTCAAATTCTTGAAAAGAAAATAGTATAGTGGTTTCCAGGGGCTGGGAAGAGGAGGAAATGATAAGTTTTTTAAATGGGTTTAGACCTTTTGTTTTCAAGATAAAGAATAAAAAGTTGTTGCACAGCAGTATTCGTGTACTTAACAGTATTTATACATTTTAAAATG
>NW_016813769.1:6417-7351 GCF_001698545.2 Rhinopithecus bieti | reverse complement strand
TAGATAATTACAACCTCTGTGTCAGATTAATGTTGATGTTTATTGATTTCCTTTTCTTATTCAAGTTGAGATTTTTCTGGTTTTTAGTATATCTACATTTTGCACATTATGTTTTAAGACTCTTATTCCTATGGAAATAACCTATTTTAGCAGGCAGCTATTCAGTTTTGACTTAGTAAATAGATCTTAGCCTACTTTTGTGAGCTGTGGTTAAATGAGAACTTCAAATTTCAGAACTACTTCAGTGTTGGTCTTATCTGCTTCTTTTGTGCAGTACCCAGATAGCAATCTGATTCTTGGAAAATTCTGAAGGTTTAAGGTTTTAGTTCTTAAACCTTCTGACATTTTGATATGGTCAGTTTCGCATGAGACTTACTCAGGAGTTTGCACAGGACTTTATATATGTTTTAAGAGTCTCTTTTTCTCACCTCTACCCTCTCCATAATTCCTTTTCACCTCTCTAGTGTGGAGGGGCAGGAGCACCGCTTCATATGTACTGGGAAGGAATGGGAGTCCATGTCCTCCAGTCCACCTCTGTTGACTCCAAACCAGCAGTGGGAAGAGGGAGAGGCACCTCCTTGTTACTGCTATGCAGGGAGTAGATGTCTGAGCTCCCCACTCAATCTCTGCTGACACTGTATCAGTGGCAGCAAGTGGAAGTGTCACTGCCTCATTACTGCTCTGTATGGATAAAATTCTAGGTTTCCCACTCAGTTTTGTCAATGAGGAGGGGCACTGCTTCACTGCTGTTGGGCGAGGGATGAAAATTCATACTTCCTCCTTAGCCTCCAAAATACTGTGTGGACAGCAGAGAGGAACAGGGCAGTGTTTTCACCATGATGTTCAGCTGAAGAAGTGTGATTATCGTAAAATGATTTTGCTCTCCTGTTTAGTCCCCTTCTGGTCCTTAGGCTCCAGAGGGAGTTTTTTTTTT
>NW_016813769.1:0-1973 GCF_001698545.2 Rhinopithecus bieti | reverse complement strand
AAAAAAAAAAAAAAAAAAAAAAAAAGAAAAGAAAAAGAAAAAGAAATACCTCTCTGTGGGCAACTTACCTCCTCACCGTAGAGGGAAGATTTCCAAAAGGTCTGTGAGTGTAGTACTCCAGAAACGTCTCTGTTATTCAGTGAACCATGGCTGTGCTCTCTCCAACAAGGTCTGCATTTCAACCCTAGGAGAGGGGCGTCTTCCTGGAGTGCTCTATCTTTACCCTGACATAGTGACTACTCATTATATCTGCTATTTCTATATTCTTTAGAGTCATCTTTTCTTCCTACTAGCCAGTCTTTCATGATGCCAATAATATAGTTATATTATTGTTGATGAATTTTATGCTGTAATGATTTTAGTGAATATTCTTTATATTAAACATTCCCTGTTCAGATTATAATATGGTTTGTCTCAGTTAGATTCAGATTGATATGCAATTGGTACCAGTAGTGATCCCAGGAGATAGACTCTCTGTCAAAGACAGGATTTTAGTTTGGTTATACCTTTGGGCTTGAGAGCTGTGCTGATCTCCTTGCCAATGGGAAAATTGATGTTGGTGCGGTGACCTCAAAATTAATCAAGCTATCACTTGTGGTTGATTGTGATAAAATGCTAACTGAAACCTGTGCCTTAGGAGCCCAGGTGGCTGCTGAACTTGATTATTATGACAGTAATGATGACTAAAATGACTGTGGTATGGAATAGATTATTTGGAGTTCACTTGAGTGCTAACAAAGAGAAAATGACAAGCTCAGAATTGTTAAATCCAGGCTCTAGTTATAGTTCACGAATCAAAGAGCCTCTATGACAGTCCTAAAAGGAGCTATTACTTATTGTACTCACACGGCTGACGTTGCTGAAAATCAAACACAGAATTTAATTATGTGGGTTGCTGAATTACAATGACAGTTAAATTCTCAGGCTTGCCAAGTTTCTCGTGAAATTTAGGGCTAAGAATGGGATCCTGAAATTTGCAATGGAGACAATTGGTTGGATCCACATGAAATTGACTATCTTGAGCCCCAGTGTCAAACTTTCTAAGGCATTTCCTTGCAAAAGCTGTGGGCAAGAGCTAACAAGTCAGGTTTGAAAATGCATGACAGGCTGCAGACTTTATTTCAACCTGTAGTGCCCTTGAACATGTTCAGAGGTCAAAATTATCACTATATGGAATCAATCCCAGAAACCTGTCAGTGGATAAGAAAACCCTGAGAGTATCTCCTGAAGAAAAAAGAAATATTTCCTCTTGAAGTGTGAATGGAGGAGGAGCCATTGGAAGGACAGAGAGCAACAGAAGGAAATAGGAGAGGAGGAAGTTGGGGAAACACATGTAGGAGGGTATTTACAAATGATAGAAAGGGCCAATGGTGTCAAATACTGTAGTAAATTCCATTCGTGAAAAGACTTAAAAGTGTCCACTGGATTTTCTCTTGGTGACGTTTGCAAGAGTGGTTTGAGTATAGTGGAGTAGAGAGTGGGATGGTAGATGAGGAGGTAGGAATACAGATTGCCTTAACTCATCTACAGTAAGTTACTCCTTTGAGTTCGCCCTGTGTTTTCTTGACTGACAGCAATTATGAAACAATATATGTATTTCCTTACAGACAGGAATAAGGTCAGCATGCCTGACATCACCACAAGGCTTAAATATAATTCTGGATGTTCTGACCAATGTTACGCAATCATAAAAAAGGAAATGATAATGATGATGCTGCTGCTGCTGCTGATGATGGAGATGCATAAATTCTTGACATAAAGATAAACATTTAGTAAAATATCATTATATGAGATTGAGAAACTGTTTACTTAGAAAACCTTGAAAATAACAGATGATATACTAGAAATAATCAGAGAAGTTCAGTGAGGGAACCAGATGCCATATGAAATGGAAATAAATAAAATTAAGCTTTCTTTTAACCAGCAATAACAAATTAAAATAATAATGAAAAGTATTTCCCACTTACACGCAT
>NW_016813768.1:0-1783 GCF_001698545.2 Rhinopithecus bieti | reverse complement strand
AGGTGCCTGTCTTTGGTTGAAATTTTTTTAACCACGTCCAAATAGGTAACGCTGAGCAAACACATTTCTGTTCTGCATAAATTATGCAGTCGGTGGTATTCTATTATAGAAGGACACAATAAACTAAGATGGGAATTGACACTTTTGCTAGCATAGTTTGAAAACACTAGTCCTTTATATTCTTACCAGACCTTTATTGATTTATTTTTTTCTGGTTTTTTTTTTTTTTGTTGTTGTTGTTGTTGTTTACTTTAGGTTATTCTACTAATTATTTGGTATTTTATTGTGGTTTTGATTTGCATTCTCTAATGACAGATGAAATTGAGCAAATTTTCTTATTTTTATTGGTCATTGGATACCCTCTATTGTAAAATATCTGTTTAAATCTTTTGCCCATTTATTAATCTGTGAGAGTTCTTTATATAGTCTTAATAATAGTCATTTGTTAGTTATGTTGTCTCACAAATGTCTCCCGTTTAGTGAGTTGTTAATTCTCTGAATGGATATTTTAATAAAACTTACAAATTTTAATGTAGTACAATTTGTCATTTTTTTCTGCTTAGCTTCTTTAAGAAATCTTCGTCTACTTCAAGATAAAAAAGATGTTTTATCATGTTTTCCTCTAAAATCTTTCATTGATTTATCTTTCACCTACAATACATCTGGAATTGATTTTTGTGTATGGTGTAAGGTGAGAGTCAAGATTCAGTTTTTCCCACTTGGCTATCTGATTGAGCTAACACCATTTATTTAAAAGAGCATCTTATCCCTAATGCACTACAGTTTCATTTTGTCATGAATCATGTGACTATATATAAGGAAAGTGTTGTTGTTGTTGTTTTTCACTGAATTCTGTTCCATTTGATAGTTTATCCATTCTTATACTTAGTTTAATCACTACAGTTTTCACTATAGTTTTATAATAGGTCCTAATATCTGATACTGTATTTCTACAGCTTTGTTCTTTTCTTTATAATTATCTTGACTATTCTTTAGAGATGTAAATTTGAGAGTCATTGGCCTTTAAATGGAATTGGAAGCTCTGTGACTCCTTGCAATGCCCAAGGAGATAATGACGATAGAGAAGAAGGCCCAAAATACAGCTTAAGTATTTAACAGTTATAAGTCATATAGGAGAGTATTATCAAGCAAATCAGATTCCAAAAGTACTATCAATGTGGAAGGAAGAAACCAGGTAAGTGTAGTCTCATGGAATCCAAGAGAAGAAAATGCTTTGAAAAGTAAGAAATGGTCAGTCATGGCAAATGCATTTGAAAGGTTAAGATAATAACAGAAAATTGGCCATTGGCTTTGGCAATATATAGATAATTGATTGCCCTGATAAGAGCTGTTTCAGTAGACCCTTGGAGATAAAAAGAATCCTACTACAATGACTTGAAGAGAGAATTGGAAGTGAAATTTATACTGCTGACATTAAAATGATATAAACTTAAAATAGTTAAAGAATGGTTCTAATGCAAAAAGATAACAAATACAAAAGAGATCAGACAGCTCAGAAATAAACCATGTATATGTTTTATCTTACATTGAGCAAATAATAATGGTCGCATTTCATATCTGGAGTGGAGCAAGAGTACTAACGATAAGGACTCCAATACATGGAGCTAGAATATTTAGAAAACGAACATCCTATGTCATACACTTACTGAGTTAAACCAGTTGTTCTCAATGTGTGGCCTGAGAACAATTGGAGGTTACTGAGACCCTTGCAGAAGGTCTACAAAATAAAGACAATTGCCATAAAAATATTAAGGCATTATTT
>NW_016813767.1:0-1785 GCF_001698545.2 Rhinopithecus bieti | reverse complement strand
ATTCCGAGTAATCACAGACTTTCTTTTAGCCTCATACATTTCCAAATCATGCTGATCTGCTGATCTTAGAAATTGTATCATTCCTCTACTAATTCCTATTATTCCTATTATTATACAAATCAATTGAGTTTTAAAATCCTATCTTAACCCTACGAATGCTATGACATATAATTTAGTTCCAAATAGAGGCTAATATCTATGCCAGATATGTCTAGTGTCTTAATGTAGAATTGTTAAAAGCAGGCAAACTACTACCTGCAGGTTTAATCTGAATCACCATCTCTTTTTGTAGATAAAGTTTTATTGCAACTTAGACACACGCATTTGCTTACAATTTGTCATGTTTGTTTGCTTGTTTGATTGTTTGTTTTTGAGAAGGAGTCTCACTCTGTTGCTCAGGTTGGTGTGCAGTGGTGCAATCTTAGCTCACTGCAAGCTCTGCCTCCTGGTTTCACGCCATTCTCTTGCCTCATCCTCTTGAGTAGCTGGTACTACAGGTGCCCGCCATCGTTCTCGGCTAATTTTTTGTAATTTTAGTAGACACGGGGTTTCACCATTTTAGCCATGATGGTCCCGATATCCGGACCTTGTGATCTGCCCACCTCAGCCTCCCAAAGAGTTGGGATTACAGGCGTGAGCCACCACACCAGGCCTTGTCATTTGTTTAAACACGACAATAACAGAGCAGAGTAATTAAGAGAAACCACAGTGCCCATATGTCTAGTATGTACTGCTTAGCTCTTTACAGAAAAAGTCTGCCAAACTCTGGTTTAAAGCATGACTCTCAGCAAATTGCCAATGGTATACACAATTCCCAAAATAACTATGCTAATACATAGATACAGAGAAATTCAAGTTGATTTGCATAAACATGAGAATAATAATTATATTGAAATGCAAAATAGCTTGGATTTTTTTTAAAAAAATCTTTAAAAATGAGTCACAATATCTTGCAACATCTTAACAGAAGCCTTCAAAGTTAGACTTACATAGGAGTTATTTAGTCAATGAGTCAATTAATATTGAAGCCAAAGTCAGTCAGCGGTGTTTGTGTGGTAAATAAAGAAATGACAGACTTCTTGCTGTATAAGTAATTGGAGCTAACCAGGAAATAAACTGATGCATTAAATGTCGTTATAGATCCATATGTAAAACATACATGCATTAATTGTACTGATGGTATACCTCCTACTCTATGAAATATATTGCAAATTATTGTTGGCAGAAAAAGAGGTATCAAGAGTTCCACACTGTGCTGTCTTGAACTTTTGGCAAATAATTTAACTACTAAATTAAAGGTTATTATTAGGTTGGTGCAAAAGAATTGTGCAATTTAAAAGTAATGGCATACTTGAACAGTCTGGGGGGTGGAGCAAGATGGCCAAATAGGAACAGCTCCAGTCTCCATCTCCCAGCACAAGCGACAAAGAAGACCGGTGATTTCTGCATTTTCAACTGAGGTACTGGGGTCATCTCACTAGGGAGTGCCGGACAATCGGTGTTGGTCAGCTGGTGCAGCCTGACCAGGAAGAGCTGAAGCAGGGCGAGCCATTGCCTCACTTGGGAAGCACAAGGGGGAAGGGAATCCCTTTTCCTAGCCAGGGGAACTGAGACACACAACACTTGGAAAATCGGGTAACTCCCACCCCAATACTGAGCTTTAAGCAAACGGACACACCAGGAGATTATACCCCAAACCTGGCCGGGAGGGTCCCACGCCCACGGAGCCTCCCTCATTGCTAGCACAGCAGTCTGTGGTCTAACTGCAAGGCAGCAGCGAGGCTG
>NW_016813766.1:0-387 GCF_001698545.2 Rhinopithecus bieti | reverse complement strand
TTTATTACCAACTTTCTGAAGCCTACTTCTGTCAACTCGTCAAAGTCATTCTCTGTCCAGCTTTGTTCCGTTGCTGGCGAGGAGCTGCGATCCTTTGGAGGAGAAGGGGCGCTCTGATTTTTAGAATTTTTGGCTTTTCTGCTCTGGTTTCTCCCCATCTTTGTGGTTTTATTTACCTTTGGTTTTGATGTTGGTGACCTACAGATGGGGTTTTGTGTGGATGTCCTTTTGTTGATGTTGATGCTATTCCTTTCTGTTTGTTAGTTTTCTTTCTAACATTCAGGTTCTTTAGCTGCAGGTCTGTTGGAGTTTGCTGGAGGTCCACTCCAGACCCTGTTTTCCTGGGTATCACCAGTGGAGGCTCAGTTGGAAATGCAGAAATCACCC
>NW_016813765.1:0-318 GCF_001698545.2 Rhinopithecus bieti | reverse complement strand
TCTCTTTTTTTTTTTTTTTTTTTTTTTGGAGGCGGAGTCTTACTCTGTCGCCCAGGCTGGAGTGTAGTTGCACAGTCTGGGCTCCCTGCAACCTCCACCTCCCCAGTTCAATCAATTCTTCTGCCTCAGCCTCCCGAGTAGCTGGGACTACAGGTATGCGTCATGATGCCCAGCTAGTTTTTGTATTTTTAGTGGAGATGGGGTTTCACCACATTGGCCAGGCTGGTCTCCAACTCCTGACCTCAGGTGATCCGCCCACCTTCGTTTCCGAAAGTGTTGGGATTACAAGCGTGAGCCACTGCGCCAGGCCCCAATCTA
>NW_016813763.1:0-471 GCF_001698545.2 Rhinopithecus bieti | reverse complement strand
TACCTTCACATAAAATTAGCAAGAAGCTTTTGAGAAGCCATATTTTGATGTGTTAATTCATCTCACTGACTTACACGACTTCTTTCATGGATCTGTTTGGCAGCACTGTTTTTGGGTAAACTGAGAAGGGATATTTTGGATCACATTGAAGAATATGGTGACTAAGGAAATATCCTCAGAGAAACAGTAGAAAGAAGCTTTCTGAAAAACTCTATGTGATGGGCTAAATCATCTCACAGAGTTCTACCTTGTTTTTCATGGAACAGATTTCTAATATTGTTTTCATGGAATCTGTAAAGAGATATTTGGGGGCACATTGAGGCCTGTTGTGAAAAGAAAAATATCCTCAGATAACAACTACAGAAAAGCTTTCCAAGAAACTGCTTTGTTGTGGGTGAATTCATCTCACAGAGATACACCTGCCTTTTCTTTGAGCTGTTTGATAACACTTCTTTCGTAGAGTCTGCAAAA
>NW_016813762.1:0-473 GCF_001698545.2 Rhinopithecus bieti | reverse complement strand
CCAGATTCCCCAAAACAGTGCTAACAAAGTGATCCATGGAAAGAATTGTGTAAGTCTGTGCGATGAATTCACACATCCAAAGCATTTTCTCAGAAAGCTTCTTTTTGGTTTTTATCTGAGCATATTTCCTTTGTCCCCATAGGCTTCAATGCGCTCCCAAATATCCTAACGCAGATTCCATGAAAACAGTATTAGCAGACAGCTCAGTGAAAAGAACGGTACAACTCTGTGAGACGAATTAACCCATCACAAAGCAGTTTCTCAGAAAGCTTCTTCCTAGTTTTTATCTGAGGATATTTCCTTTGTCATCATAAGCTTCATTGCACTAAGAAATATCCCATTGCAACTTCCTAGACAACAGTGTTAACAAACTGATCCATGAACAGGACAGTGTAACTCTGTGAGATGCATTCACACATCACAATGCAGTTTCTCAGAAAGCTTCTTTCTAGTTTTTATCTGAGGATATTTCC
>NW_016813761.1:0-474 GCF_001698545.2 Rhinopithecus bieti | reverse complement strand
CTGCCTATAGCATTTCTGCAGAGAGATCCACTGTTAGTCTGATGGGCTTCCCTTTGTGGGTAACCCGACCTTTCTTTCTGACTGCCCTTAACATTTTTTCCTTCATTTCCACGTTGGTGAATCTGACAATTATGTGTCTTGGGATTGCTCTTTTTGAGGAGTATCTTTTGGGTGTTCTCTGTATTTCCTGACTTTGAATGTTGGCCTGTCTTGCTAGGTTGGAGAAGTTCCCCTGGATAATGTCCTGAAGATTGTTTTCCAGTTTGGTTCCATTCTCCCCATCACTTTCAGGTACACCAATCAAATGTAGGCTTGGTGTTTTCACATAGTCCCATATTTCTTGGGGGCTTTGTTCATTCCTTTGTATTCTTTTTTTTCTAATCTTGTCTTCACACTTTATATCATTAAGTTGATCTTCAATCTCTGATATCATTTCTTCTGCCTGATCGATTCGGCCATTCATACTTTTGTATG
>NW_016813760.1:0-472 GCF_001698545.2 Rhinopithecus bieti | reverse complement strand
TCTGAGAAAGGATATTTTGGAGTGCATTGAAGCCTATGAAGACAAGGGAAATATCCTGAGATAAAAACCAGAAAGAAGCTTTCTGAGAAAGTTCTTTGTTATGTGTGAATTCATCTCACAAAGTTACACCTTTCCTTCCATGGAGCAGTTTGCTAACACTGTTTTTGTGGAATCTGCAAAGGGATATTTGGGAGCGCATTGAGGCCTAGAATGAAAAAGGAAATACATTCAGATAAAACCAAAAGAAGCTTTCTGAGAAACTGCTTTGTGATGTGTGAATTCATCTCATAGAGACACACTGTTCTTTAAATTGATGAGTTTACTAACACTGTTTTCTTGGAATCTGGAATGGGATATTTTGGAGTGCATTGACAATGGTGAAAATGGAAATATCCTCAGACAAAAACTAGAAAGAAACTTTCTGACCAACTGCTTTTGATTTGTGAATTCATTTCACAGAGATACACTGTTC
>NW_016813759.1:0-4744 GCF_001698545.2 Rhinopithecus bieti | reverse complement strand
GGGAGTGGAGACTGGAGCTGTTCCTATTCGGCCATCTTGCTCCGCCCCCAATAGCTTAATTTTATGTATGAGTAAACTGCAGAATAGCTAAGTAACTTGCCCAAGATAACAAAACTAGGAGGTAGCCTGCACTTCAAATTTGGATGTGTCATGCTCTAACACAAATATTCCCATTGTCAGAAAACATTCCTACATTCACAAAAGTTAAATTCTCCAGAATGTTGAATTTATCTTATATTTCTCAAAGTGTTCAATTTAAAGTCTTCAGCAAGCCTGAAAAAACCTGTCATAAGGGAAGCTTCTTTCACAAGTACCTGTATCAGTCTGGAACTTGACAATTGAAGTTACCTAATCACTTTATGCTTTATTGAAACTTACATGTTCTCAGTACCCAGCACACAACATACGTCATTCCCCTATATCCTTGTTCATGCTGTGGTTTCCCCTCTGCCTGGCATAATCTTTATCTCTTCTCTACCTGGCTACGTTTTCCAAATCATTCAAGATTTGGGAGACTGCAACTCCTCCATCAAGAAGTCTTCACTGACTTCCATATAGGAATGGGCACACTCTCTGTGATCACACAATCATATATGCTTATGCTAGCAAAACATTCACCAAACTGTGCTTTCTTTAAATATTTTAATATTTTACTTATTTTTTCAGGAGTTTCTTTTACCTACACCTCTAATATATGGCCCACAATAGAAGCTCAATAAATGTTTACACAAAGAATAAAGTAAGGAATGGAAGAGGCAAACATACCTTCCCATCATGTCCCTTTGCTGACATCATTGTGATCCACAACTGAAAAGAGTACTTCATTTTCTTCAGTTTAACATGTTGAACTGAGGCTCCTAGAACAGTTTCAAGGTGAACCACAACCTTATAAAAGAAAGATATAAAAATAGACAAGCATGATGAGAAGAGGAGATACTACTGAAGAGTGACATCAGCAAGATGGCAGACCAGAAAGCTCCAGGCCCTCATTGCCCCATGGAAACACCAAAAAAACAAACAAACAAACAAACAAAAAATACCCCACAATATATAGAGCAAAGCAGTTTTGTGAGAACTCTAGAAACAAGCTAAGAAGCAACCAAGGAAATGCCAAAAAAACAAACAGACAAACAAACAAACAAAACAAAACAAAAAAACCAAAAAACTACACTCAAAATGCTAGAAAATTTCATGTCATTTCTGCTTGTCCTTGTCCTACTGCCTCTCTGACACAGCACTGAGTGTCTGAAAGATTCCATCATATTATTAGTTCCTCCATTGGAATGAAAGAATATGAATGGAACTTGCTTGTAAAGTTCTAGCCTCTCTGGGGACAGTCTGAGGAACTGGTTTGTCTTTTCTGACTTGGAATACTGACTGGAATTCAGTATAGTGTAAACTGTAGGTTGGAAAATGCTTAAAGCAGTGGTGAAAGCTATTGCACAAATGAATTGCTGGGTTACTGCAGATATCTGGGCACCTGTGAGCAAGAGATTATATGCATGGAAATAAAATACAACTTAAGGTCTGAGAAGAAGCAGAAGTAAGACACTGCTGATCATTGTTAGGACCCACCACACCACCCTTCTTTGCTTCTAGACCTATAACTAGACTCAAGTCTCATCAGGTCATGTTTTTTTTTTCTAATTTATCTAGACATAAATCCAGGGAATATGCATGACAATGGATATTAAAAGTATGGATAATCGTGGAAGAAACACAAACCTGAAACAGGCCAAATGTATTGATATAAGCCCACAAAGGAGAGAGTCTTGATTTAGTGTTGCAGCTCAGTGTGTCAGAAAAAACTCTAAAAAAGTTTAGAAAAACATAGACGAAAAGGTGTCCTACACTAAATGAAGTTGAAATTCCAGTCCTGCCTTGACCTACTGTAGAGGAAAGAATCCAAATTCTTAGGCATATTTATCACTTAAGACCTTCTCCCCCACCTTGCGAGGGTTCTGGGAACAATTCTTAGCCACAATTATGAGAAATAAATTTTTCTGGGAACCCTATCATCTTTGAAGATCACTCTTCTCTGTAGGTCAGAAATTACAAGGATTGAAACCATTGAACTAACAAAATAAATTTAATAGAAATAATTGGATTCCCAAGTGGCAGGGGCCAAGTGACAGCACTTAACTGACAAAAACTAGGTAAGCAGAAGAGTCAAAGCAGCAATCAGAATAATCTGGCTTACACAGACCTATCAGCCAGACCTATGACATTGGTTAGTTAAGCATGTTTCTAGTAGTGAGACAGATAATAAGTCCATTATATTCTTACTAAATCTGTATAAGCAGAGGAGTCCTAGGTCAATTGATCAAAATTCTAGTTTGTAACATAAAACAGAGTCATGGCCCTTCAATCAATTCCCAGACTTGAGCCAGTTTACAGACTCACACCCCTTGAATGAAGGGAAGAATGGGTCCCACCACATGCCCAACAACATATAATGTCAATCTTTGGCATGGAAGAATTAGGGAAAAAATAATCAGAAGTTTTGGAGAATATTGTACATAGGTTCTGAACTGATACTAATGCCAGGAGACCTAAAATGACACTATAGTCTACAGTTAGAATAGTGGCTTGTGGAGGTCAGGTGAACAAAAGAGGTGTTTGTGTTTTTGTTTTAATATTTATAATTTAGGAGGAAGTAGTTTTGTTACATGGATATATTGCATAATGGTGAAGTCTAGGGTTTCAGTGTAGCCATCAACCTAATAATGTAATAATGTACGTTGTATCCACTAAGTAATTGTTCATCCTTCATCCCCTCTGATCCCTCCCATCCTTTTGAATCTCCAATGTCTATTATTTTACTCCTTATGTCCAGTTCTATACATTATTTAGCTTTCACTTATAAGTGAAAATATATGGTATTTGCCTTTCTGTTTCTGAACCATTCACTCAAGACAATGGCCTCTAGTTTCATCGATGTTACTGGAAAAGAAAAATGACTTTATTCTCTTTTTTAATGGCTGCGTGCAATCCATTGTATATATACACCACATTTTCTTTATCCAATAATCCATTGATTGACACTTTAGTTGATTCTATATATTTTCTATTGTGAACAATGCTGCTATAAACACAAGAGTGTAGGTATCCTGTTGTATAAAATTTATTTCCTTTTGGGTAGATAACCAGTAGTGGAATTGTTGCATAGAATGGTAATTCTATTTTTAATTCTTTGAGAACTCTACCTACTATATTCGTTACAAGTTATACTCATTAATATTCCTACTAAAGCTTATGAGTGCTTACTTTTTTCTCCACACTCTCCGATATCTGTTATATTTTGACTTTTGAATAATAGCTACTGTGGTGTAATATAATAGTTAATCAAAATTTTAATTTGCGTTTCATTGATTAGCAATGTTAAGCAGTTTTTTATATGATTTTGGCCATTTGTATGTCTTCTTTTGAAAAGTCTGTTTATGCCATTTGCCTACGTTTTAGCAGAATTATTTGTCATTGTTGAGATGTCTGAGTTCTTTGTGGAACCTAGTTATTAATATTTTATTGGATGTATTGTTTGTAAATATTTTATCCCATTCTGCACGTTGTCTGTTTATTTAGTTGATAATTTCTCTTTGTAAAGAAGCACTTTAGTTTAATTAAGTCTCATTTGTCTATTTTTGGTATTGTGCATTTGTTTTTTAGGTCTTTATCATGATATCTTAGCTAAAACTGATGTTCAGAATACTGTTTCCTGTTTTCTTCCTCTATTTTTGTAGTTTTGGTCTTACATTTAAGCCTTTAGTACATTTGTGAAAATTTTTGTATATGGTGAGAGATACAGGTCCAGATTTATTCTTCTGTGTATGGCCTCCCAATTTTCCAAGAACCCTTTTTGATTACGATGTCCTTCTCAGAGTCTACCTTTTGTTGACTTTATCAAAGACCAGTGGGCTGCAGGTATGTGGCTTAATTTCTGTGTTCTCTCTTCTGTTCTTTTGATCTATGTGTCTATTTTTATACCAATATCACGCTGTTGTAGTTTCTATAGCTTTGTAGTATCATTTGAAATTAGGTAATGTGATGCACCCAACTTAGTTCCTTTTGCACAGGATTGCTTTGGCTACGCAAGCTTTTTGGTGGTTCCATATGAATTTTATGATTTTTTTCTAATTCTGTGAAAAATTACCTTGGTATTTTGATGAGAATTGAAATGAATCTGTAGATTGCTTTAGATAATATAGCCATTTTAATGATGTTCATTCTTCTGTCTCAAGAGCATAACATGTTTTTCAATTTATTTGTGTCATCTCACATTCCTTTAGTCAGTGTTTGATAGTTTTCCTTGTAGGTATTTTTCACTTCCTTGGTTAAATGCATTCCAGGTATTTCATTTTTATAGCTATTGTAAATGCTAACAAATTGACTACTTGATTTGACTCTAAGCTTGATTATTACTGGTAAATAGAAATGCTAACAATTTTTGTACATTGATTTTGTATCCTGAAACTTTACTGAATTCACTTATCAAATCTAGGAGTCTTTTGGGTAGAATCTTTAAAACGTTCTGTGTATAAGGTCATATCATCAGCAAACAGAAATAATTTTACTTCTTTTTCAGTTCAGATGCATTTTATTTCTTTCTCTTGTCTGACGTCCCTGGCTACAACTGCCAGTATTACGTTGAAAAGGAGTAGTGAAAATGGGCATTTTTGTCTGGTTTCAGTTCTTAGAAAGAATGCTTTCAACTTTTCCACATTCAGTGTAAGGTTGACTAGGGGCT
>NW_016813758.1:5218-7226 GCF_001698545.2 Rhinopithecus bieti | reverse complement strand
CTTAGAGCTGTCTGAGGAATGTGAGGTGTGTAAAATGTATCAGGCCCAGAGAGCACGGGACTTCAGTCATCCCATCTCTCTTGCACCCATTCCCAGAGGCAATTGTTTAAAGGCATTTTCTTTTCCTTTCCTGTAGTTTCATAATGTAACCCTCACCCATTATCTCCATATTCCTGGAACTTGTCATCCAAAGAACAACATATAGGCAATCACCAATCAACATTATTTCTTTAAACCAAGGAGAATCCTTGACAAACAACTTTGTATCAGTCCACTCCTTATCCTTCCTTTTGGTCTATAAACACCTGCCTGTTAACAAAGGCTGAATGGAGCTCACATCCAAGGTTACTTGGGACTGAGTCCTCCTTATGCCTCAAGTAAGCTCTTTAAAATGACACTTTGTGCCTCACCTTCTTGCTTTAAATCAACATTATGTTTTTACTTATTTATTTATTTTTGACACATGGTCTCACTCTGTTGCCAAGGCTGGAGTGTGGTGGCACCATCATGGCTCATTGCAGCCTCTACCTCCTGGGCTCAAGTGATCTTCCACCTCAGCCTCCCTAGTAGTTGGCACTACAGGTGCGTACCACCATGCCTGGCTAATTTTTGTATTTTCTTTGTAGAGATGGAGCTTTACCATGATGCCCAGGCTGGTCTCAACCTTCTGAACTCAAGCGATCCACCAACCTCAGCCTCCCAAAATGCTGGGACTACAGGTGTGAGCCACCATGCCTGGCTGACATTATGTAATCTTTTGTTTGTTTATTGCCTATACTCCCCCCTTCTAAAATATAAGCAGAAAACTTACCTTCCTCATTCACTGCTGGATCCCAGCATTTGCAGAATGAATGAATGCAGGGTGCCAGCCCTTAACACCTCCTTTCTTTCATCCTCCAACTCCCCACCTTCAGCCTCATGCTACCTCAGTAAGCCTGGAATTCCTCACTCTTATTAGCTCACAAGCAGTTTCACATTTAACAATCCTACCAAGAAACTATGATTTTTTAAAAATGGACTGAGATAACTCCATCCAACATGCTTCTCCTTTTGCATTTCTGAAACAGTTTGCCATTTATAAAGCACACCATTGGCTCTGTGGGTGCTCTATACAGTGTTTCTGATAACTTTTACAGCAACTATTTTCTTGCTGGTCTCCCCAACATCATGCCCAGTGAGAGCTTATAGGGAAGGAGCTGCTGAGGCCACTGGGCCTAGGGCAACATCACATAAAGGCAGGTTCAAGTTAGAGAGGAACAGACCTGAGGTCGGCTATCTTTGTTCTCTTCACTAGAAAAGCAGGGCAAGTCTTGATTGCCATTTAAATATAGACTGACATAAAGTACTATTCATGGAAAAGGAAGATTCAGGAAATGAAAATTGTTTTTATTATTTCAGGGAGGATAAAAGCAAAACAAATTGCTAGCTTTCTTAGGATGTTTTTCTTATGTTGTTTAGAAAGTTCAGGGTCTCTTCAATTCAAGCGCCTTCAATTTTTATGTCAGTTTCCCACCATGACTTTGTACTTTTTTTAATGACCAAACATTTGTTAGAGATAAGGCTAGGTGTCTAAGCATTTAATGCTGTTAAGGAAAAAAATTACTCATGCCACTTGTGAAAAATGGTGAGGCAGACTCATACAAGAGGAGCCATGCTGATAGGTATAGGGACCACTGCAAAGGGATCTTGCAGTGGGAGAGGGAGATTGGACTCAATTCCAACTCCAAAAAGGACAAGCAGGGATTTATAATCAAGGAGCAGGGCCCGGGCATAGTGGCTCATGCTTGTAATCCCAGCACTTTGGAAGGCCAAAGCAGGAGGATCCCTTGAACCCAGGAGTTCAAGACTAGCCTGGGCAACATAGTGAGATGCTGTCTCTACAAAAAAATAAAAAATTAGCCCAGCATGGTGGCGCATACCTGTAGTCCCAGCTTCTCAGGAGGCTGAGGTGAGAGGATCACTTGAGCCCAGGAGGTTGAGGCTGCAGTGAGCTGTGATCAAGCCACTG
>NW_016813758.1:0-2873 GCF_001698545.2 Rhinopithecus bieti | reverse complement strand
CTGTTCCCTCACTACCTTAATGGTGGATAATGCTGTTGAAAGAGAATTTCTTTAAGATAAAATATAACTCTCATACAGATAAAAAATAAACACACATTAATACTTTATTGAGCTCATTAGTAAGGAATCTGGTGAGGTGTTACAACCATTTTAAAGAAGTTCCAAAAAATCACAAATTATATGGAGTAAAGGAATGTTGAAATGAATGTGCCAATGGGGGAAACAAAGCAACTTCCTCCATGCATTAGTCTGTTTCCACACTGCTATAAAGATACTACCTGAGACTAGACAACTTATGGGGAGGCCTCAGGAAACTTACAATCACGTGGAAGGCAAAGGAGAAGCAAGTACCTTCCTTACAAGGTGGCAGGAGAGAGAAAGACCAAGGAAGTGCCACACTTTAAAATCATCAGCTCTCATGAGAACTCACTCACTATCACGAGAACAGCATGGGGGAAATCACCCCCATGATCCAATCACCTCCCATCAGGTTCCCTCCCTCGACATGTGGGGATTACAATTTGAGATGAGATTTGGTTGGGGACAGAGAGCCAAAACATATCACTCCACAATAAGACAAGGAATTCAATTGAACCTCTGCCATACAGAGCAGATTTTGCATGTCTTTAGATAAAAATTACTTTGTATTGCTGTTATTTGTTCATAATTTACAAAACTGAAAAATAGCTTTCATGGAATCAGATAACCTGGAAGGCTGTCCTGTGCAGTTCAGATAAAGCAAAGTTTTCCATTGAAGTATGAAGTTTTCCCTACAATGCCAACTTCAAGATTCCCACGTACCTATCTCTCTAAAGCTTCAGGAAGCTATTAGAGGATTTCACAAACTCAGCAGTACGGACATTTTGGGCAAGACAATCCTTTTTTTTAATTAAAAAGATTTTTTTTTTGAGACAAGGTCTCACTGTGTTGCCCAGACCGGCCTCAAACTCCTGGGTGGAAGGGATCCTCCTGCCTCAGCTGGTATTTTACAGTAAACAAATGAAAGCTGATTTATGATGTTATTATAGTTAAAGTCTATCCCAAACTACATCAGTTCCTTGGAAATATCTGTATTTATTTGAAGATGATGGGCTTAGGTAACGAACAAGCAAAAACTGTTCCACGCCAGGGTTCCAGGAATAGTCCTCTCTTTCACTATATTCCATTAATGACATTCTACCTACACGATCTACCTCCTTTGTAACCCTTAGACCCAGCCCTTGTATTTATGTCCAACTCCAGCTGCTCAGTGCAGGCATTTTATCAATTCGTTTTCTTTTCTTTTCTTTTTTTTTTTTTAGGTGAAGTCTCACTCTTTTGTCCAGGCTGGAGTGCAGTGGCACAATCTTGGCTCACTGCAACCTCTGCCTCCTGGGTTCAAGCAATTCTCCTGCCTCAGCCTTCCAAGTAGCTGGGATTACAGACACGCACAACCCCCATGCCTGGCTAATTTTTGTATTTTTAGTAGAGACAGGGTTTCACCATGTTGGCCAGTCTGGTCTTGAACTCATGACCTCAAGGGATCCACCCACCTCAGCCTCCCAAAGTGCTGGGATTACAGGCGTGAGCCACTACCCCCAGCCATCAATTCTAGATTATTACAACAGCTTCGTAATTTTTCTCCTTTCCTCCAATTTCAACTCCCTTCTTCAGCCATCAGAATGATTTTTTTTTTTAATCTGATCATGTTATCCTTGTTTAAATCTTACAATACATCTGTTCTAAGGTTAAAGTCCAAGCTTCTTAACAAGGCATGCAGGGCTTTTCCATGAGCTGACCTCTTTTTCCCTCAGCATCATCCTCCTCCACCAGTCCCCTTTTACCACCTAAACTCCAATTACAGCCAGCCACTCAAAGTTTCTGTAGCATACCTTGTTTTATTATATCTTCATGCCTTTGCAAGAACCAGTGCCTCCACACAGAATGTCCTCACTATAACCACCACCCCCCGCCCCAGCCATCCTCCTAGTCTTCATCTTCATCTGGCTAAGCCGTCTTCTAGGTCAGACAAAATTACGTATATATGTATGTAATTGCTACACCAGGGTACGAGATGGAAAAAATAAGTGCTATGCCTGTTTTTGGCCACTAGAGGGCAAGCTCCTTGAGTGCAGAGCCTGTATCTATAGGTTTTTACGTCTGTATCCTCAGGGCTTTACACTGGCACCAGTATGAGGTTACTGGATGGATGAATGCATAGACAGACAGATGATGAATAGACGAAATCATCATGTTAAAATCCCAGTACAGTGTGAGGGTCACTGCTGTAATCCCAACACTTTGGGAGGCTGAGGCAAGCGGATCACTTGAAACCATAAGTTCGAGACCAGCCTAGCCAACATGGTGAAACCCCCGTCTCCACTAAAAATATTTAATATTAATAAAAAAATTACCCAGGTATGGTGGTACATACCTGTAATCCCAGCTGCTCAGGAGGCTGGGGCACGAGAATCGCTTGAATACAGGAGGCAAAGATTACAATGAGCCGAGATCGTGCCACTGCACTCCAGCCTGGGCAATAGAGTGAGACTGTATCTCAAAAAATAATAACAAATAAATAAAATAAAATCCCAGTACAAATCAGAAATTGTATAATTGCTTACAGTTTATTAAAATATGATTTAATTGTTGTATAGTATAATGGTATAAAAGTGCATGGTATAATAGATAATGAGAAATAAAGAACTGAGTTAGAAGAACCAATTTTTAGTCCTCTCTTGGTCACCAACTGGTAGAGGTTGCTTGCATTTCTTGGCTCATGGGTCTTTCTCTGCATCACTCCAACATCTTGGTTCCACGGTCACATCTTCTACTGACTCTGATCTCTTGGTTCCCTCTCACAAGGGTCCTTATGATGACACTCAGCCCACATG
>NW_016813757.1:9726-10942 GCF_001698545.2 Rhinopithecus bieti | reverse complement strand
TAAGCAAGAAAAAACCTTGAAAGATAAGAGTTTCACGACAGTAGAAGTCTTGATCTGTGAACTTGGGAAAAGCTGTTCACATCAAAGATATCATCTTCTTCTTGGGAGAAATTTCCCTGGTTAGCTTTACCTCAAGGGTTCCAGTGGGTGCACAGTTCCAAAAGTGTGGAGGGACCCTTCTCAGTTGCGAGACCATGAACCCAAAACCTAAGGTCCTGAAGTTTTGTTGTAGTGTAAATGGCAGAGCGAGTCTTTCTCCGATGTTCTCAGAAGAGCCAAACCATGAAAAGCTTTTTTTACCTAGTGAAAATACACTGTAGCATTATAATCTACTGTTATAACATCAGCCTCTTGCATGGGAAAGCTTTTCTACAATCAGAAAACATGCATTGGAAATAACAATGGAAAGAAATCCCTTTATACAATGTTTAAATGACCCTCCAGGTGACCAGATATATCTGAAGCTTTAATTATTTTCCCAGGAATATGGGATCAAGTATTGGTTATAAACTATTTTAGTAATTTGTAAGTCACTACACCAATGTGTTCAGTTTGGATCATTATATCTTTTCCATGATGAGTCATGGAATGCAGAACTTTTTTAACAAAAGCTTTAAGAACTCAGGGTGGACAAGGTGGCCATCCTCGTTCTCCATGAGTCTCCATGCTTAATTAACATTAGACTTATATCCTCTTGGATACCAGTTGTTTTTCCAAATTAGGCACATAGCACTGACAAGAAAATTTGGTTAATTTTGTGGGTTACAATAACTTAACATAATAACCATAATTATAATTTATAGCATATACTTAGACATTAGAATTTTAGAAATCCCATACAATTTAGGAATATATATTAGTATTATTCACAAAAATATAGCCTAAAGAAGATTGAACATCATTTTGGCTATCCTGTGTATCTAAACATGTCAAATAATCCTGTTTACCTCTTTTCTGGGTGTTTTCAGGGGCCCTCTGATTCATCCAGAAAGCCAGGCATTAGGAAAGACAATATTGAAACTGAAGTTTGATTTTGGAATTCCAGATTACCATAAATTATTTATTTTGCCAAAACGATGCCTTGGAAATTTTAAAGAAGCAAAAACCTCTTATAACCTTCTACAAGACAAACAAACAAACAAAAAAAGCAAAACAAAACAAAAACCCAACCCAACACGTTCTACTGTTCTTATACGTCTTGCATGTAAAACTGTTT
>NW_016813757.1:0-8286 GCF_001698545.2 Rhinopithecus bieti | reverse complement strand
TTAAGATTTTAATTTACACAAAAAGTTTACCTAAAACATGTATCTCATTCACTGTAGTTAAATTTTACTTTTAACAAGGGAGACATGTGACATCAAGCAACATATATAAAATGAACATTGGTTTGGTACAGAAAGGTGGGACAACTCGAGGCAAGGAGGGGGCTTGGGGGCTTTCAGATCACAGGTGGGAGACAAATGGTTGCATTCTTTGGAGTTTCTATTAGCCTTTCCAAAGGAAACAATCAGATATGCATTTATCTCAGTGAGACTTTGAATAGAAGGGGAGGCAGGCTCCCTACAAGCAGCTCCCAGTTTGAATTAACACTGACATTTTAAAATATCTAACAAAGACTAACATAACATTCAGATAAAATGTATGCTGACAGTTCTGAAGGCCTTGCTATTTTTATTCCACCAATAATTTTAAAGCTAGCTTTTTTAGTAGAGTTATACTTAGGTCACGTGAACTTGAAAATTGACTTGAAAATAGACTTATTTACTTAATTTATGAATGCTCTTTTACTTATAAGCTAATTTGGTAGACACAACATATAACAATAAGTGTACACACGAACACATCTAGTCATGTATACACACACATAAACAAAGATCCAATAGCTTGGAACCTTAGCCATGAGGTAGCAAGCTTGCCAGTTTTACTTTGCCCCAATAGATAATTCAAGGAAGGCTGTGAACCAAAATTTTGGGTAAAGCAGTCTCCATGGCAGTTTAATTTTCAAAAACTAAACCTCCCCAGACTCCAAGGAACACTGAGCCAAACAGTACCAAATGAGGGTGTCACACGTTAACCACGCCCCCTGCTTAGAACAGCAGCACAAAGGCCTGGATACATGCAATGCCATCCCACTTTCCCGTTAGACAGTAAACTTCAGATTCTAAACAATTTTGGGGCCAAGCAGCACTGCAACTGCGACAGAAAATTCTATGGAGGGCTTATTACTACACCTCAGAACCTCTGTGGAGAGCATCCTCTTTGGAGAGTTTGAGGTCTGGAGTATCCCCCAGAGCATCCTGCTGTGGGGTTCAATCTTAGAGTTCCAGACGTCTTTGGCCTTAGGTGGGCACTGGTGCCACTTCGCATGCATTCCCTCCAGAGCCTGCTATGTGCTTTCCTTTGGAACCTGGGTATAATCCCCAACTTTTAGCCTCTTTATAATTCAATAAGGCCACGCTTTCCCATGCTTCCTATTCCATGAACTTTAATGATAGGAACTGGAGGCTGCATGGGTTTCCTTTGTCTTTAGCCAGTTGAATAGTGGAAGGGAAGAATTTAGCATAAAAAAAGGTTTAAGTCATCTGAAACATGTGTGAGTTTGCTCCGAGCTGCCCTGCACATAGGGATCAGGGACCACGGGTGGAAAAGATTTTTTAAAAAATCATTAGCCCTTTGGGGCAGGGCAATTATTCCCATTCATTCCTTGGCCTTCAGGCAATACTGGGCAGTGACCCCAGTCAATTTGCCCTCAATTTTCAAGGAGCTATTAGGAAACAGCCGCTGAAAACTGAAAAGAAAGAGAGGAAAAGGAAAATGAAAAGACCCAGATTCCTTAAGCTGACCAACTGGTGGCAGTTAGGCTTCTTCACATGGAAACCCCTTAGTTTCACCGACTATGACCAGAAACCTGCAGTTGCTACCACGTTTAGGTGCTACCCATCAAGGGTCCTGGGTTGGAAAGGAAAAGAGAGAGAGAAAGAGATTCCCCTGTATGGAGCAGAAAGGAAAAGGAGAAAGGAGAAGAAAAAAATCCTAAACTTTTGTAAGATACAACAAAACTTTCTGAGTTTCTCTTCAAAGGGTTTAGCCTGTTAACTTCCTTATCCTTTGTTCTGAAACTCAACTTTCTTGTTCTTCCTTGCCCCTAGTTACCATAAAGAGCCTACCCTCTTCCTGTCAGCTCTAATCAATAACTCATATCTGTTCCCTTGGTTACCTGTACCCATTGTTCCCCAGGAACTACATATCTCACATGCTCCACTTCTGTACCTTATGTCCCCCTCCCCTTCTATATTTAGGAAAATATGTACAAGTAGTCAATTGGGTCAGCTCAGATTGTGCCGTCTGACCCCAGTCCATGGAGGAGTGACACAGAGATAGGGACTGCCTTAGGGATAAAAACCCCCTGGTCTCCTTTGTTCTCTGTGCTCTTGTGATCTTGATCGATGCAAGTGGCACCCTCCTGCAGAAGTAAATTGCCTTGCTGAGAGAATTAAACTTTTGCCCGAGTGGTGGTTTTACTTCGTCGCACTGAGCATTTATTCCTGGAGCATTTTATATCCAACAATTCTGGGGGCTCATCTGGGATCCCCATTCTCCTTCGGGAAGGGGTCTTCCTTCACCCTACCCAAGGGAGACGCGTCCCACTGCCCTGTTGCGGTGGCCTCAGGGACGGGAGATCAAGATCCACCCATTGTGACGAATAAACACAGATTCTCAGCAACGCGGTGAAGAAAGGCTTGAAATACCATGGCGACCAGGTAAACTCTGCGCATAGACCAATGTAGGAAACGTCATAGGGTTGACAAAGTACTTCTTTGGTGGTCTCAGTGGGTGGGAGGTCGGGGCATTCTGGAGGTTGAAAGTGTGTGAATGGTAACAAGCACTACTGCTCTGCGGAGTGAATGAGTCCAATGTGAGGTTTCGTGGTCATCTCATATGGCTTAGGGTGGCCCTTCGGGGGCCCCATCAGGCGTTTATACTGACCCGCCATCACTGCTAAGAGGAACCTGAAACATTCCCGCGAGGGAAGCAGCCAGAGCCCACGAAGCGAAAGAAAGGTGCAGGGAACTTCCAGCAGGTGGAGCTAAAGGATAGGCGAATTGAACCTTAGCAACGGTTCCAGCGAAGAATAGGCAAAAGACCCCCTAATATGAGGGGTTGAGCCACAAGGAATCCCCCAAATAGGCAAGAGATACCTAATATGAGGGGCTGAGCTACAGCAAGCTCCCGCTAGGCAAGGGATTCATAATACCAGGGATTGAGCCTAGTCAGGACCCAGTATGGGAAATATTACAAGCAAAAAAGATAAAGTTAGCAACAAAGATATCCCCCCGATAGTCCCCTAGGTCTCATGTTAAAACATTGGAAAGATAATGAAAAGACTAAACATAGGAAAAAGCAACAAATGAGTCCATCTGGACTCAAGAACCAATCCTTGAACCCTTAGTTTTCTGGCCAGAATTTGGGTCGAATGAAGAATGGATTTGTGAGCTTCTAATAGAAAATGTTGCTAGTAGAAGACCTGCCTCCCGAAAGGAAATAGATTATGCCCTATGTTGGTGGCAAGGACTTGTCCTTTCTCCTCCTCCAAGGATTGAAAGGAGCAAGTCAAAAACTAATCTTTGGAGGAAAATTAGTTGCACACGCACCCCATTAAGATAGAACCATCTTGAATGAAAAAGACAGTGAAGGAAAGGGCTCAGTGAATCCTAGCAAAAAGAACAGCACGCAGGATCGCCTAGACCATCCCCCACCTAATACACTCAACCCTTACCCTCAGGCATCGCCCCATAAGTCTGTTCTTTCTCAGCCTAAGTCCCCCTCCCTGAAAGAACTCCAAGCTCCTAATTCGCCAGGTGGCTTTTGCTGGGCTAGCAACATCAAGGATCCGCCGCAACATGTAGTCGGTGTTGTCCGGCCCATAGTGAGCCCCTGCAGCAGGCAAAGCCCATGCTCCTGCCCCTCAGCTGGTACAGGGTCCTGGCACCGTATTGACGGCGGCTCTGCAGGACACACAGACTAGGCCGCAGCCTGTGCTCCAAGCAGACTGCATTATAGGACATTTGCCTTACTTTTGCCGAGGCCGAGTAATACAGGGCTTCAGCCATGGCTCCAAGCAGCTAGGCATCCCCGCAGCTAAGTTTCCTGAGCAAGTAGTAGATAATCTTTCAGCTGGTATATCCACTAGCATTTATTATGGTCAGGCCAGTGTTAAAAGTGAAAATATCCACCAGAAAAGAACTTCCATTCTTTAAGGTCACTTATATTAAAATGTACCACCAGAAAAGTATTAAAAGTGTATAAGTATGAGGCTATTCTATTAAAAAGGATGGTTTAACATTAACTATTGATAATTTCCTTAACCTAACAAGTTTATTAATGAGAGATCCAAATCTAAAAAGAAAGCACACATGTTTAGATTTAACTGATTACCATACAAATGTCTGGCCAAACTTAAGAGAAACCCCTTTCAAAAGTGATTAAGGGAAAAAGGACTCAACGGCTGCTCAGTAATTCATAGAGAAGTTCGTAGAGAAATAAAGTCACACACACACAAAATTTTGTCTAATAATTAGTCTCGCCAAATTTGTAAGCTGTTTGCACTTAGTCAAGCTTTAAGGTACCTGCAGGACCTGGAAAGAACCATCTATACTAATTCTAAATATGCCTTTATGGTGGCTCATACATTTAGAAAATTTCAGACAGAATTAATAGTAAAAGTCAAAGTCTAGTTTATGAGAAGTTAATCACCCGTGTTAAATAACCTTCAGTTACCAGAAAAGAAAAAAAAATAGCTATTGTCCATGTCCCCAGGCACCAAAAAGCCTGTCTTTCAAGAGTCAAGAAAATAACCTAACAAATCAGATAAGCTGGACCAGCTGCCATTTCTCCTGTAGGCACTAAAGGGAACTCAGAGAAATGTTATTCAAACCTCTTATGAAGGAAGTCCTATCCCACATACATTAGAGGACCCATTAAAGACCCCAAGCCATGTGTAGCGCAAAGTTTATACGTGTATAGGAATTTATACCCTTAGCCAAACAAGTCTAGAGACTTGGTTGCCATAAATCAAATGTCTTCTGTCTTCCTATTACTCTAGTAAGAATCCAAACTACCTCTCAAAGCAATCCACTGCCAACATTCGTACATACTTGGTTTATCTTCCACTTTCTCTTCCCCCAGAACTCACAATTTTCCAGTACAGGCACCACCCCTAGAGTTTCCAGTACATCAATACCAGCTTGAGGAGCTGGCATAGTGCTTCTAACCACTGAAACTGCAGTCCAAACAGCAAGAAAAGATGGACCCGTCACACCCAAGTCAAGAAAGCACGGCCATCCCCGAAGTCACGGAAAACCCCCCTCAAACTAAGGTTAAGAAAAGTTTAACACTCTTTTATGTATTCTATTACCCTTTCTTCTTTCCTCATTTTATTGCTGACCTTGTTAGCAGTGTAACTAGGTCAGACACACCCCAAATCATTACCTTTGATGCTTGCCTTGTCATGCCTTGCCAAAAGGATGAATACTGGCAAAGATATGTCTCTACTTTAGAAAAATACCTCTGCCCCTTCAAAGAAGTCACTGAGCCCGTGCCTTGCTCATGGCAGGGGTACCAATGCACCCCAAGTTGGGAGATATGTTCTCAATGGGCAGATGTCATCCTAACTACCAGAGAACATGGCAGGACCTTCCCAGAAGGCTGTGCTGACCTAAAATCTTACCTTCGCCTTACCAAAGGAACCACACCCTCTAATTGTCAACTTGACTATTGTAACCCAGTAACTATCTCTATTAATGTCCCTACCTCCACCAACCGTGCACCTCCTTTAGAATGCTTGTATTTCTTAGGAGCAGAGGCCAATGGATATGACCATATAGGCTTCTTTAAAATAATCTTTATTGATTCCCCTTCTTCTTCTCCATCTGAACCTTCTACCCTACCTAACAACAATGCCAAAGTAAATATTGTAGAAGTAAAATATTTAAGACAAACCCTAACAATTGAAACAGGATATCAAGATGTAAATGCCTGGTTGGAATGGATTCAATATTCCATCCGCATGTTAAACAAAAGCAATTGTTATGCTTGTGCGCACGGCAGACCAGAGGCCCAGATTGTCCCCTTTCCACTAGGATGGTTCTTCAATCAACCAGGCACGGGCTGTATGGTAGCTGTTTTCCAGGATTCCACAGCCCGGGGCAACAAATCATGCCAAGCTGTCTCTCTGCTATATCCCAAAGTCCAACACCCTAAGGGTCAGCCCCCAAGGGCCATCCAGCTTCCGTCTTCCAACATCAATTTCACCTCGTATTTCTCACGGGGAGAATTTGGCGTTCTTTGGAGGCTTAACGGGATGCAGTGAGCTTAAGTCCTTCCAAGAGCTTACCCATCAGTCTGCCGTTAGTCATCCTCGAGCAGATGTATAGTGGTATTGTGGTGGACCTGTACTGGACACTCTACCAAGTAACTGGAGCAGCACTTGTGCTCTTGTCCAGTTGGCTATCCCTTTCACCTTGGCATTTCATCAACCAGAAAAAGAAAAACCGTAACACTGAAAAGTAAGAGGAGCCCCTTATGGGTCTTTTTACTCTCAAGTTTACAGAGATGCCACTGGAGTCCCGGGGGAGTGCCTGACAGGTTCAAGGCCCAAGACCAAATAGTTGGAGGATTTGAATCCATATTTCCATGGGTAACTATTAATAAAAATGTAGCTTGGATAAATTACATCTATTATAATCAGCAGCAGTTTATTAATTACACCAGGGATGCTATCAAAGGAATAGCTGACCAATTAGGGCCTACTAGTCAAATGGCTTGGGAAAACAGAATAGCTCTAGACATGTTATTAGCCAAAAAAGGTGAAGTTTGTATTATGATTAAAACCCAATGTTGTACCTTCATCCCAAGCAACACTGTCCCCGATGGGAGCATAACAAAGGCCTTGCAAGGACTTACCACTTTATGCAATGAATTAACTAAAAATTCTGGAGTCGATGACCCAATTTCAGGATGGCTAAGAAAGTGATTCGGTAAATGGAAAGGAATTATGGTCTCAATTCTTATTTCCCTTGCAGTCGTAATAGGCGTACTCATTCTCGTTGGGTGTTGTGTTATACCATGCATTCGTGGGTTAATACAAAGGATTGTACAAACAGCACTTACGAAAACCTCCCTTAGTTCTCCTCCACCTCATTCAAGTAAGCTCTTCCTTTTAGAAGATCAAATCGAATGGCAAAGCCAAGACATGTTAAAAAAGTTTGAAGAGAAGGAATCATAAGAAAATTAAAAGGGAGGAATTGTAAGATACAATAAATCTTTCCGAGTTTCTCTTCAAAGGGTTTAGCCTGTTAACTTCCTTATCCTTTGTTCTCAAACTCAACTTTCTTGTTCTTCCTTGCCCCCTAGTTACTGTAAACAGCCTCTTCCCATCAGTTCTAATCAATAATTCACATCTGTTCCCTTGGTTACCTGCACCCATTGTTCCCCCGAAACTGCACATCTCACATGCTCCGCCTCTGTACCTTATGTCCCCCTTCCCTTCTATATTTAGGAAAATATGTACAAGTAGCCCATTGGGTCAGCTCAGATTGTGTGGTCCGACCACGGCCCATGGAGGAGTGACACAGAGAGAGGGACTGCATTAAGGATAAAACCCCCTGGTCTCCTTTGTTCTCTGTGCTCTTGTGATCTTGATTGACGCAAATGGTACCTTTCTGCAGCAGTAAATTGCCTTGCTGAGAGAATTAAATTTTTGCCTGAGTGGTGGTTTTACTTTATGGCACTGAGCATTTATTCCTGGAGCATTTTATATTCAACAATTTGGGCTTACCTCTTCCTCCTGGCTGGCTTACCAAAATATATTAACAGTGGAGGGGGTCCAGGTTCTTGGTGTCTTGAAGAAAGAATTGGATAACATGCACACACAAAGCAAGGAAGGGATGAAGGGATATATTGAAAATGAAAGTACACTCCACAGTGTGGGAGCGGGCCTGAGCATAGAGGCTCAAAGGCCCTGTTACAGAGCTTTTTGTGAGTTTAAATACCCTCTACTTGGGGTATTCCCTATGTAAATGAAGAGGATGAAGTAAAGTTTCAAAGTTCTTTGGCCTACACCCTATGGAGAGGGTATTTCCTGTCATAGTTGAAGTGTGAATCGGTCTTATGTTGCCTGCCTCCAGACCCTATTTTCCTGCCTCACTGGGATAAAGCATACTTGACTGTGGTGAATAAGCTTTTTGATATGCTGCTGGATTCAGTTTGCCTGTGTTTTGTTGAGGATTTTTGCATCGATGTTCATCAAGGATATTGGCCTGAAGTTTTCTTTTATTGCTGTGTCTCTGCCAGGTTTAGGTATCAGGATGCTGCTGGCCTCATAGAATGAGTTATGGAGAAGCCCCTCCTCTTCAATGTTTTGGAATAGTTTCAGTAGAAATGGTACCAGCTGTTTTCTGAACATCTGGTAGAATTTGGCTGTGAATTCATCTTTCATTTGGTAGGCTATTTATTACAAATTCAATTCAGAACTCATTATCATTGTGGTATAA
>NW_016813756.1:0-944 GCF_001698545.2 Rhinopithecus bieti | reverse complement strand
GCACCACCACGCCCAACTAATTTTTGTATTTTTAGTAGAGACAGGGTTTCACCATAATGGCCAGGGTGATCTGAAACTCCTGACCTGGTGATCTGCCCTCTTTGCCCTCCCAAAGTGCTGGGATTACGGGTGGGAGCTACTGCGCCCGGCCTGTGGTATCTGTTTTTAAGCATATCATTCACAAATGTGACATCTGAGTTAAAGCCTTGCTAATATAACTACTTCCATTTGTGCCTTGTTGCAAGGAGAAAAAGTTCTTATTGAACTTATGTGAATAACCATGTTGTCAAGAGAATAAGAATATTTGATAAGAGATTCTGATTCTGGAAGGATCAGATATGGACAAAAAGATAAATGTTTTGTTTTGTTTTTCACTTAAAAGTGTATAACCTACCAAATTGCAGTAAGTTATAAACGACTGAAGAAAGTAAGAGAAAAGGGTTTCTTTAAATCTGGAAAATGGTCAGGTGTGGTGGCTCACACCTGTAGTGCTAGTACTATGGGAGACTGAGGTGGGAGGATCACTTGAGGCGAGGAGTCTAAAACTGAGCAACAAAGTGAGATTTTGTCACTACAAAAAATTTAAAAAATTAGCCAGGCATGGTGGCACACTCCTATAGTCCTAGCCACTTGAAAGGCTGAGTGGGGAGGATGGCTTGATTCCGGGAGGTCCAGGTTACAGTGAGCAGTGATTGCTCCACTGCACTTCAGCCTGGGTGAAAGGGGAATCCTGTATTTAAAAAAAAAAAAAAAAAAAAAAAAAAAGCGTTGAAGAACCAGAAATATTTCAAACAAAATATCATAGATATTATAATCATCCTCATCAGTTCATTTAATCCCATGTAACTAATTTTGTTGTTGTTGCTATTGAGGCAGTCTTGCTCTGTCACCCAGGCTGGACTGCAGTGGTGGTGCAATCACAGCTCCATGCAACCTCTGCCTCC
>NW_016813755.1:12004-13071 GCF_001698545.2 Rhinopithecus bieti | reverse complement strand
CAGCCTGGCCAACATGATGAAACCCTGTCTCTACTAAAATACAAAATCAGCTGGATGCGGTGGCACACACCTGTAATCCCAGCTACTCGGGAGGCTGAGGCAGGAGGATCACATGAACCCGGGAGGCAGAGGTTGCAGTGAGCCGAGATCACACACTGCACTCCAGCCTGGGCAACAGAGCAAGACTCTGTCTCAAAAAAAAAAAAAAAAAAAAGAAAAAAGAAAAATGAAAAAACAAAACAACAACAAAAAAGAAACACGAAAGATAGGCTGTGTGCAGTGGCTCAGGCCTGTAATCTTAGCACTTGAGGTGGGCGAATCCCTTGAGCCCAAGAATTCAAGACCAGCCAGGGCAACATAGTAATATCTTGTCTTTACAAAAAACGAACAAAGGTAGCTGGGTGATGTAGTGTGTGCCTGTAGTCTCTCAGCTACTTGGAAGGCTGAGGTGGGAGGATCACTTGAGTCCAGGAGGTTGAGGTTGCAGTGAGCTATGATCATGCCACTGCACTTCAGCCTGGGTGACAGAGTGAGACCCTATCTCAGCAAAAAAAAAAAAAAAAAAGAAAAGAGAAAAAGAAAAGAAAAAAAAAACACTAAACATAGATGTGAAGTTTTGACTTCAGATACCCATTATCTGAAGCTCTGCACCTGGGTCAGAAATCAAGGCTATTTCTCTGTGTCACAGTAGCTTAGATCCTCCAGGGAAGAGTAGGAGGTTTTATTCTTATTGATATTGTTTCAAACAGGAAAATTTCCGATAGTCTATGATTTTAGAGAACAAGGTTTCTCTGCAGGGCTAGGACTAGGGTAAGGTGAGGGAGGCATTTGCCTTAAGTGTAAAATGTAAGGGGGTATTAAAAAAACTCAGTAATCGGCCAGGCGCGGTGGCTCAAGCCTGTAATCCCAGCACTTTGGGAGGCCGAGACGGGCGGATCACGAGGTCAGGAGATCGAGACCATCCTGGCTAACACGGTGAAACCCCGTCTCTACTAAAAACTACAAAAAAAAACTAGCCGGGCGAGGTGGCGGCGCCTGTAGTCCCAGCTACTCGGGAGGCTGAGACA
>NW_016813755.1:5590-7828 GCF_001698545.2 Rhinopithecus bieti | reverse complement strand
AAAAAAAAAAAAAAAAAAAAAAAAAAGGCTGAGGTGGAAAGATCGCCTGATTGTGAAAGCCTTGATTGCACCACTGCACTCACAGCCTGGATGACAGAGGGAGACCTTGTCTCAAAAAAAAACAACAAAGTCACACTTACGTATTTTACATAGTTTTTGCTATCATTATTTATGCAATTTTGTTTCCATTGGCTCATTGTTATTGTAGAGAGAAACTGTCTGCTTTTGACCAGGCGGGGCGGCTCATCCTTGTAATCCACGCACTTCGGAAGGCCGAGGCGGGCAGATCACGAGGTCTGGAGTTCGAGATCAGCCTGATCAACATCGTGAAACTCCGTCTCTATTAAAAATACAAATATTAGCCGGGCGTGGTGGCGCTCGCCTGTAATTCCGACTACTCAGGGGGCTGAGGCAGCAGAATCTCAGAATCGCTTGAACCTGAGAGGTGGAGGTCGCAGGGAGGCGTAGGTCGCAATGAGCCAAGATTGCGCCATTGCACTCCAGCCTGGGTGGCAGAGTGAGACTCCATCTCAAAAAAAAAAAAAAAAAAGAAGCTGTCTGCTTTTATAATTTTACCTTGTATCCAGCCCCTTACATTATATTATACCCTATTAATTTTAGTAGTCTTTTAGCAGTCTGGTAGGTTTTCTATGTATAAAATCATCTTATTGGCAAGAAAGCTACATTTTCATTTTCATTTTCATTTCTTCCCAGTGTTCATGTTCACCCTAATTATTTTTTCTTTTTTCTTTCTGCCTTTTTTTTTCTTTTTTTTTTTTTGTTTTGAGGCAGAGTCTTGCTCTGTCGCCCAGGCTGAAGTGCAGTGACACAATCTCAGCTCACTGCAATCTCTGCCTCCCAAGTTCAAGCAATTTTCCTGCCTCAGCCTCCTGAGTAGCTGGGATTACAGGTGTGTTGCCACCATGTCTAGCTAATTTTTGTGATTTTAGTAGACACGGGGTTTCACCATGGTCTCAAACTTCTGACCTGCTGACCTCAGGTGATCAGCCTGCCTCGGCCTACCAAAGTGCTGGTATTACAGGCGTGAGCCACCTCGTCCGGCCTCTTTTTTTTTTCTTTAATAGAGACAAGGTGTCACTCTGTCGCCTAGGCTGGAGTGTAGTGGAGTGATCTCAACTCACTGCAACTCTGTGTGTGGTTTTTGTTTGTTTGTTTGTTTTTTAAGGATACTGGGTTTTGTCATATTGTCCAGGTTAGTTTTGAACACCTGGGCTCAAGGGATCCTCTTGCCTCAGCCTCCCAAAGTGTTGGGACTAAAGCCACGAGCCGCTGTACCTAGCCTGATTATTTATTTTTCTTTTCTTTCTTTCTTTCTTTCTTTTTTCTTTTAGAGACAAAGTCTTGCTCTGTCACCCAGGCTAGAGTGTAGTGGCGCCATCAGAGGTCACTGCAGCCTCCACCTCTCAGGCTCAAGTTATCTTTCTGCTTCAGCTTCCTTAGTAGCTGGCACTACAGGTGTGGACCACCACACTTGGATTATTTCATTTCTTGTAAAGACGGGTCTCACTTTGTTGCCAAGGCTGGCTTCGAACTCCTGGACTCAAGCAACCTTCCCGTCTTGGCCTCCCAAAGTTCTGAGATTACAGGCATGAGTCACTGTGCCCAGCCTACTCTAATTATTTCATCTTATCTTGTGTGAGCTAGAGCCCACAAAACAATTTTGGGTTACAGCAGACAGTACTAATTTTATGGCAATAGCTTCATCATTTTACTTTTTAGCATGGTGTTTCAGGGTTATGTTTCATAATTGATTTTTGTGGCATTTAAGTGATTTCCTTCTTCCCTGATTTCAGTCTGAGCTTACATTAGTAATGGCTGCTGAATTGCGTTAGATGCTTTTTTGGTGTAAGTTAATAGCAGAGTGTTTCCCCCTGTAATTTGTTGATGTAATACATAGCATTAGGCCAGGCGCAGTGGCTCATGCCTGTAATCCCAGCACTTTAGGAGGCAGAGGTGGGAGGATCACTTGAGGTCAGGAGTTTAAGACCAGCCTGACCAGCATAGTGAAAACCCGTTTCTACTAAAAATACCAGCATTAGCTGGGCGTGGTGGCGGGCGCCTGTAATCCCAGCCACTAGGGAGGCTGACGCAGGAGAATTGCTTGAACCTGGGAGGCGGGGGTTGCTGTGAGCAGAGATTGCACCATTCCACTGCAGCCTGGGTGACAAGAGCGAAACTCCATCTCAAAAAAAAAAAAAAAAAAAAAAAAAAAAAAAA
>NW_016813755.1:0-973 GCF_001698545.2 Rhinopithecus bieti | reverse complement strand
TTTTTTTTTTTTTTTTTTTAAAGGCAAAGTCTCTCTGTCGCCCAGGCTGGAGTGCAGTGACAGCTTACGGCAGCCTCAGCCTCCTGGGTTCAAGTGAGCCTTCCAAGTAGCTAGGACCACAGGTGTGTGCCACCACGCCCAGCTAATTAAAAAAAAATTTTTTTTTGTACAGATGAGGTGCCACTTTGTTTCCCAGGCTGATCTTGAACTCCTGGCCTCAATCAATCATCCCTCCTTAGCATCCCAAAGTGCTGGCATTACAGGCATGAGCCACTACTCCCAGCCTTTCCTTGAGTTCTATGAGCCACTCTAGCAAATAAATTGAACCCTAGGAAGGGATTGTGGGAAGCTTGACTTGTAGCTGGTCAGTAAGAAGCTCTGGAGTCTGAAGTGGGGGTAGTCTTCAGAACTGAGCCCTCAACCTGTGGGACCTGATGCTATGTCCTGGCAGATAGTGTCAGAATGGAATTGAATTGGAGGACACCCAGCTGTTGTCTACTGCAGAATTGACCTCTTGCTTGATGTGTGAAGAAAATTCCTCACTCATCTGTTGTCACAGCATGTTATGAGAGTCTAGTAGGAGAAACTGTGTTTGTATTTCTACTCCTACACAGTGGGGTAAATGCATGCGAGGACAATTGCGGGATTATATGCCAAGTGCATATAGAACAGAATTAATAGACAATCTTTTTTTTTTTTTTTTTTTGAGACTCACTCTGTCACCCAGGCTGGAGTGCAGTGACATGATCTTGGCTCACTGCAACCTCTGCCTCTCGGGCCCAAGTGATTCTCCTGCCTCAGCCTCCCGAGTAGCTAGGATTACAAGTGCCCACCACCACACCCTGCTAATTTTTTATATTTTTAGTAGAGACAGGGTTTCACCACGTTGGCCAGGCTAGTCTCTAACTCCTGACCTCAGATGATCCATCTGCCTTGGCCTCCCAAAATGCTAGGATTACAGGCATAAGCCACT
>NW_016813754.1:13054-16336 GCF_001698545.2 Rhinopithecus bieti | reverse complement strand
TCAGTTGAAAATGCAGAAATCACCTGTCTTCTTTGTAACTCAAGCTGGGAGCTGGAAGCTGGAGCTGGTCCTTTCGGCCACCTTAGGTGTGCCACCCCAGTCTCTTTTAAAATTTTATTTTATTTTGGCTTAATCTCTTGCCCCTGTTCATTCTTTGTGTTTCAACTGCTTTTGTGTTTATTTATGTCTGTCCCAGGAGAATGTGTTATCACCCATGACAAGCACCACATTTTGTTGGTCTCTTCATTTCCAACATTCCAGAAATTTCCTGAAGCATAGCCAGCAGCAAGCCATATTTATTGAATTAATCTTTTGTAATGACCCAGCCAGGGAAAGCATCCCCTCCATTGTGGAACTAGTATTGGAAATGTTATGTTCATAAACACTATACATATAGTCTTTTGTTTTATGCCAGACACCAGGGGAATGGCTCAGCCTTGGTGCCTTGGTGACCCTGCCACAGGGAATTTTCTCACTTGCCTCCTATCTTGCTGGAGGCTGATACGAGATCATTACTCATCCATCTCCGTAGTAGTTGAGCACAAGATGTTCCTTGTTGCCCCACCTTAGGGTACAGTTTTGGGTATAAAATTGGTTGCTGACTTTAAGTATGATTATGGACTTCTCAGTGGCAGAGGATCCACCACCTGCACTGTTACCGAGCACCTCTGATTTGATATCATACTGTGGGACTAGGGGAACAGAAAGCTGATACAATGCTTATCTTGCTTGTGCTGTCTGTAAGTAGTAAACTATTTGGATCTATTTGAACTCATTGATTTCTTACTAGCTGACTCTATGAATGTGCGACAAGCCAATCTAACAATTGAAGTGGTGATCCTTATGGCACTAGTTAGCCACCACAGGGTTGCTTAGGGACTGCTTGAACACTTGACAGACAGACTCTGATATTGGGTTGTGTGGTGTTGCATGACCAGAACATTGACTTCTTTTCAATGGCATCACATACAGCAAGGAGCAGTTTTCAGCACATAGGATGACCTAAGGTGGCCTTTGCCAGGCCTCTGTCATTTACAAACCAACTTTAGATACAATGCCATGTCTGATACCAACTACACTGCTATTTAGTTAATGCTTACTTAAATTAGTTTCTAAGCTCAGATTCATTCGGTTATATAACGTAATTACTTGAAATTCAAAATCAGTATCTCTTACTAGAGATATAATTGTAAAAGTAAATGAAATAAAAAATTAATTTAAAAATGGACTATAACTAGTGAACCAAATCCATTTATACTGTAATGCTTACTTCATATGTGTTATCTCACTCATTTATTTTTATTATTTTATTTTTAGTAGAGATGAGGTCTTGCTATGTTGCCCAGGTTAGTCTCAAACTCCTGGGCTCAAGCAATCCTTGGCCTTCCAAAGTGCTGAGGTTATAGGCATGAGCCACTATACCTGGCTTTATCTCACTTATTAATCATAGTAATACTTTAATGTAAATATTTTAATTTATATTTTAGTAATGCAAAACAGTTCCAAAGGATGTAAGTATCTTTCTCACTATCACACAGCCAGTTTGTGTCGCAGCCAGGATGAAAACCCATGGCTATTTCATGCTACAGCCTATAAAGAGACTGTGTAGGTAGGACCCAAGACATTTTGCTTCAGCAACTACCCCTTTCATTCTAACTACCCCTACCTAACTTCTAATCGGCAGTTAGCTCCAGCATCTAGGAACTTCTCACATATTTTGTGAAAATTGATATACCCTGCATTTTTCTCATTTTAAATTTTAACCATAGATTCTTAGTCTTTTGGATCAGGAAAATATTTTAACTTGCAAGTAGAAGAAATAGTTGCTATTTATAATCCTGTGTCTTTCCCTAAGCAAGGTGGATTTTAGGTAGGGTTTTTTCTTGTATAGCTATAAATGTGTGTGGATATGAATGGGGCTCAGAGATGCAACCTGCTGTCATTGTGTAGAGTAATAAGGGTGTAAGGCTGGAATTAGGCAGCTTTGGAAGCTTTTTAGTGAGATATGGGGAATATCAGGCCAATAAAGAATTTTATAGAGGAAAAAAGAGATTTGTCACTGCTCCTTCTCAATCTCTAAATTAACTTTGAGAAAGAACAGAAGGGGATACAAGAGAAACTTTCCTTCAAGGAAAGAACAAGGTCTTTTAAGTCACACAATTTTATATTCACGTGTTGATTAAATTTTTGTGAAAGTATCCTATTACTGGCTAAGGTCATCATGTACAGTGTTAGTTCCTTGCACAACACTTTCAGAAGCATATACTTTGAGAGAAGTATCAGCATAAAAACATGAACAGGTGGCTTTCAGAGTGATAGCATCGTTAAAGGCATCTAAGCAATCAGTGAAGATGTGCCTCATAAGGTTTGAAGGGATGGGAACCTGGAGCTGCCCCTTCTGTCACTGCCTTTGAAGTCCTAAAATGTAAAATTATAAGAGGCAGAAGCCATACAGAAACAGATGAGCGTAGGAAAGCCTAGCCCTTCATAACTCACAATCTGTAGAGATTTTATTTCCAGAGAATGGAAAAAGAAGTTTTACATCCCAATTCACATTAAAAAGCTAGCATAATCTTGATACCAAAGTCAAAGATTGTACATGAAATCAGTGTAAGTTAATCTCACTCATAATATATATAGATATATACATATACCCTAAATAAAATATTAGGACATAGATTATTGAAAAAGGATAACATTTCAAGGACCGATTGTGTTTACCCTACAAATGCAAAGTTAGTTAAATGTACTTAGTGTATTCACCACAGTAATAAATTAATAGAGGAACAAATCCTATGATAATCAGTCGAAGAAGTACAACTCTTTGGGGAAAGTCAACATATATCTAAGAGGAATACTCTCAGGAAACTAGAAATAGAAGGAACTTCTGATAAAGCACATCTACAAATAAAATCTACACCAAATCATGGTAAAATGTTGCATATTTTCCATTTATTATCAGGAATAAGATGAGAGTGTCCACTATCACCAGTTCAATTCCACATTGTACTGGATGGGTCTGTCCAATGCCATAAAATGAATTAAGGAAATAAAGAGTAAGATACTTTAAAAGGCAGACTGAAAAGTATTATCACTCACAGATGGCATGATTGTATATGTTGATAATCAAAAAGACCTAGAGACAAACTTTTGGAATTAATAAGCATATTTTAGCAAGGTTTCTGGAGAGAAAAATCAATACGTAAAATTATATCTCTATATACCAGCTTAAACAGAATATAAATTCTCAAAAAACATTCAATTTTCAATAGCATGAAACAC